>NC_059301.1:33260985-33595985 GCF_017591435.1 Portunus trituberculatus
GCAGCATTACCCCGAAGTTACACCCTGACAAACTGACAAAAGAGCGTGAGTGAGCCGCCCTGAGGACAATGCTCCCTCCTTCCAGTGTTGCCTTCCGCACCCCACAGCCGCCACCGCCACCACCACTACCGCCACTGACAACTCTCTGACCTCTTCCCTGTATTTCTTTAATATATTATCTTTTTTTTTTTTTTTACAACTGTACATGGAAGGGATACAATAACATGAAATAAAAAAAAAATGTGTTGTTTTCTTAAGTTAAAAAAAAAAATATAGGACTATGTTGTCTGTTTTTTCTTTTTGTGCTTATGATGTCATGCGGTCTTTTTTTTTTTTTTTCCTTGGGCGCAAATAGTGTGCTTTAAGACAGGAACTAATAAGAAAATCAGAAAAAAGTTAACATCGTAGCCAAATCTTATATCATGAACGCTACTATTTATTTAGCTTTTTTTTTTTATCATTATACATTAACATTTTTCCATGCTACTCTTGATATGCTTGTGAATGTTTCTAACTGGTATCCAGTGAGAGATGCAGGAAAAAATAGCATCGTATCCAAATACAAGTCATTAGCGCATTTCTTTTTCTTTTTCCTCATGTATCCAATGAAAATACAACTGGTCAGAACGTTCGTGCAATCTTAATCAAGAATGCCAAATCACGCGCTGTGCTGTGATTTTAACGCTGTGAGTAGCAGCGAGAGGAGGAAGTGTTTAGAGGTGACTGGTTGCTCCCTCCCCGTCTCTTGCTCCCATCCCTCTGCCTCCTGTCCCCACCACCACCACCAACACCACTACCACCACTCTGAGCTCTGAGCTCTCGACAGGCTTCCCTCCCATCACTTCCCTAAACTGTAGTTCCCTCACGCTGATCACTCCTGTCTCCCACACTGCAGCCTCGCCCTCAATTCTCATGACACATTAAATTCTTTACCAGTCTTTCTCACAACCATGAAAAACCATCTCACGGTAAACTAACTCCATTTCCACAGTGGCAGTAATACATACATATAACGATCGTTTAGTTCCGTCACAACACACACACACACACACACACACACACACACACAGTCACCTAATTAGCATAAGTGTGTTACTGCATCAATATTCAACATAAACAGTCTTCACTAAGTATGTGCAGTACAAGAAAAAAATCCACAATAGCATTTACGCAGAATGGCATGGAAGTATTTGTAAACAGAGTAGAAATGTGTGTGTGTGTGTGTGTGTGTTTCACTGTTTGATCTGCTGCAGTCTCTGACGAGACAGCCAGACGTTACCCTACGGAACGAGCTCAGAGCTCATTATTTCCGATCTTCGGATAGGCCTGAGACCAGGCACACACCACACACCGGGACAACAAGGTCACAACTCCTCGATTTACATCCCGAACCTACTCACTGCTAGGTGAACAGGGGCTACACGTCAAAGGAGACACACCCTAATATCTTCACCCGGCCGGGGAATCGAACCCCGGTCCTCTGGCTTGTGAAGCCAGCGCTCTAACCACAGAGCTACCGGACGTGTGTGTGTGTGTGTGTGTGTTTTTTAAGATTTCTTTACAGAGAATAATGTAAATATTAATACCAAATAATACCTAGCAATAATACCAATACTTATGAAAAGTGCGCGGCAATATAAAAGAATAAACAAACCAAGCTAAAGAAAAAAAAAATGTGATTGTCTTAGATCAACAACACAACAGTGAATAATAGGTAAAAATACGTATATAACTTCTCTACGGGAAAGTTATTAACCCACACCACACAACACACAATAACAGTCTTACCTGCCAAAACTTGAGTCCTGAAGACCACCACCACCACCACACACATCACCCATAGTAACTTAGCTATAGTACTCATGGTCACCACACGCTCAGTCCTGGTGTATGCCCTGCACTCGCTCTCACTGCAGGTCTTAAGCACATTGTACACTTCACATACAAAGAGACACGGTATCAAGTCACGAGGCGCTCATTCCGTCTATCCTCACCTGGTCGACTCTCATAGGTAACTGAGCACTGAGCCGAGCGAGCAAACTTTCTCCTCCAAGACCCGTCACCTGGGCCACGCACTCGGCAGCGGCCACTCCACGCTCGAGCATCAGTGTTGCCAGATTCAGGGGGGTAGATTGAGACGAGTTATGCATTACTTCATAGTCGTTTCAATTTTTTTTTTTAATCATGCAAGTATACAGAATGCGATTTAGTGTTCAAGTTTTCAAAATACAAGTCAAAATCCGGTGAGATCTGTCCAATTTTGATAAACAGGATCCAAATTTGCTATTAGTTCTTTGAAATACTTATTAGAGATTAATACCTAAATTTTGACAGATTTGAAAGAGTTGCATACTACTTTGAACATCTTAAAAGCCACTTGCTTAATGAAAGGCATAAGATCAACTAGAACGAGTCCTACCTTTCGGTTATGCTCCTCTCTCTCTCTCTCTCTCTCTCTCTCTCTCTCTCTCTCTCTCTCTCTCTCTCTCTCTCTCTCTCTCCTTTTATATGACAAAATCGCAACACATAATATATATTATAACTACTAGCAAGATCAGAAAAGCAGTTAGCATGCAACATGCAACATTGCGGCGGTGAGAAGGATGGTAAAGACGTTCATTCAGAGGATGGGAGTTAATGAGACGAAAAACTTTAGATTCCACTCTATCTGAGAGAGTAATATGAGTGAAATCCCCTCTCCCATATATGTGGAGAATACTCCACACATAGGCAGATAAGACACCTGTGCAAAGTTAATAGCTGGGGGGAGGGGGCAAGAAAAACTGGCAGAGACGACTCAAAGCGCCTGATTTCATAAAAGATGTTTCAACTAGAGGAAAATTGTGAAGTTTTCAGTTTAGATTATAAGTAAAGAACAGACCGAGGAAATTCAGTGTAGAAGAGGGGGACAGTTGGGTGTCATTGAAGAAAAATGGATATAATCTAAACTGGAAATTTCACATCTTATCTCTTGCTAAAACAGCTTATATAAGTCAAGCGTTCTGAGGCGTTTCCGCCAGTTTTTCTCACCCACCCAAACTACTAACTCTGTACAAAGGGCTTATCCACCCATGTATGGAGTACTTTTCGCATGTATGGGAAAGTTTCAATCACACAGTTTTATTAGATAGGATGGAATCAAAAGCTTTCTGTCTTATCAACTCCTCTCATCTGACTGACTGTCTTTAGCCTCTTTCTCACTGCCGGAATGCTGCATCTCTTGATGTCTTTCATCGCTATTTTCATGCTAACTGCTCTTCTGATCTTGCTAACTGCATGGCTCCCCTCCTCCTGCGCACTCGCTGCACAAGATTTTCTTCTTCCTCTCATCCCTATTCCGTCTCTAATGCAAGAATCAATCAGCACTAAATCATTCATACCTTTCTCTAGTAAACTCTGCAACTCCCTACCTGATTCTTTATTTCTAACTTCCTATAATTTGACTTCACTTCAGAGGGAGGTTTAAAAACATTTATCTCTTTTCTTTTGGCTAATGCTCTCGGAGCTGCAAGAGAACTGGCAACTAAGTGGGCTTTACATTTTTCGTTTTATGTTTCCCTTGGTCAGCTTTCCCTCTTTCATAAAAAAAAAAAAAAAATAGTCAGCAAGTTTCACTAAAAATATTTGGCTAGCATATGGTATTAGTTCAATAGGGAATGCCTTAACAAGGTTACGGCATATTTCAGTTTTTTTTTTTTTATGTAACAACCATTAAGAGGAAGGTTTCAAGACATTTATCCCTGTCCTTTGGCTAACTCTTTAAGCTCTGTAAGGGGACTGGCGACTGAGTGACCCTTTTTAGAATCTTTATTGCCATTGGCTAGTCTTTCCCTTATATATATATATATATATATATATATATATATATATATATATATATATATATATATATATATATATATATATAAAATGTTTTCGCCCATATCTAGCTTGAAACATTGTGTTTTCTGGATAATTTCAGGCATGCAGTGTGTATGTGTGTGTGTGTGTGTGTGTGTGTGTGTGTGTGTGTGTGTGTGTAATTCACCTCGGTCGTCTGCTGGTCACCCAGCCAGTCTTTCCCATTACGGAGCTAGCTCAGAGCTCATAGACCGATCTTCGGGTAGGACTGAGACCACAACACACTCCACACACCGGGAAAGCTATTGCCACAACCCCTCGAGTTACATCCCGTACCTATTTACTGCTAGGTGAACAGGGGCCACACATCAAGAGCTTGCCCATTTGCCTCGCCGCTCCGGGACTCGAACCCGGCCCTCTCGATTATGAGTCGAGCGTGTTGTGTGTGTGTGTGTGTGTGTTTCACTGATTGATCTGCTGCAGTCTCTGACGAGACAGCCAGACGTTACGCTACAGAGCGAGCTCAGAGCTCATTATTTCCGATCTTCGGATAGGCCTGAGACCAGGCACACACCACACACCGGGACAACAAGGTCACAACTCCTCGATTTACATCCCGTACCTACTCACTGCTAGATGAACAGGGGCTACACGTGAAAGGAGACACACCCAAATATCTCCACCCGGCCGGGGAATCGATCCCTGGTGTGTGTGTGTGTGTGTGTGTTATACTGTTGTAATGGCTCTCTTCACCCGTATTTTTTCAGGCATATATTGTAATTTAAATAATGACATGAATGTAAATGCAAAATAATATGAAACCTCGCTTTCTACTTTCTTCCTCTATAATGTAGATCCATTAGTAATATGCCCAATTAACTAATCATGTACCATTCAAATAATTACGTAGTAGTATAAGTAAAGGACAAACTCTGGAACATCCTGCTTACATCTTCCTATGACCTGAACTAATTTAAGAAAGAAGTGTCAAGACATTTATCCCATTCTTTTTGGCTAACTCTCTCGACCCTGTTCGAGAACTGGCATTTCAGTGGACCTTTCTTTTCAATGGTTTTTGTTGCCCTTGGCCAGATTTGACTTCTTACATAAAAAAAAAAAAAAAAAACATATCGCTGGATTAGATTTTGCAACAAAGGATGAGGATGGAATCTGCCATCCACCCCTTGGACACAGAATGAAGGCCAGTGTGACACTACAATGAATAATATTGATAGATAAATATTGTAAATAAAAAAAATATAGACGAATCCTGAGAGAATCACAACCAGGAGTGAAAGACTGAATTAAGATACACACAGTCCTCAAGTCATATTTCTTTCTTTCTATCTTTCTTTCCTTCCTTCCACTCATTATTTCTTTTCTTTCCTTTCTTTTTCTTCCTTTAATCTATTCATTCATTCATTTCTTTCTTTTCTGCCCATTTTTTTAATTTATTTCATATATTAATTTTTTCTTTCTTCCTTTTCTATTATCATTTAGCATTTGTATTACTATTACAAATTTTTCAACATATCTCTAATGAATTCTACAAAAGTAACTCTAAAACACTATCTTACTCTCTTTCTCTCTCATTTTGATTTGGCATTACGAGTATATTTCTCCCAGGCACTCTTTCGCTCTCCTCTTCTCTCACCAGCTGATCATGGTGCACGTATTTTTGTTATTGCTCGGGCTCGCACATAAACTGGAACGGTAAAAAAAGAAATATATAAAAAAAGGCACACTTAAGAATCCCGTGTAACTTAGACTAATGCTTTTTGAGTGTAGAAATATACTGTTAATCTGAACAAGAGAGCCTTGGAAATCTGTGACAGAAATATTTCAGAAAGAGGATGAAATAAAGTAGACCAGACCCAGTGCCTGCCTTGTCCCCCTACTCAGCATCACACACACACACACACACACACACACACACACACACACACACACACACACACACATATGCCTGAAAAGACCTGGAAAAACACTGTATTTTATGCTACAGATATGGGTAAAGAGAGCCATTACAACAGTATAATACACACACACACACACACACACACACACACACACACACACACACACACACACACACACACACACACACACACACACACACACACTGCATGCCTGAAATTATCCAGAAAACACAATGTTTCATTCTAAAAAGGGTCACTCAGTCGCCAGTCCCCTTACAGAGCTTAAAGAGTTAGCCAAAGGACAGGGATAAATGTCTTGAAACCTCCCTCTTAAATGAAGTCAAGTCATAGGAAGTTGGAGATACAGACACAGGCAGGGAGCTCCAGAGTTTATCAGAGAAAGGTATGAATGATTGAGAGTGCTGGTTAACTCTTGCATTAGAAAGTTGGACAGAATAGGTATGAGAGGAAGAAGAAGGTCTTGTGCAGGGAGTCCACAGGAGGATGGGAGGGATGCAGTTAGCAAGATTAGAAGAGCAGTTAGCATGAAAATACAAAATACTGGTAGAAGATAGCAAGAGATGCAACATTTTGGTGGTAAGAAAGAAGCTGAAGACAGTCAGTCAGAGAAGGTGTGTTAATGAGACGAAAAGCTCTTCATTCCACCTTACCAAATGGAACTGTGTGAGTACAATACCCCATGCATGCGAAGAGTACTCCACTCCATAGATGGGCGGATGAGGCCTTTGTACAGAGCAGTTGGGAAGGTGAGAAAAACTGGTGGAGACGCCTAACACTAACTTCACAGGAGCTGTTTTAGCAAGAGATGAGATGTGAAGTTTCCAGTTTAGATCACGAGTAAAGGACAGGCTGAGGATAATCAGTGTACAAGAGGGGGACAGCTGAGTGCCATTAAAGAAGAGGGGATAGTTGTCTGGAAAGTTGTGTCGAGTTGATAGATGGAGGAATTGAACCTTTGAGGCATTGAACACTACTACTCTTAAGGCGGTGTCACACTAGCACTTTTTCCGTCGATTAATGCGATTCCCGTCTAGTTTTCAATGTTCTGCATGAACTTATCGCATGAATTTGTCAGACGATGAGGATCGTTCCCGTCTAAAACTTTTCCGCCTTTGTTTACATACCAAGACCAAGACCACAAGACTTGCCGCGTCTCCTCAATCTGCTTCTACGTGCATTGGTTCTACCACTAACCATAAACGCATTCATGCATGCTTTTTGGCTTGTTTAGCTCGTCTAAGTTTCGTAATACACAGTATTTCGTTCAGAGCAGCGTATCTTTGCCGCGGCGTGGCCTCCATGCTTGTTTACATTGTCGGTCTGTGTTGGCGGGAAGTGACGACGAAACACCGTTTGTGTATGACAAGCCGCAGCCAAAATATTGTCGATTTTCTGAAAAACGACGGAAAAAGTGCTAGTGTGACACCGCCTTTACTCTGCTCCAATCAGAAATTTTAGAAAGAGCTGAAATCAGGCGTTCTGTGGCGTCCCTGCGTGATCTGTTGACTCCCAGAAGGATTGGTCGTCTCTGAAAAGATGTGGATAGGTGTAGGATGGTATCATCAGCGTAGGAGTGGATAGGGCAAGAAATTTGGTTAAGATCATTAATGAATAATAGGAAGAGAGTGGGTGACAGGACAGAACCTTGAGCAACATCACTGTTAATAGATTCAGGAGAAGAACAGAGGCCGTTTATCACACCAGCAGCAATAGAACAGTCGGAGAGAGATAAAGTTGCAGAGAGAAGGATAGAAACCGTAAGAGGGTAGTTTTGAGATCAAAGCTTTGTGCCAGATTTTATCAAATGCTTTCACTATGTCTGAAGCAAAAGCAAAAGTTTCACCGAAATCTCTAAAAGAGACTCAGTAAGGAAAGCCATATCACCACTAGAGTGGCCATGACGAATGCCATTCTGATGATCAGATAGAAGATTGTGAAGTGACAGATGTTTAAGAATCTTCCTGTTCATGATTGATTAAAAAACTTTAGACAAGCAAGAGATTAAAGTATAGGGCTGTAGTTAAAGGGGTTAGAATGGTCACCCTTTTTATGTCGAGGTTGAATGTAAGGAAACTTCCAGCAAGAAGGCAAGGTAGAAGTCGATAGAAAGAGTTGGAAGAGTTTGGCCAGGCAAGGTGCAAGCACAGAAGCACAGTTTATGATAACGATAGGAGGGACCCCATCAGGTCCATATGCCTTCCGAGGGTTTAGGCCAGCGAGGGCATGGAAAACATCATTAGGAAGAATTTTGATTTAAAACATGAAATAGTGATGGAGGAGGAGATGAAAGGACAACTCCAGAATCATCCAAGGTAGAATTATTAGCAAAGGTTTGAGAGAAGAGTTCAGCTTTAGAGACAGATGAGATAGCAGTGGTGCCATCAGGATGAAATAAAGGAGGAAAAGATGAAAAAGTAAAGTTACTGCCGATGGTTTTGGCCAAATGCTAGAAGTCTCGACATGGAAAAAGTAATCATTCCAGGGAAGATCAGCAGAAAAGATAGCACAAATAAATTTAATTAGAGAGTGACTTTTATGTCGAAGCCAGATGGTGAAAAACTCGGAAGATATAATAGCGTGGGCACGAGAGTAAGTCAAGTCGTTGCGCACATAGACGCAACATCCAGCTTTGAAATAAAAATGAAAACAGAGAAAGTAGGAGGGAACAGAAAAGGAGCTACAGTCAGTTGCTTCAGACAGCTGTGTTTCGTTGAAGAAAAGAAGATGAGGTTTAGTAAAAAAGAGGTGGTGTTTTACAGATAGAAAATTAGGTCTAAGACCGTGAATGCTTTAAAAGTTAATAAAGAAAAGTTGAAGGCGTGTGTCAAGACATTTATGATCGATACCAAGAGAGCAGTCTGACCTGGGGATATTTATGGTTCTCTCTCTCTCTCTCTCTCTCTCTCTCTCTCTCTCTCTCTCTCTCTCTCTCTCTCTCTCTCTCTCTCTCTCTCTCTCTCTCTCTCTCTCTCTCTCTCTCTCTCTCTCTCTCTCTCTCTCTCTCTCTCTCTCTCTCTCTCTCTCTCTCTCTCTATATATCTATATATATATATATATATATATATATATATATATATATATATATATATAAAAAAGAATGGAATATCTCGAAAGACTTAACATCAACCAGCGAAACATCGCAAAACTGCTAGAAATAACAAAATACAAGCTAAACAACACTGTCACCGCTGTAGACTTCAACAGAACATGTATACTGAATGGCTTTCTCCCAATATATATATATATATATATATATATATATATATATATATATATATATATATATATATATATATATATATATATATATATATATATATATATATATATATATATATATATATATATATATATATATATATATATATATATATATATATATATATATATATATATATATATATATATATATATATATATATATATATATATATATATATATATATATATATATATATATAGAGAGAGAGAGAGAGAGAGAGAGAGAGAGAGAGAGAGAGAGAGAGAGAGAGAGAGAGAGAGAGAGAGAGAGAGAGAGAGAGAGAGAGAGAGAGAGAGAGAGAGAGAGAGAGAGAGAGAGAGAGAGAGAGAGAGAGAGAGAGAGAGAGAGAGAGAGAGAGAGAGAGAGAGAGAGAGAGAGAGAGAGAGAGAGAGAGAGAGAGAGAGAGAGAGAAACAAGCAAGAGATTAAAGCTATAGGGTGGTAGTTTGAGAGATTATAACGGTCACCCTTTTTAAGAACAGGCTGAATGTAGGCCAAGATGCAGGAAGAAGAAAAGATAGGAGTCGATAGACATAGTTGAAAGACTTTGGCCAAGCAAGGTGCAAGCTCAATGGGAAGGACCCCATCAGGTCCATAAGCCTCCCGAGGGTTTAGGCCAGCGAGGGCATGGAAAACATCATTACGAAGAACTTTGATTGAAGGCATGAAATAGTCAGAGGGAGGAGGAGAGGGACGGACAAGCCCAGAATTGTTCGCAAAGATTTGAGAGAAGAGTTCAGCTTTAGAGACAGATGAGATGGCAGTGGTGCCATCAGGATGAAATAAAGGAAGGAAAGATGAAAAAAGTAAAGTTATTGGAGATGTTTTGGCCAGATGCCAGAAGTCTCGAGGGGAGTTGAAATTTGAAAGTTTTTGACATTTTCTATTTATGAAGGAGTGTTTGGCAGGTTGAAAAACAGACTTGCCATGAATCCGGGCAGAAATATAAAGTGCATGAGATTCAGGTGATGGAAGGCTCAAGTACCTTTTGTGAGCAACCTCTTTACCAGGTATAGCACGAGAACATGTTGTGTTAAACAAGGTTTAGAAGATTTAGGTTTAGAAAAAGAATAAGGAATGTGCGCCTCCATGCCCGACTATATCACCTGTCATGCATTCACCACACAGAGCATTCGCAGTCTTAGATCTAATTTTCAGTCTGTACAACACCATCTCTCCTTTACTAAACTTTGTCTTCTTTTCCTCACCGAAACACAGCTGTCTGAGGCAACTGAGAGTAGCTGTTTATGTTGTTAGCCTCTCTCCTATGTTGGGCTCGTCCGATCACAATCTCATTCCTGTATCTTATCCTATTTTTCCAATCCCTCCTCAAGATTCCCAAAGCGGAGGTGCCTCTGGCGTTTTGCTTCTGCCGGTTGGCAGAATATATATATATATATATATATATATATATATATATATATATATATATATATATATATATATATATATATATATATATTCCTATACATAAAGGAGAAATAAACTGTATATCACGTGAAAGATGGCCTGAAGGTTGATTTTTCTCGGTCTACTATTACTCGGTCTCAATTACAATAATTACATATTTGCATGTTCTCTCTCTCTCTCTCTCTCTCTCTCTGCCACCGTCACGGCTCGATAAGGTCCTCCCACTGGCTTCACGTGGATGCATGAGAACATAGCGAGATGCCGTCTTCTGCCATTGTGTATTCAAACTCCTTGGACGCCAATAGGGCTCGTAGACGCAGACATTTCATCTCTCGCCGAGGACATAACAAGCCGACTCTTTGAACAACAGATCACAATATATAATGATAAATGAATAATAAGCAATGTATTCGTTAAGTCACTTGAACAATCTATATCTGTAAAGGTGACTATGGGAGCCAATTATAATTCGTAACTGTCACTAACTCCCAAAAGGAGATAAGCTGACTGAGGTGACGGTCTTCCTATTTGGCTATTTCCTCAGTCTCCACTACCGTTGCTGAAGGCGTTCGGATGTGGCCAGGATGAATTAAGTCACTGAATCATGTTAACGTACTCGTATACACTTACATATGAGCAATGCAGAATTACAAGGGGAGAACAAGGAGTCACTCTTGAATAATTAGAGCTAAAATTTTACGACAGCGACAACCAAATTTTGCAAGTAGGCTATTTTAACATTTAGGACAAGTTATTGCAAACAGGCTCAAACGTAATACTGTATGTGGAGTTTTGGGGAGCTGACTGAATGACCAGTGAGAAAACACAGGCAGGGACCACGTGTGGGATCAGTTATTCGTTTTGCTTGTTTTTCTTTCTTTCTTTTGTTCCTGTGTGTGTGTGTGTGTGTGTGTGTGTGTGTGTGTGTGTGTGTGTGTGTGTGTGTGTGTGTGTGTGTGTGTGTGTATTTACCTAGTTGTATTTACCTAGTTGTAGTTTTACAGGGCCTGGGCTTTATGCTCGTGTGGTCCCGTCTCCATATCTACACTTATCCAATTTTTCTGTAAAACTATGTACACTCTTTGCTGACACCACTTCCTCACTCAAACTGTTCCAAGTCTCAACACATCTTTGCGGGAAACTAAATTTTTTAACATCTCTCAGACATCGTCCCTTCCTTAGTTTCTTACTATGCGATCTTGTGCTTCTAAAGTCATATTCTTCTCTCAGGATCAGTTTCTCATTATCCACTTCATCCATTCCGTTAATCAATTTATAAACTTGTATCAGATCCCTCTCTCTTCTCTGCTCCAAGGTTGGTAGATCCATTGCCTTTAGTCTCTCCTCATATGCCATCCCTTTAAATTCTGGAACCATTCTTGTAGCCATTTTTGTAGTCTCTCTAATTTTCTTATGTGTTTCTTTTTATGGGGAGTCCACACAACTCCTGCATATTCCAATCTAGGTCTTATTTTAGTACTTATCAATTTCTTCATCATTTCCTTGTCCATATAGTGAAATGCTACTCCAATATTCCTTAGCAAATTATACGTCTCTCTGAAAATTCTATCAATATGGCTAACCGGTTGATTATTTTCTTCCATTGTCACTCCCAAGTCCTTTTCCTTTTTTACTTTTCTAGTTCTACTCCATCTCCCATCTTATAGATTCCCACTGGTCGTCTTTCACTTTTTCCCATTTCCATGACATGGCTTTTGTCCACATTGAATTCCATCTCCCATTTTTTGCTCCATTTCCAGATCTTGTTTAAGTCTTCCTGTAGTATTTCACAATCCTCTTTTTGTTTAATGACTCTGCACAGTTTCGCATCGTCCGCAAACAGATTTATGTAGCTGTTCACTCCTCTGGCATGTCATTTATATATACGAGAAAAGTATTGGTGCCAATACTGACCCCTGTGGCACTCCGCTGTCTACTGTTCTCCACTTGGACTTCATATCTTTAACTATCGTCCTTATTTCTCTCCCCCTTAAGTAATTCTTCATCCATCTCAATGTGCTTCCTTTTAAGCCACCCTTCTCCTCTAACTTCCATAGTAATCTTTCATGTGGCACTTTATCAAAAGCCTTTTTTAGATCTAAATAAATACAGTCAACCCATCCTCTCTCTCTTGTACTTTATCAACTATTCTAGAGTAGAAACTCAATAAATTTGTCACACATGACCGACCTTTTCTAAAACCAAATTGGCTATTTGATAATATTTTGTTGTCTTCAAGAAACTCGATCCATTGCTTCTTTATTACTTTTTCACACATCTTGCATATTACACTAGTTAGTGATACCGGTCTGTAATTTAAAGGTTCTTCCTTCCTTCCGCTCTTATATATGGGAACCACCTCAGCTCTTTTCCACTCCACTGGCACTGTTCCATTTTCTATTGAGCATTTTATGATGTTGTATATTGGACTTGCTAGTTCTTCCCTACATTCTTTCAGTATTCTGCCTGAGACTTCATCCGGTCCCATTGCCTTTTCCTCATCCAATTCCGTCATCAACTTTTTATTTCAAGCTTGGTTACTTTAATCTCTTTCATATAGACAGTCTCTCTATTACCCTGTGGTCTTTCAAATTTGGATTCCTTAGTAAAGACCTCATGAAATTTACTATTTAACAGTTCTGCCATACTTTTGGGTCTTCCACCATTCCGTTTCTCCTTTTAACCTTTCTATTGTTTCTTTTTGTCTTATTTTTCCATTTATGAATCTGTAGAACAATTTTGGTTGTTCCTTACATTTTTCGACAATGTCCTTTTCATAGTTCTTTCTTCTTCCTTTCTCACCTTAGCATATTCATTTCTTGCTGTTTTGAAGTTTTCCTTATTTTCTGGATTTCTGTTTCTTCTCCACCTTTTCCATGCTCCATCTCGTTTCTCCTTTGCCCTAGCACATCTTGCATTAAACCAATCTTTCTTTCCTTCTTCTTTAGGTCTATATTTCGGACATATTCCTGACCCCAGTTTTGTATATTTCCAAAAATAAGTTATATTTCTCTTGAACCGTTAATGAGTTTTCCATCTCCTCCCAGTTTACGTTTTAAAATAGTTCTTGAGATTCTCAATATCAGCCTTTCTGTAATTTAATCGGTCTCCTTTGTATGATTCATCTCTATCTTCCTTTCCTTCTTCTATATCCATCTCTAATATTACATGGTCACTCTTTCCCAATGGGCACTTGTATCTTATATCATCGTTAATTGGTATATCCCTTGTAAAAACTAGGTCTAATCTTGCTGGCTCATCGTTTCCTCTGAATCTTGTGTTTTCCTTTACTCTTTGGACCATCAAATTATCTATCATTAGGTTCAGGAATCTATCTCCCAGGCATCTTCCCCCATACCACTTTCATAATTTTCCCAGTCTACCTCCTTACAGTTGAAATCTCCTACCAATATCACTTTTCTCCTTTCCTTAATGATTCTTGTAAGACTCCTTATTGTGTCATCTATCATGTCTCTATATTCTTGGTTAGTCCATGAGTTTGTTTTTGGTGGCACATATGTTCCAATGATTGTTAACTCCTTTTTGTTAATATGCATCTTAACATACAGTATTTCTGATTTTCCTTCCCAAACTCCACTTGATTTACCACTATCTCCTTCCTTAACATCATCATGACTCCTCCTCCTCCTTTACCCACTCTGTCTCTCCTCCATATATTATACCTTTTATCTATGTCTATTTTATTGCCTCATTTAACTTTGTTTCCACCAGGCATACAATATCTGGTTCTTCTTTCTTTATGTAATCTCTTAATTCTAATTTACTAGATAAAATCCCATCTATGTTTGTATACATCATTTTAATCTCTTGTTCTTATCATTTTTAGTTAAACTTGCTCCATTCTTTTCTCTTCTTTCTCTTTTATATACCATTTCCTTATCCTGTCTCCTATAATTCTCCAAAAATGCCTTCTTCTCCTCCTCTGTTTTTTTTTTTTCTAGCTGTATTTACCAGTTTGTGTTTTTCCTTTCCTCTCTCGTATCTACTTATTCTTCTTTATATATATGCACACTCTTTGCTGACACCACTTCTTCACTCAAACTGTTCCAAGTCTCAACACATCTTTGCGGGAAACTATATTCTTTAACATCTCTCAGACATCTTCCCTTCCTCAGTTTCTTACTATGCGATCTTGTGCTTCTAATGTCATATTCTTCTCTCAGGATTAGTTTCTCATTATCCACTTCATCCATTCCGTTTATCAATTTGTAAACTTGTATCAGATCCCCTCTCTCTCTCTCTCTCTTCTCTGTTCCACGGTTGGTAGATCCATAGCTTTTAGTCTCTCCTTTAGTCTCTCCTCATATGTCATCCCTTTGACTTCTGTGTGTGTGTGTGTTTTTTTGTTGTTTGTGTTTTTTTGTGTGTGTGTCATTTACCTAGTTGTATATTACAGTGTTCGATCAGGGCACATACAGTGACCTGCCTCCACATCTACATCTCTCCAACTTTTCCTTAAATTTATGCACACTTTCTGCTGTTACAATCTCATCACTTAATTCATTCCAGATGACCACTGTCCCATATGGAAAACTTAACTTCTTAATGTTCCTCATACAATGACTTTTTTTTATGATCTTGGAAAGTCCTCTTGTTCGTCTATCTCCATCTTCCGTCAGTGATATCAGGTCTCCTCTATCTATCTTTTCCATACACTTTATTAACTTATACATCGTTATTAGGTTCCCTCTTTCCCATCTATTCTTCAAGGTTGGTAATTCCATTTCCTTCAGCCTTTCTTCATAGGGAATATCTCTTATTTCTGGGATCATCTTTATAGCAGTCCTTTGGATTCTTTCTAGTTTCTTGATGTCTTCCTGTCTGTATGGTGTGTGTGTGTGTGTGTGTGTGTGTGTGTGTGTGTGTGTGTGTGTGTGTGTGTGTGTTATTCACCAAGGTCGTCTGCTGGTCACCAAGCCAGTCTTTCCCTTACGGAAAGAGCTCAGAGATCGTAGTGACCTATCATCAGGTAGGACTGAGACCACACCACACTCCACACATCGGGAAAGCGAAGACACAACCCCTCGAGTTACATCCCGTACCCATTTACTGCTAAGTGAACAGGGGCTACACATTAAGAGACTTGTCCATTTGCCTCGCCGCTTTCCGGGACTCGAACCCGGACCCTCTCGATTGTGAGTCGAGCGTACTAACCACTACACTACGTGGTGTGTATTTACCTATTTACCTATTTGTAGTTTTACAGGGCCTGGGCTTTACGTTCGTGTGGTCCCGTCTCCATATCTACAGTTATCCATTTTTTTCTTTAAAGCTATGCACACTCTTTGCTGACACCACTTCCTCACTCAAACTGTTCCAAGTTTCAACACATCTTTGCGGGAAACTATATTTTTTAACATCTCTCAGACATCTTAAATCCTCAGTTTTTTACTATGCGATCTTGTGCTTCGAATGTCATATTCTTCTCTCAGGATCAGTTTCTCATTATCCACTTGATCCATTCCGTTAATCAATTTATAAACTTGTATCAGATCCCTCTCTCCTTCTGTTCCAGGGTTGGTAGATCCATAGCCTTTAGTCTCTCCTCATATGTCATCCCTTTAAATTCTGGAACCATTCTTGTAGCCATTTTTTGTAGTCTCTCCAACTTCCTTATGTGTTTCTTTTTATGGGGGGTCCACACAACTCCTGCATATTGCAATCTGGGTCTTATTATAGTACTTATCAATTTCTTCATCATTTCTTTGTCCATGTAGTGAAATACTAATCCAATATTCCTTAACAAATTATATGTCTCTCTGAAAATCCTATCAATATGGCTTACCGGTTGATTGTTTTCTTCCATCGTCACTCCTAAGTCCTTTTCCTTTTTGACTTTCTCTAATTCTACTCCATCTCCCATCTTATAGATTCCCACTGATTGTATTTCACTCTTTCCCATTTCCATGACATGGCTTTTGTCCACATTGAATTCCATCTCCTACTTTTTACTCCATTTCCAGATCATATTTAGGTCTTCCTGCAGTATTTCACAATCCTCTATTTGCTTTATAACTCTGCACAGTTTCGCATCTTTCGCAAACAGATTTATGTAGCTGTTCACTCCTTCTGGCATGTTTATATATATATATATATATATATATATATATATATATATATATATATATATATATATATATATATATATAAGTATTGGCGCCAATAATGACCCCTGTGGCTCTCTACAGCTCTCCACTTGGACTTCATATCTTGAACTACCGTCCTGATTTCTCTCTTCCTCAAATAATATTCCATCCATCTCAATGTGCTTCCTTTTAAGCCACCCTTCTTCTCTAACTTCCACAGTAATCTTGCATGTGGCAATTTATCAAACGCCTTTTTTTTTAATCCAAATTAATACAGTCAATCCATCCCTCTTTCTCTTGTACTCTATCAACTATTCTAGAGTAGAAACTCAGTAAATTTGTTACACACACGACCGACCTTTTCTAAAACCAAATTGGCTATTTGATAATAATTTGTTGTCTTCAAGAAACTCGATCTATTGTTTCTTTTTAACTCTTTCACACATCTTAAATATTACACTAGTTAGTGATACCGGTCTGTAATTTAAAGGTTCTTCCTTCCTTCCTTTTTTATATATGGGAACCACCTTAGCTATTTTCCATTCTACTGGTACTGTTCCATTTTCTATTGAGCATTTTATGATGTTGTATATAGGACTTGCTAGTTCTTCCCTATATTCTTTTAATATTCTGCCTGAGACTTCATCCGGTCACATTGCCTTCTCTTCATCTAATTCCGTCATCAACTCTTTTATTTCAAGTTTGGTTACTTTAACCTCTTTCATATAGGCAGTCTCTTTATTACCCTGTGGCCTTTCAAATTTGGATTTCTTAGTAAAGACCTCCTAAAATTTACTATTTAACAGTTTTGCCATACTTTTTTGGGTTTTTCACCGTCCCGTTTTCTGCTTTTAAACTTACTATTGTTTCTTTTTGCCTTATTTTTCCATTTATGAATCTGTAGAACAATTTCTGTTGCTCCTAACATTTTTCGACAATGTCCTTTTCATAGTTCCTTTCCTCTTCCTTCCTCACCTTAACATATTCATTTCTCGATGCTTTGAAGTTTTCCTTATTTTCTGGATTTCTATTTCTCCTCCACCTTTTCCATGCTCCATCTCTTTTCTCCTTTGCCCTAGCACACCTTGCGTTAAACCAATCTTTCTTTCCTTCTTCTTTAGGTCTATATTTTGGGACATATTCCCTGACTCCTGTTTTGTATATTTCCAAAATTACTTTATATTTGTCTTGCACCGTCTCTGAGTTTTCCATCTCCTCCCAGTTAACGTTTTTAAAATAGTTATTGAGGTTCTCAATATCAGCCTTTCTGTAGTTTAATCGGTCTCCTTTGTATGATTCGTCTTTATCTTCCTTTCCCTCTTCTATATCCATTTCTAATATTATATGGTCACTCTTTCCCAATGGGCACTTATATCATCGTTCATTTGTATACCCCTTGTAAAAACCAGGTCCAATCTCGCTGGCTCGTCGTTTCCTCTGAATCTTGTGTTTTCCTTTACTCTTGTGTGTGTGTGTGTGTGTGTGTGTGTGTGTGTGTTTCACTGTTTGATCTGCTGCAGTCTCTGACGAGACAACCAGACGTTACCCTACGGAACGAGCTCAGAGCTCATTATTTCCGATCTTCGGATAGGCCTGAGACCAGGCACACACCACACACCGGGACAACAAGGTCACAACTCCTCGATTTACATCTCGTATCTACTCACTGCTAGGTGAACAGGGGCTACACGTGAAAGGAGACACACCCAAATATCTCCACCCGGCCGGGGAATCGAACCCCGGTCCTCTGGCTTGTGAAACCAGCGCTCTAACCACTGAGCTACCGGGCGTGAGTGTGTGTGTGTGTGTGTGTGTGTGTGTGTGCGTGTTCGAGAAAAAATATCATTACTTGTCACATAGGTAATAACACATGATATTTAACTAAATGATACTGGTATTACACAATTACAAAACATTGGTAAATGAACCACAAATTCAAAACTGGTACTTTCGCGCGCTCACGCACGCACGGACGCACGCACGTACGCAGGCACACACACACACACACACACACACACACACACACACACACACACACACACGCACGCACACACACACACACATAGTTTTAAAGAAAAGTTGGATAAGTGTAGATATGGAGACGGGACCACACGAGCATAAAGCCCAGGCCCTGTAAAACTAAAACTAGGTAAATACAACTAGGTAAATACACGCACACACACACACACACACACCACGATCTTTTTTTTTTTTTTTTTAGTCACTAGGGAACTATTTCATTTGTCTCCAACTTATCATGTGATATGAAGACCAAAAGTGACTGATTGTCTTTCTTATCAATCATCCAGTGTTCCTGCCTGCCAGTGTCTGTCTGGCTCGCCGGCTACTCCTACCGCGAACCAACAGTTAAGTGCTACCTGCGGGCCCTGTGACTTTCCCCAGGTGAGAGAGGCGCGGCCTTCTATCATACAGAAGACGAAAGAGCTTGAAAAGTGATTATGATCTTTCAACATCTACTGACGTAACAGGGGCATGTTTAAAGCATGCCACGGTCTGCGGATCCATTTCTCCAACATCTGCATCATTCTCTCCTTTAAGAACTCTTCCAATATTCTTAAATTTTTCCAGGTATTTGTTTGCAGCAACAACTTGTTTACCTTTTCACTTTTTTGACCCGTAACTGTAGTTAAAACAGCAATAATAGTCTCAAAACAGTTCAAAGCATCAATCAAAGGCATGTTTCTTTTTTCCAGTGCACTGATGGCCTCTGGAAGGTTTGCATAGTTTGCCGCGATGAATGCAAGATCATTGCGTAGCGCTTTATCCTGCAGTAGTTCCTTCAGAATATAGACTGCAGAAGAATCACTATCGTTTAAGCTTTTTATAATTTCTTCAAAATTGTCCAAATTAGAAGTGCAGTAAAGTGCAGCCGAAATCCACGTTCCCCATCTTGCTAAAATTGGCTGTGGCGGCATTGCAAGTTGAGGTGCAATTTCCTTGAATACATCACACCTTGATGGAGCATATTCTTGCCATTAAAAATTACTTTTTTTTTTTAGTAGTCCATCAACACCGGAATACAATCCACGTACATGCTCTGTAATTCAGTGAAGTCAATGTGCTAAACATGTTAGGTGTATCATTCCCGGAAAAGGAATCTTAAGCGCCCTTGCTGGCTTCTTCATGTAAGGTGCTGCATCTGTCAGAAATAGAAGAACATTCTCGTGTGAGATGCCCTCTAACCAAAGCAAAGTGAGAGATGTCGTAAACAGCTGTGCTATTGTTGAACTGTTAGTCTTTTCTAGTTCTTCTGAGGTAAACATGCAAATTTTTGGCATCTGAACAACTTACAGGTCAATATCACACTGGCTACCTTAACATCCGTCGTTTCATCTTTGGAAACCCATATTTTTTATCCTTCACTTCATCCTTAATCATCTGCATTGCCAAGACATAATTTGTGTCCACATCATTCTTCCTTTAACTATTCTCACTTGGGATGTGTTGATTTGTGTATTTTTCTAAGACTAACTTTAAAGACGTTCTCCAGCTTCCACATTGGAATACCAGCTTCAACAAAGGCTTTACACTACTCTTAATGAGAAGGTAGATTTACGGCAGGTGATATAATACACAAAATGTAGTCAGTATGCTCGTTTGGTGGTTTTCTGGTTCTTTCTTCTTAACAGCAATTTCATGTTTAGCAATCTGAATTTGCTGAGAAATGAAGTACATCTTTTCTAAATTCTCTGATTTGTCACACTTTGTCCGATCCATGCGTGGAAAAAAACATCACTTCCAAACTCCCGAACAAAATCAT
Source organism: Portunus trituberculatus (assembly GCF_017591435.1). NCBI lineage: Eukaryota > Metazoa > Arthropoda > Malacostraca > Decapoda > Portunidae > Portunus > Portunus trituberculatus. Next base: position 33,281,325 of record NC_059301.1, read on the forward strand.
TCAGCTTCTTGTCAGAGGATGCACTAACTTTGAGCATTTTTAATGCGCTGTTACTCAGAGCAGTTGTCCGATCAGCAGCAAGGCTGGTTTGGTTGTGGCGATCGTCAGACAGTGATATCGTCTCGTGCCGACTGAAGCAGTGTTACCAAGCAAAGCTTATGTTGTCAATGACAAAGCTTCACCAACTTATTGAAGCTTTGAAAGTTTCCGGACACCTTAATGAATTCTTATTGACAAAAAATGTTCAGTGTGGTGTTCTAAAACTTTTATCTAGTGTATGAAGTGTTACTTTGTATAAATATATAAAAATATATGAAAAAAAGGCACAATAGACTTAATCATATTTAGTTAAATAGGCATTATCACTCGCTATCACCCAAAAAAGGCAAATAAGGTAATTTATCGCATTTTGCTTAAACATCCTGGCTGTACTTCTCATCCTGTGTTCCTGCCTGTCAGTGTCTGTCTGGCTCGCCGGCTACTCCCGCCGCGAACCCACAACTGAATGTACCTGCGTTCCCTGTGGCTGCCCCCAGGTGAGAGAGGCCGGGCCGTGGCTTTGCATAAGTATGTCGGTCAGCAGTAATCCTTGTCTCCCATTCTCCTGTAACCATACATGCGTACATAGTTACATGTAACCACGTGTAACCACAGCTGGACGTTGCGGCATTGAGTTGCAACTTTTCAACTTAGCCGTACCATTTATTTCGAAGTCGTTAAGTTGAAAATCGCTTTTTTTTTTTTTTTTTTTTTTTTTTTTTTAAGTTGGACTAAACAAAGTCGCACCGCAAATTCACAGCGACTTTGAGAAAGAACAAAGACGACTTTTATTAAAAAAAAAAAAAAACTGCCGCGGCTGGAGAAGATGCATGGGCCAGAAGGATGTAGAGGAGGAGGAGGAGGAGGAGGAGGATGACATATAGTTTAGGCTGTGTTTTAACTTAAAAAATAAAATTAATAAATTTGTGTTTCTCCACTTAGAGACGGATTCACACGTGCCAATTTGCGACTGAAATTTTACGTCGGTAGAGTTTCCGACTCATCCCTTCTAGTCAGAAAGTGTAGACTGGAAAGTATCGACTAGTTGGCGCCTTGGCGGGAAGTGAGTGTAAACAAACAGCTACCCGCCAAGATGTTTTCCTCCACTGACGATGCTGAAGCTGTGGTTGCTCTTCTTTTGGCGTACCGGAAGACTCAACAGAAATGAAAATGCCAGTGGATACGTCCCTGGCTAAGTAGAAGGAAAGAAAGGAGTGTCTATCACACACTAAATTAGCTTACATTTCTCCTAAGAAAACTGTTAATCTTAAGAAGACTGTGCGATCAAATTAAATCCTGACAAGTCTTCAATCCTCACCAACAATACCCTGCATTGAGGGAAACACTTTTTGTAGAGTGGCAACCATTTCGTCGAACGACGATTTGCACAGGCTTTTTTTTTTTTCTGTATAATTGATTTCTGGAGTCCCAGATAGTTTTGTTTTTTTGTTTTTTATCATGTGGGCTTTTTCACGGGAATTTATGGGCTAATGGGGATACTTTTTGGGTACCTCCTATCTCAAAGCCCACCCGCTAGGAAACCGTTGCCCCGATTGAGGAAGCTTAACCTACACTCAGACCGTGGACAGGATTCGAACCCGTGCGCTTGGAGACCCCTCGGACCCCAAAGCACGCATGGTTCCACTGTACCACGGCGGCCCCTAAAATTTAGATTTTTCCATCAACAAATCTAACCTTCTCTATACCTGGAGACCACATTTTCAAAGCTTACTCCGTGACGTCACGACGTAAATAAAGTCGCAAATCGACTAACAAGACCAACGTTTTGGTCTCGTTTTGCGACTGGTTTCTCCAGTCGCTAGACACCGATTTTGAGCTGAAAACTCTACCGACGTAAATTTTCAGTCGTAAATTGGCACGTGTAAACTCGTCTTTATAAGAGCATGTTTCTGTTATCGCACTACAGTTTACTTTATAATTTAGCAAAGTCGCACTGGTCGGAAAGTCGTAATTCGCACTGTAGGGTGCAAAAATAAGAGTCGCAGAGTCACAGTCGCACCAGATCCGTTACAAAGTCAAAGTTAATTGCAGCTGAATTTCCTGAAAAAATCAAAGTCGCACCCGGCTCTGCTTGTAACCATGCAACGACTCTACAGTTTGCCCATGAGCGAAATGACCTCATGAAATAATGAATTGGCGTGTGGTAAAAACATCCGGATATCCTAATTGGCCAGTGAATAGTGGCGGTCTCACCAAGAATAATACTCTTCCTGTTCCTGTGAGTGGCATTTGGCCTCCCTCGGCGCCTGCCATCCACCAAAACTGCACTACTACACAGAGGCAGCCCTGCTGACCCGTGTCACTGTCTGGATTCACCAGGAATCCAGGGCAATGCCACAAACACCAACATATTCAAACCCTGCCACTCCTGACAGTGTACAACATACACCACACCACAATACACCAAAACAAACTTAATCTAACCTAATCTAAATCTAAACCTAACCTATCCCAATCGAAATCTAAATTAACTTTGTTTCTGGTGCGAGGTGTTACTTTTTAAAAGCATCAATGCGAATCAATAATAGCCCGCGGAAAAAAATCATAAAAAAAACATTGTAGGTATAATAGGTAAAATAGGTACTCAATGTCTTAATGACCTTGTAACTCGAGCTTGTTGTATAATGGCAAAAAGAGAGAGAGAGAGAGAGAGAGAGAGAGAGAGAGAGAGAGAATGTTTATACTCACTCTCCTTAAGATCAAAGTCAGTTTCTGATAAACAAAATACGGAATAAATTCCTTATGACTCTCAGTATCAGAGAAAACAATCTATGGCCTTATATTTTATAAATCATTAGAAACAACAGATAACTGTTTGTTCTACGTGCTCAAGGAGAGGAACCCTTCCAAGGTGAAGACGGGACTTGTCAGTCACCCCAAGTCAGCCAGATGTGTCTCCACGCTACTCATTCTTTATCAACCCATTATATTAAAAATGAAGCTGATACATAAAGAAATTGATAAAGATGGACGCGGGTAAGTACATTACCAACCGGATGGATGAGAAGGTGAAGGGTGGAGTGTGAAAGGCGAGGGTGTGGTAAGGAGAGAGTGGCAGGTTGGTGTGGTGGTGCTGCTCAGCTGCAGCAAAACGTATTACACCAGGGCAGGCCAGACCCTGCCACCACAGCTGTTGCATCCACTCACAGAGGCTCTCGGGTTGTCCTTTGGGGTGTCATGGCACCATGATGCGTGGTGGAGATGGTTGTGGTGTAAGCATGGTGATATGAGGGACATTGGTCAAGCTCTGGCCAAGATATTATTTTAGTAAAGGTCACTCAGCCTTGTGGCGTCTCACTCTCTCCTCTGGGTGCCCATCTTTTCATCCTGAGTGTATTGAAGGTCATTAACATCTTCATCAAATCGATAGTAGCGATTTTTTTCAGTTATGTGGGATTAGGTCAGGGATCCATTCAATAGTGCACTGCTGGATGGCTCATCATTGTGGTGTTGCAATATACAGCATTACTGCAATTAAGGGTGAAGCTTGGGGCACTATACAGCATTGCAGCAATTAAGGGTGAAGCTTGGGGCACTTGCAGTATCTGTGTGTAGCTTCAATGTACGTCACCTCATTGATTGTTGTGTGGTGGATGATGTCCCTCATTTAAGGACACATGGCTGCTGACATCTAGGTTCACTCAGTTTTCCTTCCTCAGGATTTCTCAGTTTATCTTCTCCAGTGTTTCTTAATAAGCTATTTATTAACCAACATGAATGAAAGATGAACAGCTGGTTGTACCATGTGGCAACATCCTGGCCTTGATTTAAATGGGTATCCAAACACGTCAGTCACTGCACCATGGAAGTACACTCCTTGTAAATTATTTCACAGCTGCTGATCTCTTCCTTACAGTCAAGCATACTGATTATCCTGTTCTGGATGCAACTCCAGTTACAGCAGTGCACTGTGAAATGAAATATCATTGAAGCTTGAAGATGAGAGAAGAGAGATGTACTAATGATGAGTAATCCACATTCCAAGGCTGTATTTCCCACACTACAATAAATTTGCTGTGTTACTTGTAATTCAAGGGGGCAGTGTTTATCTTCACTCATTGTTGAAAATGAATAGTTTAAAATCAATTTCATAAAAGCTGATCATCATGTTTCAAGATTTGTGGAAATACTATATTGTAAGTTTCCTTTTTCTATACACTTGTACGTTAAAGGTCAAGAATTGCTATTGAGATGTGGTGCAAGTCTTGCATTTAGAGATAAATATTAATGCATTGTGCAGAATAATATCACCCAGTAGTAGTAGTAGTAGTGGTGGTAAGTATCTTGCATATTCCTGTAAAGTATTGTGGTTTTTGCAGGAAGATGGTGTTGCTGCCAGATGAGGGGGAGGACATGTGGCACACTTACAACATCGTTATGGAGGGAGACCGACTGCGTGCATCCACCATCCGTAAGGTGCAGCAGGCTTCTGTCACAGGCTCCTCTACCTCTTCCCGCGTCCGCACAACCATCACCATCCAGGTGGAAGCCATCACCTTTGATACCGGTGCTTGCATGCTCAGGTGGGTTCCTCCCACCTCTCCTGTGTGTTCTGCAGTACATGTTACATTTAAATAATCATTTGGTTTACTTTACACTGGCTGTCAGCTAACTGCAAATAAGAGATAGAAAAGGGTGTTATTGTGTCTTGTATTATTTGCTATCATTTTTGGATATAGGTTATTTTTTCCTATTGACTTTCAGGCTTTAGTATTGAAGAGAAACAGGACACAAAGGTGATTATGGCATGAAAGATTGACCAAAATGTATGTGTGAAAATTATGAGTGTAATTGAGCTACAGTGTCAGGATGTAAAATAATATCAGTAGTCTGCAGATTTACATACATGTATGACAGAAAAGAGTATAAAATCATTTCATAACAAAACAAAATCAGTGTCCAGTAAGTGAGGAGAAAGGTTAGCAACCAGAGTGAAAATGTTGCAATTTAGTAAGTTGCAGTGGCATTTGTTAAAGTGAACGGGGCAATGAATGAAAGCTTTGAGGAGAGTATGAAATCACCATGGTTATTCACTGTAAGGGAGAGAGGGAAGTGAAAGTAAAGACTTCATGTCAAAGTAGAACTGTGAAAGCTGAATATGATGTTTGTAGATGACCTGTAGTAATTACATCATAGTGTGTGTGTGTGTGTGAATTTGTGCATGTTGCAAAAAATTTTATATCATATAACAAATGAGTGTCACCTGTTCATTGTATGCCACTAGTACCTTTGGTGTTATGGCTATGTGTTTTTGGTAGGTATGATAATATAGATGAGTGACAGCAAACATTCTCATGTCCACAAGTTGCCATGTTGCTGCTTGTCAAAAAAAATAAATAAATAAAATAAAAATGTCTAGTGTGTCTGGTTGTCAGTGTTATATTCTTCAAAGTTTTTTCAGTATCATCCATATGGTGCCATTATGTTGATTCAATGAAAATCTGTCATTGTTTGTTGCTGCAAACTTTATTTTATATGTCACATTTTCTTGTGGCTTCTAATTATTAGTTCCATTAGGAATAACAATTATGGTGTATGCATATTCATTCCATTGGTAGGTTGTGTGCTTTGCTGATGTGAGAAGTATTCCAGGGTGAAAGGCAGGAATGTGGAAGAGAACCAGTACATTAAGATGGGTGCATACCACACCGTTGACCTGGAACTCAACCGCAAGTTTACCATCTTTAAGGAGCAGTGGGACTCTGTTACCATTGAGCGTGTGGAGACTGCCTGTGACCCAGCTGCTGTGAGTAGTCTTGTGTGCATGGCCTGTCCATTAACTCTGCCCCACCTCTTCTCATTCTAAGTCTGTAATAGAAGGCAATTGTTTTTTAAAGAAAAGTTTTAGTCTTCAGTTGTGTATAGTGAATGGAATGAAATGGCAAACCACGACAAAATGTGATGATGTGTGCAAATAGTGGCTGGAAATTCATATTAATTTCATATATCTGCTTGTTGAAATTTACTAAGTTCATTTTATTTGTATTAAAACTGAATGTTTAAGTTTATTGATGAGCCTCCCCTTGAATAATGAAGGGATGTTAAGACAAACATATAGAATACTAAATGAACAATATGACATAGAATAAACAGAATATGTTCACAGCATGCAGACTTGGCAGCAGTGGTGATGCAAGAAGGACTTGCCTTTGTATGCCTCATCACCTCTGCCATGACTGTGGACCGAGCCAAGATTGTTTACAACATACCCAAGAAAGGAAAGGCTGATGATACTCAGAGAAAAAAGGTAAGAGTTTCATAAATAGTTCATGAACATTGTTTGTATTGTTGGTCTTATCAGTGTTCTTGCCACCTACTAAATATGAGAAATTCGTCAATGAAACTTTGCTATATTGGATGGGGCATTTCAAGAAAATAAATGTATATACCATGTGATTTCAAATGTGATGCATTCATAGTTAATGACTTTTATTAATCTAATGATCTATCTATTGATTATCTGTTAATGACTTTTATTAATCTGTTGTTAGTAAAGCAATCTCACCAAAGGATTCTTTGGGGCCTTATGGTAAAAATAAATTTTAATGAAGGTATTATTTAATGTTGGATACAAATACTTAGTTTAACTATACCTCACACTTTTGTATCTAGTTTTGATCATTTGGTGTAATGTTTCTCATCTTAGGTTGGTAATTTTAACTCTTAAGTTGTCCATTATTATTGACATTGGGAAATGTTACTTTTTTTAGTCACATTGGTTGCTGTCAGTGGATACCAATGCTCTGATCTGATGTTAACTAGCCAGTTGTTTCAGGCAATTACCAAGTACTATGACCAAGTAATGACAGCCATCCTACGACACCTTAACTTTGATGTGGTGAAGGCAGTGGTCATTGCTTCTCCTGGGTTTGTGAAAGACCAGTTCTTTGACCACATGATGAAGGTGAGGTTTTGTAACTGTATTTATCTAGTTGTATTGTACAGGGTTCGAGCGGGGCTCATAGTGTCCTGTCTCCATATCTCCATTTATCTATTTTTTCTTTAAAGTTATGCACACCATGTGCTGTAGCAATTCCATTATCCGGTGCATTCCATTTTTCCACTGTTCTGTGTGGAAAACTGTATTTTCCAATATCCTTCACACACTGCCTCATCCTGATCTTCTTTTCATGTCCTTTTGTCTTTCCATCTTCTTCCATCAACAGCAACAGGTCTTCTTTGTCTATCTTTTCAATATCATTTACTATCTTATACATTGTTATTAGGTCTCCTCATTCTCTTCTATCTTGTAAGGTTGGCAGTCCCATTTCCTTCAGTCGTTCTTCATATGTGAGGTCCTTTAATTCCGGCACCATCTTCGTAGCAATCTTTTGTATCCTTTCCAATTTTCTTATATCCTTTTTAGAGTTCGGAGATCATACCACTGCTGCATATTCCAGCCTTGGGCGTATCATGCTTGTGATGATTTTTTTCATCATATCTTTATCCATGTAATGAAATGCCACTCTTATATTAGTCAACATTTTATGTGATAGTCCAAATATCTTGCTTGTGTATTTATCAGGGCTCAGATTTTCTTGTATGATCACTCCAAGATTTTTGTCCTCTTTAGTCTTCATTATTTGTTCCTCTCCCATCAAATAGTTCCATACTGGTCTTCTCTTACTCTTTCCTAGTTCCATTATGTGACATTTCTTGGCATTAAACTCCAACTTCCACTTCCTGCTCCACTCATAGATCTTGTTTAAATCTTCCTGCAACAGCAGACAGTCCTCTCTGGTTTTGATAACTCTTAGCAACTTTGCAACATCAGTGAATAAATTTATATAACTGTTTATCCCAATGTGAATGTCGTTTACATAAACTTGAAACATAATGGAGGCTAACATTGACCCCTGTGGCACTCTGCTAGTTACTTTACCCCAAGATGAGTATGTATCTCTGATCACAGTGTGTGTGTGTGTGTGTGTGTGTGTGTTTACCTAGTTGTTTATTACAGAGTTCAAGCAGGGCTCATAGTGACCTGTCTCCATGTTCACTTTTATCCAACTTTTCCTTGAATATATGCACATTTTCTGCTGTTACAATCTCTTCACTCAAGCTGTTCCAGTTATCTACCTTGCTATGCAGAAAACTAAATTTTTTAATGTTCCATAAACATCAACTCTTCACAATCTTCTTAGAGTGTTCTCTCGTCCATCTCTCTCCATCTTCTGTCAGTGAGACCAGGTCTTGTCAGTCTATCTTTCCCATACGGTTTACTATTGTATACATCTCTCTCTCTCTCTCTCTCTCTCTCTCTCTCTCTCTCTCTCTCTCTCTCTCTCTCTCTCTGAAAAGTTTATTACTAGTTGATGTTCTGTATGATGGTTGTATATTTTGAAAAAAATATATTTGCATAACTAAAAGCCTGTAGTCAGTTAGAGACAGTGAGATAATCTTGCTTAATGTTGTATAGTCCTTACCTTTCTAATAAAGAGTAGGTATGGATGTAAAGAAAGTTGTGACTTGGAGAATCTACTAATCGGATTGAAGTGTTTGCCCAATATATCATTAAGTCATCCTTGAGAGCCTGTAGTAAGGAGGATGATCCTAACCCTCTTGCATCTTTTATCTATTGTTTCCCTTTACATACATTTGGCATTGCTGCATTAGATGAAAATATAGGAAAGTAAAATAATTGATTGACATTGTGAAAATTGAAATGAATATATGTAAGCAGTAGGTTTTTAACTACTTGTCAGTGAAAAGCTTTATGTATTATTCACAAAGAATATACTAAAAGAGGCAAAGTCCTTTGAGATTTCCAGTGAAAGGGCTAATTTTCTGATATATAGATATCTTCCTGCAGAAAACTAGTATGACAAATGTGCTGCAGGAAATTGTTTTTGATTAATATTAGTTTCCTTATAAAAATTTTAGCTACTTCTTGTGGTATGGCTGGAAATTTGATTTCACTATATTACTTTCAAATCAGGAATAATATGTATTTTATACAACTGACCTATTGTCAAGGATGACTAGTATTACAAGATGTATTCTGATTTTCAGAGACATTTTTTTGGGGTGGAAAAGTGTGTCTTATACTCTTACCATTTTGAAGGACTCATAATGCATCTTATAGTGTAAATGAACAAACACTCATCTTGTAATTGGAAGTTCATTTTAAAGTTCTACATTGGCAGAAACAAGGCTAAAGAACCTGTTTTCCTGTAAGTGTGAAATCATTACTGGATGTGTTAGCTTATGCTTTGTATACTGATATGCTTTACACCTCTTCACTATTTAGTACAGAAAATGGATGATAGTGATGAGATGTAATTTAATGCATTTGGATGTGATATTTGTAGTTGCAATGCATTAAGCAGCAGTAATTCATCTTTTGCAGAATGCTGTTCAGACTGACAACAAACTACTGCTGGAAAACAAAAGTAAATTTGTCCTTGTGCATTCCTCCAGTGGCTTCAAACATTCCCTTAGAGGTAACTGGCTATATTTTTCTAATCATTGCTATGTTGTACAATAATAATAGGTTGTATCGATTAAAATAATGGCATGGTAGTGTGTTTCGTAACTCTGATTGCTCTTTAGAAGAAAAAAAATTGGGTAGTATGCTGGATTTGAGTGATGCATCTGAAATCTTGGATTCTGTTTTCTGAGATGCAACTCATGTAATGGGATATGGCCAGTTCCATAACAAGATTACATTCATTATGAAAAACAGGGTTAGTTGAGGATCATATGTCACTTACTACATTATACAATATATAAATATCAAACCTCATCAGACAGACAACCTAATTTTATCAGTATTTACGTTCAAATAAATCTGTATGACTGAAATCTTCCTCAGAGGTGCTGGAGGACCCTGCTGTAGCAATGAGGCTGTCAGACACCAAGGCTGCTGGTGAGACAAAGGCACTACAACAATTTATGACTTTACTGGCTTCTGATCCTGACCGAGCTTACTATGGCATCAAACATGTTGAGCGCGCTAATGACAGCCAAGCCATAGAAACTTTATTAGTTTCAGATACGCTATTCAGGTAAGTTTTTACATCTTCCCCTTCTTAGTAGCATCCAAATGTCAAGTTGTTCAATCTTCCCATCACACACTGTCTCCTCTTCTTTTCTGCTCCTATATTCCATGATTCAGCCAAACACAATGCAGTCAGGATGGCAACCCCATCATGCAACATTCTTTTGGGATTCATTTCAAATCAACCAAATCCTGATCTCCATCACATTCACTTTATCTCCAAAGAGTTCAAGTAGTGTTGGACTTTTACTTGAAGGGTTGTGAGAGTTCAGTTCTTACATACAGTATGGTACTTTGGCTAGAGTGGAGTCCTCATCACCTTTACTATGTAACATAGCACAATATGATTCCTGATTTTTTTTTTTTTTTTTTTTTCTCACATGATCCTTCTTAACCTCATCATTCAATCTTTTCATAGAGGGTACAGATTAAAAATTGTATTAGGCAATGATTTTCTTTACATTTGAAAACTTATATTTTTTTTATCTGGGTTCTTATATATATGTATATATATTTTTATTTGTTTATTTATTATTATTATTATTATTATTTTATTTTTTAACACTATATTTAATGTGTTGTGTATCTGAATTCCCTTTCACATATTCTTGTCCATATACACATCCTTATACACTCAGTTTCTTTTGTATGTGCATGTATGTTCACATCTGTGGTAAAGAACCTTGAATACTTTAGGTACTTGAAATAAATAGCAAAGATTAGCTTAGTGATCCTGTAGGGAATGACTGCAGCTCTGTCAAGATTAATTTTCCATGTAACCAACACTGTTCAAGGTGAAAAATAACTCTGCTTTTATTTGTTTTTTCCAGGTCCAAAGATTTACCTGAGAGGCAACGTTATGTGCGGCTTGTGGATAGCGTGAAGGAAAATGGAGGCGAGGTCAGGATATTCTCCAGCTTACATGTGTCTGGGGAACGTAAGTGTCACCATTAATTGCTAGCTAAATGTTAACATTAGAATTTGGGCAAACAATTCCAGTGCTCTTGCATGATCAATTCTGGATATTTCCTCAGAGTTGGACCAGATGACTGGGGTGGCTGCTCTCTTACGTTTCCCTATGCCCGAGATTGAAGAAGAGGACCATTCCCTTGATTCTGACTCTGAATAAAAATGGCATGAAGCAAAATTAACTATTACTGACAGGTGAGTGTCAGTATCATAACAGTTATCCTCTTTGCGTCTCTCCTTCCCTTCTGACAGGCCACAGCACTACATTTGTGTGTATAAACCTCATTCACCATGGAACAAAAAATAGGAAATAATTTTTTTTTTTTTTCCCAGGTGGATTTTGCCAAAAGAACTGAGAAGTGACTTTGCAGTTGGCAGAAAGAATGTGATAATGGCTTTAACATTGGAAAATGAAATAGAAGCTTGTAATAAAATTGTAATGCATTTACATCTTTTTTTTTCCCATGTTTTTGTCTGTGTGCTTAGAAAAATATGGCAAATATTGGCTGCATATAAAGTGAAGGCTAATATGTTGATGCCATATATATATATATATATATATATATATATATATATATATATATATATATATATATATATATATATATATATATATATTAGTATAATCTTTCATCATTTTCAGTTTGTATGACAATGACTGAGTTACTTCATGAAAGTCAACAATGAAATATTAACTTTTATGCTATTTCTTAAAAGTTAACACTGAAGAGATAACTTCCAAAAACTAATTTTTAGTTTGTTCTTTAACCTCATTCAATTTAATCTCATCTCATACATGGGGTTCTTAATTTACTTTGAATAACTTTCTAAAACGGCACTGCTCCTCTTGCTGGAATTATTATACAGACCTTGATGTGTCTTTTATAGATTAAGCACTTTTTAACTTTCTCCCAGCCATTGTACAGAGATCAAACTGGGTAAGCATGTGTGTGTAATCTGATGCATGAAACTATTACTATTATAAGTCCTTCTACTGTATATCATTAATAAAGGAGCATAAATAATCATATAAATCAAATACAAAATGCTCATGACACATGATAAAAAATATTGCAAAACAAAAAGAATAAGATCAAACAATAGGAAATATGAGTAAAAATAAGACTCCCCAATTATCTGAACCTAAAAAAAAAAAAAAAAAAAAAAAAAAAAATGTAGTTTTAGTTTACTGGCCTGGAATATAGATTACTAAGATGCAAAAGTTCCAGATAACAGAGGTCACATGGAGGTATGACAATGGAATAAAGGGATGGTGTTGTATGGGAAAAAATAATCAAGCTAAGTATCCATAATCATTAAAAAATCAACATTTACCAGAAGCATTATCACAATTAACATGACATGCAGTCCATGAAGATAAAATGGAAAAAATGGGTAAGACAAGGAAAGATGTCAATATTTTTTTCTTTTTTGATGTTCAGCAAGGGTTTGTCCTCCCTGAATATACAGACTCATAGGCTACAGATGCTTTTCAATTTAATATTAGGGAATTCGTGACCATGTTCAAGTGTGTGGAGTTTTGATTACATGTTTCCATGATGTCAAATAGTTTCAATTATGCAATGTATAAGGTAGCAAGTACAACCATTAGAACCAACAAAAAAATGTATCAATGACTTTGACTAAAAAAGAATAAAGGATGATAAGAAATAAGATCTATCTGTTCCCTTGTCTTTTGTCAGAGAGCCGCCCAAGTGGATGGCCTAAGCAGAAAATTTTCCACCTCTCACTTTCCAAACATTCCTTCTAGGTTGTACAAGCACTCTTTACTATCATTCCCTTTCACACATGTACAATTCCTTACGATACAGCAAATCTAGACTGGTGCATGTGACATTTAATCCACCACATGTGCTGTAGCTACCTTTGATGAGTCAACCCCTCTCTCAGCATGCAGTTTTCTTTCTCCATCTGTAAATTATGTAAAAAAAAAAAAAATTTATCCTTATATCTTCACAAAGTTATCCATTTTTTCATGAACAATCTTTTCTTGTTGATGAATACAAAGAACAAAACTTCTAATGCAGTGTTGGCAGAGATAGCCAGTCAGATGAGGTGCAGCTGTCACTTCAGTGCCCCATGTATACTTGCACCACACGAGGGCAGATCACTGCATCTGCAACACTCGGATCTACCACAATGGAAGCTTCTCTAAATCACAACACACTCAAACATTGGGAGTTATAAAAAGTAAAGAAGGAAAATTAAGGAGTTCTCACTAACATTTCAAAAGTTGGATCTTGGAAGACAACAGCAATACAAGTGAATGAACAGTGGCTAGAATATGCAAGCAAGCGTTAAGAAAGAAATGACGAAATGAAGCTGACAAATTCACCATCTCCCAAGAAACAGTACAGATGAGTAAAGCAGAAGTTAGTTTAACAACACTGCACAAGTGTTGCCACATGTACCAGTTTTAGATTTGCCAAACCTTTAAGTGGCTCTCCTCACTTATGATGACTTTCAGTTTCACTTTTTTTATGATATAATTCTTAATCCTCTTTAAATTGAATGAGGTTTGGACATTGGGAAAGGAATTCTAATTCTAAAATAAGGAATCTCCCTCAAGCATTTATTTGACTGGAAATAAAAATCTGAAACTTTCAAAACTGCTGTAATAATCTTAAGAGTACAATAACCATGATTTGGTTATCACTTCAAGGCTTTCAAGCACCTCATTAATTTTAAGACAGCAATACACCATCCAAGGTTTTTCATCTCTCACAGTGATTTAAACATGATAAAACCATTTTATTATCCGTCTTGTTTGCAATAAATATAGGTATCATTCTTATTAGCCTTGCTCAAAAATTACAAATAAATACCTAATTATGAGGGAAAAGTTAAGATCTGTTCTACAAACCTTTTACACATCACCTGAAATTCAACTTGGATCAAAGATGAACAAAATTAGACAAAACAAAAGACATGGACATCTTACATAACAATAAAAAACAATTAACACATCCATTAACATGATATGCCTTCCATGCTATCCCATATATCAGCAACAGGTAGAACAAGTTGGCCCAACAGACAGCAGCCCATCCTTAAGTGATTAGCTTGAAATGTCTTATTCAATGGCACTTCTTCCAAAAAGCCAGCTATCCTTAACTGCAGCAAAACACTATGAAATGACAGGCATATGAGTGAAAGATGCCAAACAATCAGTTGATCCCTACATGTGCAGTACAAAAAATATTGATATCTGTCTATTTTACAACAGGAACCATTACGAACTTCAGGTATTAGTGCATTACATTCTTTAAATCTTTATCAGGATGTTAAAAAAAAAAATACTTTCAACACATTTTGCAATAATCATTCCAAGGAGAAAAAAATTCAGTTCCTTATATACTTTAGTTATGTTAGTTATCTACATCACTGAAAATATACCCAGTGTTTAGGGATGGAAAACAGCTTTATATACTTAAAGAACAGTAAGGCAATTATTTTATGGAATATTACTGATTATAGTAAAATAACCTTGCTCTTTGGTGAAGATAGGCAAAAATTGTGAGAGAACCAGACTTAGAAACAATCATCTACCGGTTCAGTCTTCATGTTCTCTGGTTGAATGATGATGGTGTCATGATAGCTGTGATCTGGACCATACATTTCATTCTGTGGCTGGTAGTAGTACACTTCCATAATGGTGCCATCCTCCTGCTGGATTATCTCATGGACCTGGTGCTGTTCCAAATCTCCATCCAGCACCATCTGCTCCTCCTAAAATGTCATTAAGCTCTCATTGTACCATTCACCTTTCACTTAATATGCTGTTCCACAATCTGAAACCTTAAATAGGCCTCTAGAAAACATACACAAAGTAAACTGGTATTACTATGTAACTCAAGTAGCTACCACACAATATTTTGTTGCAGTCACCGTAACTCATTTGCACAATATATATATATATATATATATATATATATATATATATATATATATATATATATATATATATATATATATATATATACAGTAATACTCGCTTAACGAACAGGATAGATGTCAAAGCTGTTAAGTAGAACAAAAATTGTTAGCGGACGTAATTTTCCCATAGGAAATAATGGAAATAGGGGGATGCGTTCTGGGCTAGTCCAACATACCACATGGGTTAAAAATTTATATATCGTTTGGTAGCATATTGGGCCACGGTTTACCACTACTTTTATGTCATGAGTCATTGGAAGTTAGAGAGCACGTACAAATTCTCTCACATTCTCGCATTTATGTTTACAAAGCAACATTTCTATTAGCTTTTTGGAGCTGGATCCAAGATTCTTTAACGTCAGAGCAACCTCTTGCAGCGAAATGGCATCCATGAATGCTTGGAGGGACGGTGACAAGGTTGCTATCAAGTTGCTCTGAGGTTGCTGGGAACACCACCTCTGGAGGTGGTGTTACCAGCAACCTCAGAGCAACCTTGCCACCGTCCCTCCAAGCGTTCATGGATGCCATTTCGCTGCAAGAGGTTGCTCTGACATTAAAGAATCTTGGATCCAGCTCCAAAAAGCTAATAGAAATGTTGCTTTGTAAACATAAATGCGAGAATGTGAGAGAATTTGTACGTAGCTCCTCTAACTTCCAATGACTCATATGACATAAAAGTAGTGGTAAACCGGTGGCCCAATATGCTACCAAACGTATATATAAATTTTTTTTTTTTTTAACCCATGTGGTATGTTGCGGACTAGCCCAGAACGCATCCCCCCCTATTTCCATTATTTCCTATGGGAAAATTACGTCCGCTTAACTAATTTTGTTCTACTTAACAGCTTTGACATCCCTATCCTGTTCGTTAGTATTATATGTATATATATATATATATATATATATATATATATATATATATATATATATATATATATATATATATATATATATATATATATATATATATATATATATATATATATATATATATATATATATATATATATATATTGTGCAAATGAGTTACGGTGACTGCAACAAAATATTGTGTGGTAGCTACTTGAGTTACATAGTAATACCAGTTTACTTAATCTTACTTATCTTAATGACGAAGATAGGCAGAACTTGGAAGAGGAAGTGGAAGAAATAAACAGAATGGGACCATATCAAGAAGGAAAAACGAGACCAATTAAAATATTACTAAAATCACAAGCAGCAACAGAAGAAATATTATATAGAACAACAAAACTTAGAGAAACAGAAGGCTGCAAGGATATCTATATAAAGAAAAAAAGAAATGAGGAAGAAAGGAAGAGATACAATGAACTGGCAGCAGCAGTAAGGAAAAGAATAATGAAAGGTCAGAAGAGGAGAAGAAGGCATTTTTGGAGAATTCTAGGAGACAGGATAAGGAAATGGTATATAAACGAGAAGGAAGAGAAAAAAGTGGAACAAGTTTAACTAAAAATGATAAAGGCAAAAGACTAAAAATGATGTATACGAACATAGACGGGTTTTATCAAGTAAATTAGAATTAAGAGATTACATAAGGAAAGAAAATCCAGATATTGTATGCCTGGCTGAAACAAAACTAAATGAGGAAATCAAAATAGTCTTGGATAATAGGTATAATGTATGGAGAAGAGACAGAGTGGGTAAAGGAGGAGGAGGAGTCATGATAATGTTAAGGAAGGAGATAGTGATCAATCAAGTGGAATGTGGGGAAGGAAAAGCAGAAGTATTGTATATTAAGATGCATATTAATAAAAAAGAGATAACAATCATTGTAACATATGTGCCACCAAAACAAATTCATGGACCAATCAAGAATATAAAGACATGATAGATGACACAATAAGGAGTCTAATGAGAATCGTTAAAGAAAGGAGAAAAGTGATATTAGTAGGAGATTTCAACTGTAAAGAAGTGGACTGGGAAAATTATGAAAGTGGTATGGGGGAAGAAGCCTGGGAGAAAGATTCTTAAACCTAATGATAGACAATATGATGGACCAGAGAGTAAAGGAATGCACAAGATTCAGAGGAAACGACGAGCCGGCGAGATTGGACCTAGTTTTTACAAGGGGTATACAAATGAATGACGATATAAGATATAAGTGCCCATTGGGAAAGAGTGACCATGTAATATTAGAAATAGATATAGAAGAAGGAAAGGAAGATAGAGACGATTCATACAAAGGAGACCGATTAAATTACAGAAAGGCTGATATTGAGAATCTCAAGAACTATTTTAAAACGTAGACTGGGAGGAGATGGAAAACTCAGAGACAATGCAAGACAAATATAACTTATTTTTGGAAATATACAAAACAGGAGTCAGGGAATATGTCCCAAAATATAGACCAAAAGAAGAAGGAAAGAAAGATTGGTTTAATGCAAGGTGTGCTAGGGCAAAGGAGAAAAGAGATGGAGCATGGAAAAGGTGGAGGAGAAATAGAATCCAACAAACAAGGAAAACTTCAAGGCAGCGAGAAATGAATATGTTAAGGTGAGGAAGGAAGAGGAAAAGAACTTGAAAAGATATTGTCGAAAAATGTAAGGAGCAACCAAAATTGTTCTATAGATTCATAAATGGAAAAATTAGGCAAAAGAAACAATAGAAAGGTTAAAAGGAGAGAACGGGATGGTGGAAGACCCAAAAGTATGGCAGAACTATTAAATAAAAAATTCCAGGAGGTCTTTACTAAAGAATCCAAATTTGAGAGGCCACAGGGTAATAGAGAGACAATCTATATGAAAGAGATTAAAGTAACCAAGCTTGAAATAAAAGAGTTAATGAAGGAACTGGATGAAGAGAAGGCAATGGGACCGGATGAAGTCTCAGGCAGAATACTGAAAGAATGTAGGGAAGAACTAGCAAGTCCTATATACAACATCATAAAATGCTCAATAGAAAATGGAACAGTGCCAGTAGAATGGAAAAGAGCTGAGGTGGTTCCCATATATAAGAGTGGAAGGAAAGAAGAACCTTTAAATTACAGACCGGTATCACTAACTAGTGTAATATGCAAGATGTGTGAAAGAATAATAAAGAAACAATGGATCGAGTTCCTTGAAGACAACAAATTAATATCAAATAGCCAATTTGGTTTTAGAAAAGGACGGTCTTGTGTAACTAATTTATTGAGTTTCTATTCTAGAATAGTTGATAGAGTACAAGAGAGAGAGGGATGGGTTGACTGCATCTATTTGGATTTAAAAAAGGCGTTTGACAAAGTGCCACACGCAAGATTACTGTGGAAGTTAGAGGAGAAGGGTGGCTTAAAAGGAAGCACATTGAGATGGATAGAAAATTATTTGAGGGGGAGAGAAATAAGGACGGTAGTTAAAGATATGAAGTCCAAGTGGAGAGCAGTAGAAAGCGGAGTGCCACAGGGGTCAGTATTGGCACCAATACTTTTCCTCATTTATATTAACGACATGCCAGAAGGAGTGAACAGCTACATAAATTTGTTTATGGATGATATGAAACTGTGCAGAGTTATAAAGCAAAAGGAGGATTGTGAAATACTGCAAGAAGACCTAAATAAGATCTGGGAATGGAGTAAGAAGTGGGAAATGGAATTCAATGTGAACAAAAGCCATGTCATGGAAATGGGAAAGAGTGAAAGACGACCTGTGGGAATCTATAAGATGGGAGATGGAGTAGAACTGGAGAAAGTCAAAAGGAAAAGGACTTAGGAGTGACGATGGAAGAAAACAATCAACCAGTAAGCCATATTGATAGAATTTTTAGAGAAACATATAATTTGCTGAGGAATATTGGAGTAGCATTTCACTACATGGACAAAGAAATGATGAAGAAATTGATAAATACTATAATAAGACCTAGATTGGAATATGCAGGAGTAGTGTGGACCCCTCATAAAAAGAAACACATAAGAAAATTGGAGAGGCTACAAAAAATGGCTACAAGAATGGTCCCAGAACTTGAAGGGATGACATATGAGGAGAGACTAAAGGCTATGGATCTACCAACCTTGGAACAAAGAAGGGAGAGAGGAGACCTGATACAAGTCTATAAATTGATCAACGGAATGGACCAAGTGGATAATGAGAAACTGATCTTGAGAGAAGAATATGACATCCGAAGCACAAGATCGCATAGTAAAAAGCTGAGAAATGGAAGATGTCTGAGAGATATTAAAAAATATAGTTTCCCGCAGAGATGTATTGAGACGTGGAACAGTTTAGATGAAAAAGTAGTGTCTGCAACGAGTGTGCACACTTTTAAAGTAAGATTGGATAAGCGTAGATATGGAGACGGGGCCACACGAGCATAAAGCCCAGGCCCTGTAAAACTACAACTAGGTAACTAGGTAAATACACAGTGGTACCTTGAGATACGAGCTGCCTGAGATATGAATTTTTTATATACAAGCTATGATTTGGTAATTTTTCTTATTTTGAGATACAAGCAATATTTTGAAATAGGATTCATGTTTGGGGATGTTGCCGCTGTAGTCGGCTCAGCACATCAGTCCAGCCTCAGCTGAGTTGGTATCTACATGTTTCCCGTGGATCTCATGCACTGTGATTGTTCTTTCATCATTTTCATACTATTTACTGACTTTTCTATTTGTCTAAAGGAAGTGCAGTTTTAATCTATGTTTAATGTTTAGATGTGAATGGTGCCTGCATCCTTTCCTCCCTCCCTCCTCCTCCACCATTTACCACCATTAGCCTAAAACATCTGTGTCCAAGGTAAGAACACTAAATAAACTTTTGCTGTTATTTCATATATGTTCATGCATTGATAAAGTATGCATGTGAACATAACTGAAAAGGCAAAACAAATTTCTCCCATCTCCCCCTACCTCCTTCACTGACGCTTATCACAGAGTTGGGAGAACAATGTAAACAAATCTCTATGGCTAAGGTAGTGCCTCTCTCTCTCTCTCTCTCTCTCTCTCTCTCTCTCTCTCTCTTACTTAAAACTTCATTTATTCAATGAATAATGTTTACAGCTCTTCTGTGATTATTAGAGCAGCCAGTCTTCTGTAGGTGGCTATATTTGTACACTGCAGCTGATTGGCAGTCCCAAGAGAGGGTTTGGAATGCAGTAATACCCCGTGGAATGCTTCCTCCAAGATGAGTATACTTTTATAAGAGTAGTTTATCTGCCTATATTATATTTTGTTATGGTTTGTTATGTTTCTGTGCAATAATTATTATTTACGAAAAAAAAAAATTTCTTACCTGAAAAAAAAAAAAAAATAGGGATGCTCTTTTTGGGGAGGCTGGAAATGATTAATGGCATTTCAATGGGAAAAACTGTTTTAAGATATGAGCTTTTTGAGATACAAGGTCCGTCAAGAAACAAATTAAACTCGTATCTCAAGGTACCACTGCATGTATATACAGGTGTCCCTCGGTTAACGATCGACTACTTAACGATATTTCGCTCATACGATCCCTCCAAATTAATCCCTATTTTTTGGTTAACGATCGCCAAAATTCGGTTAACGATCGGATTGACCAATCGCAATCGCGATCGCAATCGCGATCGCAGCGCCTCCATCCACCCGCGGCCCGTGCAGTAAACACACCACAGTCTTTCCCGCTGTTTTGATTGTGCAACAACAACTCTATCACGCTCGCTCTAAACTTCTTTTTGTGCTTATTTGTGATCAAGTGAACTTAGTGATGGCTTCCAAGCGACCCAACGATTGTTCTCCACCGGAGATAAGGCTAAAAATCGAGAAAGAGCATTGGCCTTGATATTAAGTTGAACATTGTGACTCGTCATGAGGGTGGTGAAGGGGTAAACTCTATTGCTCGTGCCCTTGGTTTATCTCAATCAACTGTATCAACAGTTCTCCAGAAAAAGTACAAGTGAAGCAGCAGGCCAACCAAGTCACAAACCTGCACAAACACACAACAACTCGTAACAGGGAACCGATTATGGAAAAATTGGAACGTTTGCTGAGGCTATGGATTGAAGACCACACACACCGCCGCATGCCTCTTTCTACCCAACTCGTTACTACTAAGGCACTGAGCCTGTGGGAGGACCTGAAACCAGAATTCAACATAGGCGAGACAGTGTCCTTCAAGGCCAGTAAGGGGTGGTTTGAACGTTTCAAACATCGTGAGTCTACACAACCTCAAGGTTAGTGGGAGGCAGCGAGTTCGGATCAACCGCTGCAACGCCTTCAAGCCTTTGCTTAAAGAGCGCATCGAGGAAGGAGGTTATTCAGCCAAGCAGGTTCTAAACTTTGACGAGACAGGCCTGTATTGGAAGAAGATGTCATCGAGAACGTTTATAGCAAAGGAGGAGAAGTCGGCACCAGGATTCAAGGCATCTAAAGACAGGTTAACATTATTGGTGGGGGGGAATGCCGCTGGTGATCTTAAGCTTAAACCATGCCTTATTTACCATTCCCAAAACCCAAGAGCTCTGTCTGGCTATATTAAGGAATATTTGCCCGTAGTATGGAAGGCAAACAAAAAGGGGTGGATGACGACTGTTATCATGCAAAGTTACGTGACAGGATACCTCTCCAAATTCCTAAAAGAATATGCTGCCCAAAACAACATTGCTAATAGATTTCTCTTGCTGTGTGACAACGCCCCAGCCACCCAGAGAGCATGAATGACTGGGCAGATAATATTGAGGTCATGTTTATGCCCCAAACACAACTGCCCTCATCCAGCCGATGGACCAAGGAGTCATCGCTACTTTCAAGGCCTATTACCAGCGGCGCACCATGAAACAGCTGTTGGCCTGCATTGACACCCTGACAAGCCGACCATGAAACAATTTTGGAAGGATTATAACATTAAAAGGGATCGACAACATCGACGAGTCATGGAAGGAGGTGTCCAAGTCGGCAATGAATGGATGTTGGCGTAATTTGTGGCCTGAGTGCGTGGAACGTAAACAGGAAGTCCCTGTCGATGTTACAGCAGTAAGGAAAGACATCGTTCATATCTCCCATAAGGCAGGCTTCAATGAGGTGGACGAGAATGACGACAAGAACTGCTGGACAGTCATTCTGAGCCTCTCTCCAACGACGACCTCATGGAGTTGGAGAAACAAAATACTTTGGAGGAAATGGAGGAGGACAAGGAGCCTGAAAGAACCCTCTCCGTCAAGATTTTCGAGGAGAT
Source organism: Portunus trituberculatus (assembly GCF_017591435.1). Classification (NCBI taxonomy): domain Eukaryota; kingdom Metazoa; phylum Arthropoda; class Malacostraca; order Decapoda; family Portunidae; genus Portunus; species Portunus trituberculatus. Next base: position 33,303,447 of record NC_059301.1, read on the forward strand.
TTTAATCATATTAACCAGGCCATACATCTTCTCCAGGAGAATGACCCCAACCCAAACCGAAGTAATGGCGTGACTAATGCTATAGAAAATGACATGAAAGTGTATAAAGAACTATTTGAGGCAAAGAAAAGGATGGCAAAACAGACAGTCATCTCATCTTTCTTCAAACCACTCACCGCCCAAGCAACCCCATCCACATCCCAAGCAACCCCATCTACCGATCAAGCAACTCCATCCACCTCCCAAGCTACCCCATCCACCTCAAAAGCAATCCCATCTACTTCCATAGGAGTCATCTCGTCGTACTTCAAAGTTCGTCCTGCTACCTCGAAAAAAACTCCACCCACTTCCAAAACAACTCCATCCACCTCCAAAACAACTCCACCCACATCCAATCTATCCTTCACATCCACCGTAACCTTGAGTGACGATGAGGAGAGCCTGGATGACCCACCCCCACTGGAAAACGTATTCTCTCAAGAATTTGAAGGGTTTGAAGCAGCTGACCGAGTTTGGGTCGGGTGTGGGCATGATGAGATTTAATCCTCCAAGGCCCTGTGTCCCCTCGGGGGGCACAAAACAACACACTACGCATATCACATCCACTCCTCAAGGTAAGTACTACCAATTCTAAAGGTGTAAATAACAACTAACAACATAGAAAGTGTCGTTTATTTACGCATCGCGAAATACATGTATGTAGTTGATAATTTCAAATCCCTCAGTTAGCGATCGTTTCGGTTAGCGATCTGTTTTTGGGAAACGTAACCCTATCGTTAACCAAGGGATACCTGTATAGTATATACATATATACAGTGGTACCTTGAGATACGAGTTTTATTTGTTCCGTGACTGAGCTCATATCTCGAAAAAAAAATTTTCCCATTGAAATGCATTGAAATGCCATTAATCTGTTCCAACCTCCCCAAAAAGGCACCCCTATTTTTTTTTTACGTGTTTTCAGGAAAAATAAAAAAGGCATCTATAAATAATAATTTTTGCACAGAATCATAACAAACCATAACAAATTATAATATAGGCAGGTAAACTACTCTTATAAAGTATACTCATCTTGGAGGAAGCATTCCACGGGGCATTACTGCATTCCAAACCCTCTCTTGGGACTGCCAATCAGCTGCAGTGTACAAATATAGCCACCTACAGAAGACTGGCTGCTCCAATAATCACAGAAGAGCTCATTGATGATACTGTAAACATTATTCATTGAATAAATGAATTTTGAGAGAGAGAGAGAGAGAGAGAGAGAGAGAGAGAGAGAGAGAGAGAGAGAGAGAGAGAGAGAGAGAGAGAGAGAGAGAGAGAGAGAGAGAGAGAGAGAGAGAGAGAGAGAGAGAGAGAGAGAGAGAGAGAAAAAGAGGGGGGGGGGGAAAGGTGTGTAAAGGTTTGTTTACATTGTTCTCCCCAGTCTGTGATAAGCGTGATGGAGGCGGTAGGGGGAGATGGAGAAATTTGTTTTGCCTTTTCAGTTACATACACATGCATACTATATCAATGCATGAAAATATATAAGATAACACATTTTTGGCTAATAGGGATAAATGGTGGAGAAGGAGGGAGAGAGGGAGCAGCAGGCACCATTCACACATAAACATTAAACAAATTATTTGTCCTCTCTGCGGCCAACCTTCGGTTCGGTACCCTTGAGTACATTATCAGCTTGGTCCCTCTTTAAAGTGCTGAGAAGGTTGACCTTTCTTGGACATCCCCTTAGCTCGGAAGCTGGGGGTCTCTTCAAGGTAGCGTACTCGAAAGAAAAAGTTGCTGGTCGGGAAACTACGTAGTCAAATTTTTTTTTTTTTTTTTTTCATAGACACGCTGCTGCTTTTTTTTTTATCAGTAAAAAGTTCAGACCTTGTTTTTCAAATCAGTGTAAAATTCACAGATTTTTTATTTTTTTTTTTATTATCAGTGAAAAGCAGATTTTTTTTTTTTTTTTTTTTTTTTGATCAGTGAAAAGTTCAGATTTTTTTTTTTTCCAAACTGACCGAGGTTATATAAGGAAGTCCACTACCGAGTATTGGCAGTCTCAGCACAGTCTTCTTAATGAGAGGAGCTTCTCCAAGAGAGCCTCTGACTGTACCTCCCCTGTTGCTTTGGTCCCCACCTCCTTCAGGTAAGCCGAGCCGACGGCATGCATACTGCATTTGGTACTACTTTGGGGGTCATTTATTTAGACTTCCCCCTTCCCCCCTTTCCTTCCAGGGAGGGGGGGAGCCTCTTCCCCCACCAGGGAAGTGGTTTTTCAGTGTATTGCTTGACGGTATACTTTGGTAGGGCATAGTCTTTTAGACTTTCCCTCCTTCCCCCTTCTCCCTTTGGAACGTTGGGATGTAGACCCTTCACCTTCATAGAAGAGTGTCTCGAGAAGGGGGTTCTTTTTTTCCTTGTGGTACTAGAACACGAGCTCCCTCCACGTTACTGTCTGGGATCGTGTCTCTTAGACCTCAGGAGTTGAGAAGCCTTTGCTTCTTATACCTGTTATTGTTATCCTTGTGGTATGACTAGCTACATGCTTAATCCACCATTTTCTTTGATGCATATGATTTTGTATGTCAACAGGTCCAGCGAACTCTACTTCCATTCTATAAGCTTGTACTCAAGAGGACACAGCCTGCTCCCTGTCCTTTGAGATCTTAAACCTTCCCCAGCGAGTCCCAACACCATCCCTGCACCTCCAGTGATCATCACAGTCAGTCCCAACAGCCATGCCTGTAGCACGTTCCCGCTCCTCCTCACGAAGTTCAGGAGGGGAATGCAAGAACTACTCGGGAAGCAAAGATAAATGGAGGGGTCATCTCTGTTTGAGGCATGCTTCCTGCATTAACCATGATGCTGCCTTGTGGTACCCTGACTGCTGTGACAAATGCATTAAACTTCTGGAGGACTCCAAATCCAAGAATCAAGACGTGTCCTCCAAGGCACATGCGATTCTGAAGGAGTTAATGAGAGGCGCGGAAGCAGCAGCCACCAGGAAAGACATCTGGTTTCGTCTCCCAGGAGGTCTTTGCCTTACGATTCAAGGACTGGATGGGCACGTTCAATAACATGAAATCGGTTAGAGCAGAGCCACTTCTTTCCACCCACAACCAGGCTCCTCAAAGTTGTGCTCCGGCCTCCTCATCAGAAACCCTAAAACCCACAATGGATCTACTCTCCGCTGCCATCTCAGAGGCTCAGATCCAATCTGATAGGGAATCAAGCAGACGTAAGCCTCTTATAGATCCTCCTAACTCTCAATCTCCTCAAAACCCCAAACAAGATCAGTTGGCCCCCAGGAACCGCAAATCTTCACATAGATCTCACTCTCCTTCTCAAGGGTCACGAAAACGCTCGCGCCATATCTCGAGCCCAGGGATGTCTTCAGAGAAACCTCCTTCTAAATACTCGAGGAGGCACCTCCCCAGTCGGGAAAGATCTAAATCCCCCTCTTCCTCTCTCCGTGATGAATTTGAGGAATTCCATCGCTTCAGGGATCAGTGCAAGAGAGAGACACGGTTCTAGTCGAGTTCCCAGCCAAGAACGGAAGGATCGTCTCCACAGCAGAAGACGCTCCGATAACAAACATCGGCCCTCTTGCCACTCTCCTGAAGAAAGACGTCTCGAATCTAGGAGCAGCAGCCGTTCCTCATGAGAGCGAGCTTACTCTAGATCTCCTTCCTGTCATTCCAACTCCAATGAGGGTTCTCCGTTTAGATCCTACATGAGTGAAGCTTCTTCTCGCCTGGCTTCACCAATGGATCTTCTGCCAGACCACTGTTCTCGGAATTTGTTCGGGACAGACAGTGAGGACGAGTCACCACCTGAACCTTGCCCTCCAATCCAATCAAGCCCTTCCCTTTCTGGCTGGAGACCATCAACAAGTCATCCTACTGACGAGCTCGTTCCAGATTCCCATTCAGCCAAGGAGATGCGTCCTGACCTCACCTACTACTTCATGTCGTTGGACGCACGCCTAGACGAAGAGGGCTTAGTGGCCAGAGACCTACCAAAGGTACCCCGGCGCTGCCTCCACCTGGCCAAGAAAAACCATCGCCAAGTGGTAGCTTTCCTTGACCCCTCCGAATACCCGGCCCTAGAATATATTGGTCGCCTCAGTAGAGTGGGTTCGCAGAAAGAACACAATCCGTCCGAACGTGACCTCCTTCATTCCCTGAACCACATTGTTCAAGCAGGGGAAAAGCACAACTTCGGATTTGACTGGAAAGTAGACGATCACTTATGCCAAGACAGCGACTTCATTGTCAACAAATCTGAAGTGCTCAAACAGTATGCCAACGTTGTGAGCCAGGCAAAAGGCTTCGGCGATGAAGCCAAACGCCCGCCTCTTCATCCTCATGTCCCACTGCGGACCGAAGGCTCCAAACTACAAAGGTTGGTAAGCTTTCTCGAGGCTGGTTCCCTTTCCCCTACAAGTCACCATCTTCGTAAGGGTTACCGAGAGGGACGAACCACCAGGGAGCCCTCAAAAGTGGATCGAGACATCGACCATGAATATCGAAGGGCCACTCGCTCCGCTCTGGGAATCAAACTAGCATGGCAATTTTTACATAACATTGCCAACGTCTCTTCAACCTCGGCCCAAAACAAAGTCAGTGCCTTCAAAGCAGTGGTCGATGCCTTCCAGAAAGACGTCGACAGCAACATGAACTACCAAGTCACTAGGGCAGTCCATAACTGCGGGAACTTGATTGAAATTTCTACTCGCGACATGCCACAGGCGGATGTCCAGGCTGCAGTCCAAGATCTTCCCCTCCCTGCCGGTCCTACTCTCGTCCATGAATCGGCAGCTGAAACCATTCAATCGACTCTCCAAAAACCAGAGGATCGTCAGCTAGCCATCATAAGGGACCGTCCACTCAAAGATCATCGCCGGAGCTTCAAACAAAGCTCCTCTAACTTTCAACACAGGTCCCCTTACAAACCATCATCCAACTCCACTGCTCCAGACTTCGTACCAGTTCGCAAACCAACGAGACTGGCACGGCCTTCCATCTACGTCCCAAAATCTAAGGCCCCCAATTCACATTACGGAGGCAATGAACCTAAGATCCGCGAGACTTCTCCAGGATTCAGCATTGGGCAGGCACACTAGAGGTAGACTTGATGGCAACCACCTTCAACTCAAAATTGTCAACATTCATCTGTCCCTTCCAACATCCACAAGCAGCAGCAGTGGACATTCTCTCAACCCGATGGAACAGGTGACAGAAAGCATATTTGTTCCCCCCCAATGTTGATGCTCGACTAACTTCTACCTCAGATCCAGAGCTTCAAGGGAACACTGTTCCTCATCTTGGATCCTCGCTCTTCATCAACACGCCCAACTCAACTAGTGTCCTGGGCAATGGACTCACTACTTCTCCTCCATCCCCCCAGCCAGTCTGCGGGTGGCAGGACTCACCTAGCACCATGGTCTCCATCTGCTCCATGGATCGCGCTACGTTTTTGCACCGCATCTTCAGCAGAAGGTACGGAAAAGAAGTGGCAGCCTCACTAATCAAAGGCTTTCATGAGTCCACAAGCCGGCAACAAGAACACGCCTGGTGTGCTTTCCAAGACTGGATCAGGAGCAGACCAATCACAATCTTATCCCTGCCTCTCCTTCTCCAGTTATGCTACGGTTCCAGAACTTTGCCTCTCAAACCATCACCTCAAATAAATCAGCTTTAGCTCTTCCGATAAAAGAGGATACGGGTCTAGATTTATCAGATCGACATTTTATCCTTCTCCTAAAGTCCTTGTTCCTTGAGAAACCTCCTCAACAATTCCCGGAGATTCTGTGGAATCTGACAAAGGTTCTCCAATTCCTCCGCCAACCTCGCTTCAGGAACACTGACGCATCGGAAGAAGATTTGCTCCATAAATGCCTTATCCTCACAGCACTAGCTACGGGTAACCTTGGAGCGGAAATGGCACCCTTCTCTCGCGAGGGCATTTCACACCGTCAAGATGGCTCCATTGTCTTAGCAGTGCGTCCAGATTTCCTTTACAAGAATCAGAGCGCAAACCGCACTCCTTCTTCTATAGTTATTCGTCCTTTGGCCAGAAACCAACTTTGCCCAGTATTGGATCTCACACAATACCTAGCAAAGTCTACCACAACTCAAGGGCACCTCTTTATTCATCCAGTCTCAAGGAGACCCCTTAACCGGGGCCAGATCTCCTTTTGAGTTTGTAAACTCATTAGAGAAGCAGATCCTTCAGGCATTCCCCAACTACATGATCTGCGACGGGCTGCAGCCTCTATCGCTTGGACTCGTGGTGTTTCAACTACCCAGATTACTCAAAGTGCATTCTGGTCAAACTCGAATGTCTTTATCAAGCGATACCTTAAACAATGCTTGGCCCCTCAATGTGTGGCACTCGGAACCAAAGCCTAGCTCCTAGTGTCCAAATTTTTGTTTTTCTTTGAAGGAATATATATTTCTGTTAAGAGAATAATGTTATCTTATCCATTATTCTACATATTTGTTATGTTTGACAAATTCTGTATATTAAAGGAGTACTGTTACCCTTTGTTTCTTCATCCTTATTATGTACGACAGATCTTGCCTCCCTCCTCCCCTTAGCCCAAAGCTAAGGGAGGAGACCACCAAGACCTGTGTGGATACCGGCTTCCAGGGCTCCCTCTAATGGAAGCTCGGACTGCTCCTCCTCCAAAAACTCTGGAAGGTCAGGTTGGCCGCTGCCAACCACGGTATCAACCGAAGGTTGGCCGCAGAGAGAACAAATAGGTGTGTTGTTGCAAACTTCTATATTTGTCCTCTCAAGGCCAACCTTCGATGATTCCTCCTCCTCCCACATCAGTTATCCGCTGGTGGGCCTCTAGCCTGTGCCGAAACAGCCAACACTCGGTAGCAGACTTCCTTATATAACCTCGGTCGGTTGAAAAAAAATAAATAATCTGTGAACTTTTCACTGATCGGGAAAAAAGAAAAAAAAAACTTTTCACTGATCCAAAAAAAAAAGTCTGAACTTATTACTGATTAAAAAAAAAAAAAAAAAAAAAAATGCAGCGTATCTGCAAAAAAAAAAAATAAATAAATAAATAAAAAAACAACAAAAAATTACTACATAGTTTCCCGACCAGCAACTTTTTCTTTAGAGTACTCTAGAGTACTCTACCTCGAAGAGCCCCCAGCTTCTGAGCTAAGGGGGATGTCCAAGAAAGGTCAACCTTCTCAGCACTTTAAAGAGGGACCAAGCCGGTAACGTACCCAGGGGTACCCAACCAAAGGTTGGCCGCAGAGAGGACAAATATAGAAGTTTGCAACAACACACCTAAAACTGCAGTTCCTTAGGGAGGAGGAGGAGGAAAAAAAAAAAAAATAAATAAATAAATAAAATAAAATGACCACATTGTAGCTCGTATTTAAAAAAACTTTTATCTCAGGCAGCTCGTATCTCAAGGTACCACTGCATATATATATATATATATATATATATATATATATATATATATATATATATATATATATATATATATATATATATATATATATATATATATATATATATATATATATATATATATATATATATATATATATATATATATATATATATATATATATATATATATATATATATATATATATATATATATATATATATATATATATATATATATATATATATATATATATATATATATATATATATATATATATATATATATATATATATATATATATATATATATATATATATATATATATATATATATATATATATATATATATATATATATATATATATATATATATATATATATATACACACACACACACACATACAATGGATTGCTGACTAATTTAAATAAATTCACACAAATGTTTTTTTTTAGCATGCTAAACAAACATTTACCATGATGAAAAGAATATGCAGGCCATAGTGAGACAGACTCATTGTCAGTTTAGAGCAGTGGTTCCCAACCTTTTGGCACTTGCAACCCCTTACCTAAAAGTTTGAAACCCATGTGACCCCCTGCTTAACCCCTTCACTACGGTGATGCCTATGTGGGCGTCATGAAGCCCCAGTAGCAAATACGGTGATGCCTACGTAGACGTCATATTTCTTTTCTGAGCTTTCTTCAGTTCAGTTGTCCCGTATAGTGTGTTGGATACCAACTACACACGCCGTACGCTGGCCTTGAAATCCTAGTGCTCCTCCCACCATCCTTGTCTCCACCAATCACTAAAGATAAGCTACATGCGTCCCGCCTTGTGTCTAAAATTACCCAATGGCATAGACTGTTCCCATCTCTCTCTCTCTCTCTCTCTCTCTCTCTCTCTCTCTCTCTCTCTCTCTCTCTCTCTCTCTCTCTCCTCCCCATCTCTCCTCCTCCCTCCCTCCCCATCCCTCCCCATCTCCTCTCGAAGATAAGTTACATCGTCCCGCCTTGCAACATTCGTGACACACACACACACACACACACACACACACACACACACACACACACACACACACACACACACACACACACACACACACACACACACACACACACACACACACACGGGACATCGTCGATGGCGGATGTGGTCGCTGAGCTCCAGAGCAATCATCTCTAATTCTACAGTTACCATTGCCTAAGAGTAACCAAGGTGGGAAAGGAGCTGGTAATGTTTGTCCCGTCTCCATATAGTCATGTTAACTGTTGATTAGCAAAATAATGTCCAGGAAGGTAAATATAAACTGTAGCCTGCGTTTGAGCCATCAGCTGGTTTGTTTACATCTGCGCAACATGGCGGCCGTGAACTCGAAAGATGAATCAGACTTCACAGGATTTCAAGGAATAATGGAGAAGAGCGCTTATGTGAAGAAAATTCTGGAGTTGGAAGGTAAAATTGAAAACTGTTTGAAAAGTATGGGGCCTGGAAACGAGTTATGACAATGTAATGAAAGAGTGTGCCGATATGAAGAAGGAAAATGAAGCACTGAAAGAGGAAGTTAAGCTAATTAAAGTGAATTGCGAAAAATGTGGAGAATCTCTAGGAAAAGTGATGGAGAAGCAGGCTGAATGGAAAAAAGTCAGGAAGTGGAAAGAAAGGAGGTAAATTACAAAGTTGCAAGTCTGGAAAAGGAAATCAAAGAGTCTGGGAGAAAACTTTGGGCCTTGCTGAAATTATAGATCAACAGATCATAGAAGAGAAGATTGCTGAGAAAGTGGTGAAGGTTATTAAGTCAAATGAGACATTGGTGAGGGAAACTGTAGACAAAAAGAGATGTGTGGTGATATTTGGTGTGGAGGAGGATAAGACACCGAGTAAAATGGAGAGAGAAAAACATAAAAAGGTGATAAATAATATCATTAATGTGGTGCAGGAGGAGGAAAAGACCTAGTACAAGAAATAGAGGACTTCCATAGAATTGGAAAGTTCACAAGAGAAGGTATGAGGCCAATAAGAATCAAACTTAAGTCACAAAAGGATGTAGATGAATTGGTGGAGAAGTCATGGAGGCTAGCCCAGCAGGAAACAACAAGGAAGATTTGGTTGAGAAGAGATCTCGGTGAAAAGGAAAGAGAAATGTTAAATGAGTTGAGAAAGGAGGCTTTGAAAAAAATGAAGAGAGGACAGAAGAGGAGAAGAAAGAGTTTTTCTGGAGAATCTTGGATATGAGACTGAGGAAGTGGTTCATAACCCAGAAAAGTACAGCAAGAAAGGACTAAAGAAACTTACGTATGAGCGAATGTAATGTATTCCAACATAAATGGAGTGATATCGGGATTTTAGAACTCAACGATTACTTGAGGGACAAGAACCCAGATATTGTGGGTCTTACTGAAACAAAACTGAGAGAGGAGAAGACCTGATGATGGTTGGAGAAGGAAATATAATGTTTGGAAAAGAAATAGAGTAGGTAAGATGGGAGGAGGAGTGATGTTGCTGGTTAAAAAGATATAAAGGTGGATCAAGTGAAAGAAGGTATGGGAAAGGCAGAAGTGCTAAAGATCAGAGCAGAAACTAATGAAGGAAAAAGAGGCACTACATAGTGGTGTACGTACCACCTAAGACAAATGCATGGTCAGTACAGGAATATGAAGAAATGATAAGTGATACAGGAACATGTCTGGAAGAAATGTTGGGTGGCTGTGAACGAACTATAATGATGGGAGATTTTAATTGTAAAGAGGTGTGTTGGGAGGACTGGTCAATGGAAGGATCAGAGACAACATGGGGAAATACACTATTGACACTGGCAATGGAAAATGTGTTAACTCAGTGGGTCAAAGAAGATACTAGGTTTGGAGGAGAGGGAGCATCGTCAAGACTGGACTTGGTCTTTAGTACAGAGCCAATGGTCATTGAGGAGATGAGGGTGGAGTGCCCTTTAGCAAAGAGTGATCATGCAGTTTTGGAGTTCAAGGTGATAGATGAAGAGAAATCTAGAAGAAATGAAGAATATAAAGTGGGAAGATGGAATTATGCCAAGACAGATTTTGGAAACCTAAAGAAATTCTTTCAAGAGACAAATTGGATGAAATTCAAGAGTGCTAAGGAGCAAATGAAAAGTGGAAGGAATTTATAAAAATATACAAAGAAGGTGAGAAAAATTTGTACCAATAAGACAACATAGAGAAGTTGGAAAGCAGGACTGGTTTAACGATAGATGTGAAAAGGCTAGAACAAGAAAAGAGGATGCATGGAAGAGGTGGAGAAGGAAAAGACGGATTAAGCAGTGGGAAAGTTACAAAAGAGCAAGAAATGAATATGTGTTGATTAGAAGAGAAGAAAGAAAGAAACAAGAAAAGGATATAATTGATAAATGTAAAGACCAACCAAGGCTTTTTACAGACATGTGAACAACAACATCAAAAATAGAGAAAGTATTGAAAGTTTAGAAGTAAATGGAGTATGCAGTGAAGATCCCAGGAAATGGCAGAGGCTATGAATGGATGCTTTCGGAAGGTATTCACAAAGGAGACTGCTTTTGACAAACCACTGGTAATGGAACAGAAAGGGATTATGAAGGAGTTTCAAGTAACTGTGGAGGAGATCAAGAATATGATGGGGAGTTTAGAAGTGAGAAAAGCTGTGGGACCTGATGGGGTATCAGGATGGATTTTAAGAGAATGCAGGAGCAACTGGCAGAAAAAGTTTGTGAAGTAATTGATGCCTCATTAAGGGAAGGTGTAGTGCCCCAAGACTGGAAAAGAGCTAACATTGTCCCAATCTATAAATCAGGTAACAAGAGAGACCCATTGAACTATAGACCAGTGTCACTTACAAGTGTGGTAGCTAAGATGTGTGAGAGGGTGGTGAAGAATAGATGGACAGACTTCTTGGAGAAAAATGACATACTTTGTGAGTGTCAATTTGGTTTTAGAAAAGGGCGTTCATGCACGACAAACCTGATATGTTACTATTCGAGGGTGATAGATGTAATACAGGAAAGAGATGGTTGGGCTGATGGAATATATCTGGATTTAAAAAAGGCCTTTGATAAGGTACCACACCGGAGACTGATCTGGAAACTTGAAATGGTAGGAGGAGTGCATGGCAGTTTACTAAAATGGATGGAAGACTTTTGGTAGGAAGAGAAATGAGAACAATAATTAAGGACAGACCATCAGAATGGGGCTTGGTGGAGAGTGGAGTTCCACAGGGATCAGTGTTGGCACCAGTAATGTTCGCGGTCTACATAAATGACATGGTGGATGGGGTGTCCAGTTATGTGAGCCTATTTGCAGACGATGCAAAATTGTTAAGAAAAGTGAGATGTGACAAAGATTGCGAACTACTCCAGGAAGACTTGGACAGAATATGGAAATGGAGCTGTACATGGCAAATGGAGTTCAACACGACAAAATGCAAGAAAATAGAGTTTGGCAAGAGTGAAAGAAGAATCAGGAGTATGTACAAGATAGGAAATGAAGACATAAAACCAGTCATGAAGAAAAAGACCTTGGGGTGACAATTACCAATGACCTATCGCCAGAGAGACATATAAACAAAATAATTGGAGAAGTATTGAACTTATTGAGGAACATAAGAGTGGCGTTCGTATATTTAGATGAAGAAATGATGAAGAAAATAATTACTGCAATGATAAGACCGAGGCTTGAATATGCAACAATACAGTGGGCTCGAACTTAAAGAAACACATAAGGAAACTAGAGAAAGTACAGAGGGCTGCAACAAAATGGTGCCTGACTTAAGAGATTTGACTTATGAAGACAGACTGAAAAGAATGCAACTTCCGACCCTGGAAAACAGAAGAGAAAGGGAGACCTGATAGCAATATACAGAGTGATGATTGGCATGGAAAAATGGATAGGGAAGATCTGTGTATGTGGAATGAAAGAATGTCGAGAGGGCATGGGAAAAAACTAAAATGGCCACTTATAGGAGAGATGTGAAAAATATAGCTTCCCTCATAGAAGGGTGGAAGCATGGAATAGTTTAGACGTGGAAGTGGTCAACGCAAGGAATATTCATGATTTTAAGAAAAAGCTGGACATTAATAGATATGGAGACGGGACAACACGAGCATAGCTCTTTTCCGTATGTTACAATTAGGTAAATACAATTAGGTAAATACACACACACACACACACACACACACACACACACACACACACACACACACACACACACACACACACACACACACACACACAAGCCAGAGGACCGGGGTTCGATTCCCGGCGGGTGGAGATATTTGGGTGTGTCTCCTTTCACGTGTAGCCCCTGTTCACCTAGCAGTGAGTAGGTACGGGATGTAAATCGAGGAGTTGTGACCTTGTTGTCCCGGTGTGTGTTGTGTGCCTGGTCTCAGGCCTATCCGAAGATCGGAAATAATGAGCTCTGAGCTCGTTCCGTAGGGTAACGTCTGGCTGTCTCGTCAGAGACTGCAGCAGATCAAACAGTGAAACACACACACACACACACACACACACACACACATACAAAAACAACAATTTTCTAATCTCTCTCTCTCTCTCTCTCTCTTCTCCCTTCGTTTCCCTCTCCCTTCTCTCCCTCCCTCTCTTCCCCTCGAAAGATAAGCTACATGCGTCCCGCTTGTGTCTAAAATATTAGCAAATGTCACTCTCTCTCTCTCTTTTTCTCCGAAGAGAGAAGCGTCCACTTTCCTCTTCGAAGGCGATATAGTGACTAAAAAACAGCAGCATAATACACAAAGACGACAAGTATGACAAGCTTGCACGAGTTTCTGGCGCTCGGGCACGCAGCACTACCACCCATATATCATACGGGCTTTTTTTAACATCCGGCACGAAGGGGTTAAGGCTTACTATCAGCAGCACAGCACATTCACTCATACATAACCTATAATATCACCTAATGACATTGACCTAATGTAACACACCATTTGTTTTGCACTGAAAAAAAAAAAAAAAAAAAAAAAATGTAAGAAATAAAAAATGTAATTGATGAGATAAAATCAATATTATCCCAAGCTACTTCTGGCAAGGCTACGCGACCCCCCTGCCAAGGCTTTGCGACCCCTCAGGGGGTCGTGACCCACCGGTTGGGAACCCCTGGTTTAGAGCAACAAATAGTATGCCGCTTTCTTCTCATGGTGGAGTTGTCAAGTATGAGAAATTTAAATGGTGATAAAAAAATAAATAAATAAATAAATAAAATACTCACGCTTTCCTTGCACTGGTTCTCCAAACTAAGGTGGTAGGCAGCAGTAGTGGATTCTGTCTGGTGCTCATTGTGTTTCTGTCTGCGGCTTCGCTTGGACTTGTGTCCCACCTCACTTCCTGGCCCAGACTCTTCTGCCAGTGCACGTTTATTTCGTTCCCCATCTTGCTCACTTCTGTCAATACAAGTACAAGCATGTACATAATAAACTGTATTTTATATTGAAACAAATAACCTATCACTAAAGTAAAAGATCTTAAAATGATAATTAGCTAAACAATAAATTTAAACAGAAGTATAAAAAACAAGTTATTACTATGAACAGTGTATGACTATGAGGGAAAAGCTAATGCATCACTTCACTGTAGATTTTCTATTCTTATCAAAATATTTAATCAACTAACTAACCTAGCTGTCAAACTTGGCATACAACTAAGACAAGATTATTTTTACAATACAACTAGAGCTCTAAAATAATCACTTACCCAAATTGAACCTCTGGCACAGGTACAGTATTTCTCACAGCATTATAGATATGCCTGAGCTGCTCCTCCAACTGGTTAAGGTATTCTTCACTGTCTGTCTGCACCACCATTTCTGTAATCTCCCTCACTAGTGCTGCACACCGATATTGAAGGATACTCTTTCCTTCAAGTCTCATCTCTTGCTTCACCTACAGGAAACACTTTCATAACAAAATCACAATACAATATCATGATAAACTTTCAACCACTTTTGTCTTCCTTATACAGACAATACCCATAAAGAAAGAGACAAATAAAGCTCTCCTTCTGTATAATAATAATTACACATGATACATAAACAATCTTCCAAAGAAGTCTTACCTTGTACATGGCATTCTGAATATCTGAAGGTGTGGGGTTATATCTGCGGTACATGGAGGGTGGTGGTTCTCCACAAGGGAATAGTTCTTCATGGACAAACTCCTCAATGGCTTCCTGCATCATCTTGACAGTGGACACTCCCTGACGAGTTAGCTCATACATTTTCTGCAGTACCCGTGAGTCTACCGGTTCCTTAGTGCGGAACTTTGTGCCCTGTAGTAGACAGGAGAGCAGGGTAATGCAGTGAGTGGTGACAGAAGCCAAATATAGAGTGTTACTCACAATATATTGGCTGTCTATTGTCACTGCCAAATTTTGAAACATTCTGTTTTACACAATTTTCTAGGTTACAAATATCTATGACTCTGAAGAATGAAATATCACAAAACCTCATAAACTATGAATAATTATAATATAGAAATGCAATAATCATGCTTGAAATACAAATAAGGAATGAACAAAAAAAATTCAAACTGTGCCACCACTTTCTTGGAAGCAGCAAACTTTACACTACCTTGGTCTGTTTCCTTTTTTTGGAGTCTACTTTGCTGGACATTTTATTGGCACACTCCTCTGGGACATCAAACTCTGGCTCCTCCTTCACCTGAAACAATAAGTATCTTGTCATCATGCTATTCATAATATGTGTTATTTACTTAGTGTCACCGTGCACCAGTCAGTGTCATGAACAATAAGCTCTCATAACTGTGTAACTCCAGTCACATGGGTTATGCACTGATTATTCAAAACACAGCAGACTTCAATGCAAGCACCTGACAGCATAATGTGATTGTGTTAATGAAGAAATGTATGTGGTGTGTAAAGAAAGGATGGTGAAAGTAATGGAAGTGCACACAACAAAACTGGTTTGTCAAGTACAGAAGAAATGCCATTGAGAGAAAAAGGGGATGAAGCACAAAAAGAAATATTTGATCACATGAAAAGAACAGTAAAAAGTTATATGAAGAGAGAGTGTATGTGCATATGGTACATGCAATGGGTGCAAAAGCATATGAACTAATGAAATAAGAGAACATTTCAGTATGCAAGGGAAGGGAGAGGGAAGAGGGCAAAGAAAGGATGCCACGACTTGAAGAAATGAATATTTTTCTGTCTAGGGCTGTAGGCCATCTCCTGAAAGTATTTATTGGAACTGATGTCAGATGTGGATGGACAGAACTGGATATAATAGTATGGCTCACAACAATAATTGACCTAATTACATTAACTCTTAAATATATGTGAAGATAAAACCTTTCTTCTTAGTTGTTGCTGTAAATCTGAGAGAGAGAGAGAGAGAGAGAGAGAGAGAGAGAGAGAGAGAGAGAGAGAGAGAGAGAGAGAGAGAGAGAGAGATTACTTGAGAAAAAACAGAAAGGCCTCAAAAAAATAAACAAATAAATAAATGAATAAATAAGAGCAAGATGATTGACTTACCAGGCCTAGCACAGGATGTCCAAAATGGGTGCTCGGGTGTGGCAGTCTCACATAATACCAAGACTCCCGGACAAACCTAGATGAATAGCGTTTAAAGCTGCTCACTATTTTCCGCTTGGCCAGTTTTCTCATGTGATCGGTGGGCAGTGAATTGATGGCCAACAGAGCATTTGGCATCTGCAGAGAAAAAAGAGAGAGATGGAACTAATGTGTGGGAGGGATTACAAAAGGACACTGTAAAACATAACTAGATTTAAGATTATCCTCGGTTCTTTCTCAGCATGTTTTTAGTGAGGGTTGTTACTGAGACCACTCTTACTTGGTATTACTACTCGTCCCATGACAACTTCTCCACAATCCAATCCCTACTTTTTTAACGATCAAATCTTCTCTGTACACCATGTCTATTCCATTAAATTCATTAGGTTCATAAGAAGTGATAAATTGAAGGAACTTACCTTGTGTTGTGGGAACTTCATGATGTGAGTTATGTAAATTTCTGCAGGACAGTTTACTTTCTTGGTCACCTGGGCCCTGTTTCTGGACTTTGGCTTCACACCACTCTCCTGCAAAAGCGTACAATCTTCAATGTCTTATTCTACATATGGACTCATAGTAGATGATGAAATATGCATACATTAATGTAATACCTATCAAATACAACAATCCTGTGAAGAGGAAGACTAAAAACACCAATTGCTGAGCACATCAAGCCTGCAACAAAAATATTCTCAACAAGGACATGCATCTCCATTGCTACAAATGTAGATGCATTCCAACAACAAATACAACTTTACTTGCTTTGTATTTCCTGTGCCCCACCTTTATTCTTTTTGACAGACTTTAATGAAAGACAGACCATTGAACAATGGCTAGACTTTACTTTACTATTATGAAATAATGTCCAGGACATAAAAAAAATTAACATCAGACCACTTAAATCTCAAATTGCTGCATGAGAGAAGACTGCAACCTTATGCTATTCATTTGTTACTGATGTTTCAACATCCTGTTTCTTGTTTGAGCCAACACCTGGTTTACCTGCTGTTCCCTCAGCTTGCGTATCTGGTACTTCTCCTTGTGACCCTTATTGGTGTCTTGGCCCTGATGGCACATGAGGACCCAGCGGCCCACATGCATGAATGGCACTCCATCGTACTCAATTGGCACCCCACACTTGCCTGTGTTGGACCAGTAGTGGATCCTCCCTCGTTCTATGTTTGGAACATACGCTGTTGATGTAAAGGAGTCAGGGATATACTCTCATGGTTATATACATGAAGTAATTATGCAGCTTCTTTACTTTCTACAAAAAATACCGAGAATAAGCACGTTTTTTTATAAACTAAACAAAACTTGCTCTTTTGTACCCTACCAATTTTCCATCAAGAACAATTTCATCCATTTACACTTGTCAGATACATTTCTTTTCCTCAAATTTTATGTATTTAAATAATTCTTGTAGAGTAAGATTGTCATGTGGTGACCCTAGTACTACATTAAGTGAGATGGAACATGAAATGAAGAAAAGAAGACAGAATAGGAAATAAAAAAGAAGAAATGAAGAAGACAGATAAAACAAGGAGAAAACAAGCTGGTCATTCCACAGGAAAGGTAATTCACAAAGGATGTCATGGATGAGGGAACCCTGGGAGATTGAACTGGAACAACAAATACAGACACAGGACACAAGAACTGGAGGAAGACCATGAATTAGCTTGGTGGAAGTTGTCCAGGACAAAAAATGATAAGTGGGGATGATGTAAAGGGCAAGACAAAGTGATTGAAAAGGGAAACTCATCCAAGAAGCAATTGAGGCACCAGAGTAAAAACAGGTTAATCTTTAGGAAAGTATTAATACCAACTTAAGCTTAACCTTGATTTTGTCACTATACCTTGACTTCCCTAATGTACAAGTACCACACTTGTGGGATAGTTCTATGTATGAATTGAAAATGTGCATGCTGGACATATAAAATATTAAGAAAAATAAAGTTAATTTTCTAAGGAAAATATGCAGTCCTAACAAACTATATATATATATATATATATATATATATATATATATATATATATATATATATATATATATATATATATATATATATATATATATATATATATATATATATATATATATATATATATATATATATATATATATATATATATATATATATATATATATATATATGAGAACAGTGACAGACAGAGGTAGAGGTTCCAGAAGGCTTCACCAAAGAGGACCCAAAATGGTCAGAAAAACTTAAGTACAGTAAGTTTAATTCAAAAGTGCAATGCAGGTTAAAAATCAAGTATTTTATGGAGAGAAGGAGGAATAATAATTGTACAGCATTTAATGAATCTACTTTATGTTTTTTTAAGGCATGGGATTTGTATAGTATAAGAAGACCAACTTGTTTAGAAGATATTTATTATGTGAACAGATGTTATATTAACATCGAGTTTTTTAAATTAACACTTGTCACACGGAATGAATATTAACAGCATTTGTAAATTTGATATTGTATATACTTCTTACTTAACAATTACATTAATCATTAAATACTGAATATCTGATGAGATATAAAATGCCTCTATTCTTTAATGGATCTCCAATAGCTACTAATGACATTATTATTTTGATAAACATTATCCTTCAAATACTAAATCTTTACTTATTTAGTCAAGTATATCTCACCATTCCAAGAATTCTGGTGGCTAAACCAGATTGATGCATTCAGGAATAATCTATCTATCAACATTGCTGGCAATTGTACAAACGATACCACAAAGTACCACACACTCATACACACTTTTAACCCAGCCAATTCCTGGTGAAAAGGAACAGTCCTGTGAACCATTCTACTATGTACAGTAATATCTAAATTTTGACTGTTCATGGAATCTGGAAGCAAAACCATTACTTAAATTTTGAATGTTTAGAGTCTAAGAGAGAAACCATTACTTAAATTTTGAATGTTTAGGAAATCTAGGAAAGAAACCAATGACTAACCTAGTTTAGTGAAACTGAATCAAGTTAAAAAAAATAAATAAAAAAAACATGGTATCACATAAAAAAAAAAGTATAATTTTATCACCTAAAATTATTTACAATTTTCATTCAAACAGGCTCAAATTTTACCTGTATGTCTAGAATCAATACATTAGAAAAAAAAAAAAAAAAAAAAAAAAGCTGACATTATTCATTATGCATTGCTGTGAGTGTGGCAGAAACTCGACTGACGACTTAATGTGTGCCACATCACATGCAGAAAATACATCAAATACTTGTAAATTTAGGAACATTATATATTAGTACTATCTCACATAATTTTTTCTTTTTTGAAAATTGTAGAATAAAACTTGCTATGTTCATAATAAAGCCTATTAAATTTAATTTCTCTTCACCAAATATTCACTTCAATATTGACATTTCAAATTATGTCAAATCTTTGGGGACATCCTGTATTATCAACTACTGTGACCTTAACAAAGTCATTAAAAAAAGTCAATATAATAACATGATAGTCAAGGCTAACCAGAACACACTCTGGTCTTGGTAATCATTTTGGTCTGATCAGAGAAGGTGTCAGACTTGCATTTCCAGGAATGTCCTGCCAGAGGTTGAATACCTGTCAAATTTCCAAGTTATCCTGCCTCCAAATCAATTTCTTAAGTGTTTCAATGAAATGCACAATGAGGACAATACATTGGTGGTAGTTAGGGAACACATGTGGTAGCTGTAAATAGTTCAGGCAAGGAGATGAAAGTGGCAGATTCAGTTGTCATGGATGAAACTTAATACTTCTGTAGAGATTGCACCTTATCAACTCAAAACATAAAATATAACTGAAAAATGGTTTTGAACTGAAAAAAAAAAAAAAAATTCCTGAGTATATCAGGAAACATGGGATTTTGGAAATACAGTAGATAATTTCCAGAATATAAGCCTTCATTTCTCAGTAAAATGTGAGACTTTTCAATTCAAGATATACACAACAAATCACTGGACAGTGAAATTGGTAAACTGAATTAAACAAAAGCTATCCTAACCCAATCCTCAATTGAATATACTAAAATAACTTCAGTATCATCACAAACTTTAGATGACAATGGCACTAAGATAAAACAGCAGACACTCACACAACACTAAACACTCACACAATACATCAACAAATCAACACCAAGATAACATAACACTCACCTTCATCCCCAAAGTGCTTATCACGGTTGTACTTAATGAAGTGTGTGCAGGTGTCTTGCTGATACTCCTCCACACACTGGCACACCTCATGCAATGTACGGAACTTCAGCACTGTGAAAGATTTGTCTTCTGCAACAGCCTCTTCAAGCTTGATGGCCCGGGCATACTCGTGCATCATAGCGAGGCTAAGAGCACAACACGAACTATGGTGACAAGAATGGAATTAGGATGACAAGGAGGGTGTTAGAACTGGAACCGGGACGTGTCAGACAGAGACAGAGACAGGGCCAGGGACAGAGACAGGGACTGGAACTGGAGAGACTACAGTGATATTATAAGAATTGGTGTTACCGTTGGTATTGTTGTCATGGCAATGCAGCTGAAACTTAGATTAGAACAAAAACTAGGTGACTGAACAGGGTATGTGGACAAGGGTAGGACGGGATTATTAATAAAGGCTGGGACTGGGATTATATCAATTACTGGTATGCGTAGGACAGGGAAAACTAACCACTGATTTGGATAAAAGTCAGAATTGGACGAATCACAGATGGACACACAAATACAGCGAATAGTAGCTTAATAACACCAGCAGTAAATCTCAGTACATCAAAATATTGGTGGTAAGTTGGCAGGGTTGAGTACTGGTGTGGCTGCCATATTTGAACCTTTCTGTGAATATTATGCCTCGCCAACCACAGCTTTGCTCTTCTGAGTCTTGCACAGTTCCGTAAAAGCAGCCTCGAATCAAATGGTAGTGTTGCTATACGCTGTTATTTAACACGTTTTTATGTCCGTATGGCCGCTATGATGGTCCCGAAACCAACCACCCTCAGCTTGAGCTTGAGTTTGGATTCTGGAGGCATTGGCCAGCATATGCATTCCATCACGGTGGTATAAACAAATTACAATGATGAAGGAAAAAGGAAGCAATAGAATATTTCCTAATGGAAATGTGACTATTATAGAATACCATGGCAAGTGTTAGTAGAAGTTTAGGTAGGTAGCAAGAATCAATGAGAGACAGAGAAGGGAATGGGAGATGAGAAAGGATCTGAAGTTCTGGGACTGGAGGAAAAATAAATAAATAAGATATAACAAAATTAAAAAAAATAAAGAGGGGGGTGAGAAAACAAAGCAGCCTCTGAAAAAGAGATGTTATGATGAGCAATTCATACGTTAGGGAACAATCAACTCTGTTCTTTTTCTTTCTTCTCTGAGGAAGTCTTTGAGCTTGGAACACCACAGGGTGGAGTCCTTAGTCCAATGCTTTTCAGTGTTTTAATGGACAAAACTGCGCGTTGTTCCTTCCCGCAGGGCACCCAGGTCCTCATCTATGCTGATGACATACTCCTCCATACTCCTCCAGTTAGCTCTGTTAACAACTAGCAGCATTGTATGTCCAAATGGGACTGGTGATTAATGAATGTAAAACAACATTTCAAGCCAAAGGGAAAGTCTCTCGACCACCTACTGTAAATAATGTTCCCATCCCTGCCACGGTCCATTTCATCTGGATACCCTCTCATGTGGGTATCCCGCTAAATGAAAAAGCAGACCGCCTTGCTCAGTGTGCCCTACAAGATGACACAGTTGACCCTGGCACTGAGTACACTCTGGGTTATGTTAAGAGTAGCATTAAGGACTTTGTACAAAGTAGCATTAGTGATCAGTTGGAGCTTTGTTGCTATAGGGGCAGTAGCACTAGTCTTCACTATGCACGTGTCTCCCAAAGCCAGGGCTGCCAGATGCAGGAAAATTTCCCTGTTTTAGGGAAATTTGGGTCTCAACAGGGAAACAGGGAAGAAAACTCAAAATGTTCCAAAATCTAGGGAAATTTTGACCAACGGACTCACACCCTTCATCCGCAGTCCCCACCCTTATCCTCCTCCCATCCTCTTCACCCGTCATCCGTACAATAATTATTTGTATTAATTTTTATCAATTATTTATTGTTTCCTTTCCCTATCAATTGAATTTCAATCCACTTCTGAGGTCTCTCTCGATCACCATATCCTTCCTCTACCGTTCACTCTTCCTTCCCTCATCCCCAAACAGCGTCATGACTTGTACGAGACCCGTATACCGTCCGTTCCCTTTCCTCCCTCGCCCTTGCTAGCTAGCTGAACCTGTATTCTACGAGACCGATAGAGACCCGTATTCACCCAAACAGTGTCATGAAACGTATGAGATCCGTATATCGTCCCTCCCCTTCCTTCCCTCACCCCTGCTTGATAGCTGAACTTATGACAGCTATAATATATATTCGTGTGTGTGTGTGTGTGTGTGTGTGTGTGTATATATATATATATATATATATATATATATATATATATATATATATATATATATATATATATATATATATATATATATATATATATATATATATATATATATATATGTATGTACGTATGTAAGATGTTAAAAATTACGACAGGGAAATGCTGCGCTAAATAGGGAAATATTTTTAGGCAAAACGGGGAACTTTTGGCAACTTGATCTGGCAGCACTGCCCAAAGCTGCGCTTACACCTATTAGTCCTGAAGCCACAATGTAGCCCTGTGGCACTTTGTATGTGCTCTCAGTTTTATTGCTGAATATTGTTAATTCGAGCCTGCTCTACATTTTTAGCTTGGGTAGACATCGTCAAAATCCGGCATAACCCCTACAGACGCCATTTTCCAAAATGGCCGCCAAAAATATTATTTCATCCATAACTTCGTACGCAGTTGGGGTAAAATGATCAGACTTGGTGCTTAATGTAGGTTTTCATGGGCGAGGATTACGATGGAATAGGTGCCAGCAAGATATAATGAAGCCATTTTCCAAAATGGCCGCCAAAACTGTTTTGGATGTTGCAAAATGATCACCTCACATAATTCCGGATATATTTGTCGCATAAATAAAGTTTTATTCTAAATATGTGTTTTAGGACCAAGGAATTCAATAGCATCGGTGCCATTACGTTCTATTGTACCTTTTTTTGCCAAAATGGCCAAAACCAAATGACAGGAAGAGCATATTGGTGTACAAATTTAAATTCAAGTAGAAAACATTTATTCTAATATGTAATGTATTCACGCTTACTCATCAATGAAGCTTCAGAAGCTTCACTAGTACCAAGCATTTGACTTATAGGGCTAAACTTCCCAATCAATCAATCAATCAATCAATAGAGCAGTCAATCAGCCAATTTAAGAATCAATATATCAATAAATGAAACATGAACCACAATATGACATAGAGCAACAAAACAGCAGTTAATCAATGTCTGTAGGCAACAACAATCATGGAACATGGAACAAGCATGGAATACTGCACACGAATTTTAATTTGTCAATCAAACACTAATGAAACATGACACAGACAGGCATATCATTGGTTAACTTTAGTGTCCGTGTAACAATAAACAATATGCAATACAAGATACATTGTAAAGATAGTTGCAAATATTAACATGTGAAGCATGTTTTAATCATCAGTCAAACATGTGTACGATGACACAGACCAGCAGAACATCACTTTTAACAATAGCTACAAGGTGAAGGACAGTAGTAGAATCAAGATTCACACAAAATCAAATTCAAATGCAGTGTTCACGTGATTACATTGAAGAGGTCTGGTTTTGACATCGAGCATCACACTTACAAAACACGCAGCAGGACATACTTTCATTCTTGCACTTGCACCTTGACGTGGCACATGCTTGGCAGCCACACAGTGTGAGCATTTTCTCCGGAACTGGATGGAGAAATTTTGTTGGCAGCAAAGTACCACTCTCATCAAGTTGCCAACCAAAATGTTGTGGCTCGGGTATGACTGGTGGCTGGTCTAGGATCACTAGACAGGTCCGGATTCTCCAGAAAGCTCTCAGAATATGACCCCTAACAGCACTGGATGTAGGAGCCAAGCATGATATGGAAACTTTTCGTTTGAATTCAATGAATCTAAGCTCATCGAATGATGTTGCTTTGGTGCTGGGGCTCCACACCTTCAGGAGGTAAGTTTCTACCGCATGGATATCCTCATCGGATAGCATGCCACTCTCTCCGAACTCAATGAGATGCTTCTCTGGCTCTGCTCGAAGAGCTGCAGCTTTTGTCCCTATCTTGCTAGTGACATCATCGCCAGTCACAATGTGTGCTTTCAACAAGACTTTGCACAGCAATGGACCCATTTTTTGAGCTGCATCATGTAATGGCAGAAAGCGTCTTTTTTCTCCAGTGCCAAAACTTATCCAGAGTTCCTTTAGACCATTATGTTGCATAGTGTGGAAAAACCGAAGTGCGAGGCACACAACATCAGTGTCATTGGAGAGTATGACAACCCTCTCAGTGCCCTGGGTCACGGCCCACATCATGTGTGGTACCAGTCTGAGATCTGCTTCCTCCAGCTCATTGTGTAGTTCTGGAAGTATTGTGTTCCTTGGACTTGCAGTGGTTCTAGACACTGATCTGGCAACACCATGCCACTGAGAACAACGTCCACTGGGATGTCCAGTTTGGGTGCCACTTGACGTGCAAAGTGTTGAAGTTTTACTTTGTTTGAGCTTGAAGCCCAGAACTTGTCCAATTGCTTGGGGATAGGAGTATCCTCAGTTATGCTCGCAACCTCAATGGCTGCCACATTTGTGCTGCGCCTTTGCCTTTCAAGTTCCTTCACAGACTGTTCAGGGTAGCTGTCAAATACAACATGCAACTGCGACTTGTCACACATCTTTGATGCAGAGATGAACACTGTAGAAACTGCCTGCTTGAACGTCTGGAATTTTATCAAAGGCAGCATTCGGATGCGAGCCATAAAGTCCACAATGACAGAAGTTGACATTGCACACTGTTCAATTCTTGGTTTGCAAGCATCGAAATCAAGCAATTTCTGAAGTTCTCTTATCAGCACGTGTTTCACTGGTTTGCTGGTAGTATCTGCATCGAACAGCGGACAGTCGGGCGTGAGGTCATGTTTCAGGACATCCTGAACAGACATTCCTCTAGACAAAGCAATCTGCATCTGCCTCTGGCCTTCAAAGGATGCCTTTTGTGTAGCTATCTTGGAGGAAACAACTGTTGTGACTTTCGCTTCTGCTGAGAATTTTGGGAGATTGGTCTTGGAGATTGGCTCAAAGATTTTCTTCTCTTTCCTGACTAGCCTCTCTGCCCTGAACTCCTGAAACCTCACACCACCATGGTCAAGGGCATTTAATAGCCTCTGAGCAACCGGTCTGTCGACACACTGCTTTGTTAGGAAATTATGCAGCTGCACATTTTGTGTAACCTGGAAGGGGTTTCCATGTGCTCGAACGAAGTCCAGTAGCCTGGTGACATTGGCATTGAACTTCTCTCCCTTCTTACCGGTCAACTCATGGTGGGATACATCACAGTGGCTCATGACATTGGAGTTGGTGAGTTTGCGAAAGACGTTACTGATGGCCAGAACCTCATGATAAACCATCTGCCATTCACAAACGTAAGCACTTCTCTTGGTTTGACCAATGATTCCACCTGCGCTCTTCTGTGAGAAGTGAAGTGACTAATCAGTTATGAGATCACTCACACGGTCACAGGTACAAAATGGCTACAAAGATAGATTTCTTTCTAGAATATTTGATCAAGACTACAACAAACGTGAAAGATTATTGATTAAACGTGTGAATAAGACAGCAGTAGGAACGATCATATACACAAATCAGCAGCGCACATACCACGAAATGTGCTACCACTGTATCGAATGAGCAAGCAAATAAACACGTGTAGAGCACTGCAGACTCAACCTTTAGAAGCTACAGTCAAGAGCGATTAAGAGAAACCGAACATTGTAGCTTGGAATATTTCTCACACAAAGCATAGAAATAAAATTCTAGTCTTGTCTTGAAATACAATAAACATGCAATCAAATACCAGTAGAACGAGCATACTTTGCTAGTTTTACCAGCAAATACGAAAAGCCAAAGAAGAAGACAAGTGCATGTCGACTTCCAACGATCTCTGCTGTAACAGAATAGTGGCCTAGTGACGTCATTAAGCTGAACACCATACTGCCACCTTGTGTATTTGTCAAAAAAAATAATCTACTTCTAATTATAATCAGTTTTGTGTTTTAACAAACTTTATGGCCAAAGTCAGTTATTCTTCCATAAAAAAAAAAAAAAACAATATCGTCACCCCGAGTGTCACATTTATTTTTATCTTACCTTGACTTGAAATGCAAGCTTGTGATTTTCAATTTTGGGGAAAAGCTGTGTAACAAAACTACATACAAGGCACCAATGCCATCAAGTTTCTTTAGCCTAAGAACATATATTCAGAATAAAATCTGACATCTCAGTGGCAAATATATTCGGAGTTATGTGAGGTGGTCATTTTGCAACATCTAAAACAGTTTTGGCGGCCATTTTGGAAAATGGCTTCATTATATCTTGCTGGCACCTATTCCATCGTAATCCTCGCCCATGAAAACCTACATTTAGCACCAAGTCTGATCATTTTACCCCAACTGCGTACGAAGTTATGGATGAAATAATATTTTTGGCGGCCATTTTGGAAAATGGCGTCTGTAGGGTTATGCCGGATTTTGACGATGTCTACCCAAGCTAAAAATGTAGAGCAGGGTCGAATTAACAATATTCAGCAATAAAACTGAGAGCACATACAAAGTGCCACAGGACTACATTGTCGCTACTGGACTATATCCTCCTCCTTTGTTGTATTTATTTATTAATCCAACAATAAATGTATCAATCAATCATGTTCCCATCCCTAAAGTTCATATACACAAGTACCTGGGTGTTCAGATGAGCTTCATGAAGTCTCTTCAAGCCGTCCACAATGTTCGAGATCTCTGTCTGCCATGGCTAGTACCACTTCGGCTACTAGTAAACAGGGGCCTGGGGACTGGCATTCCAGTCCTAAGAATGTTCTGTGCTGCAAGACGTGTTCATCACCAAATTGTCCAAGTACCCCCACGTTCAGGCTATTCATGTTTATTGTGATGGGTCAGTCAATGGCAGTAGATCCGGATGTGGGCTGTTCATCCGTGACTCATCTCTGCCATTCACTACACTGACATTGAGGTTTCCAGGTGGCTCCCTGCACACATGTCTTCCACTAGGGCAGAACTGTATGCTGTTCTGGAGGCACTCCATATTGTGGCGTCGTCCATAAGAATGTTTATTTCTTTGTTGACAGTCAGGCTGCTTTGTATGCTCTTCAGTCTATCTCCCCCATGGACTGTGATCTAGTTAATAAGTGTCTTGATCTCATCCACGCCCTAGAAGGTGCTGGTGCCACGGTCCATTTTACCTAGATACCCTCCCATGTGGGTATCCCGCTAAATGAAAATGCAGACCGCCTTGCTCAATGTTCCCTTTATGACGACACAGTGAACCCTGGCAGTGAGTACACTCTGAGCTATGTTAAGAGTAACATTAAGGACTTTGTACGTACATAGTAGCATTAGTGATCAGTTGGAGCTTTGTTGCCAGAGAGGCAGTGGCACTAGTCTTCACTATGCACGTGTCTCCCATAGCTGTGCTTACACCTATGGGAAACGCACTGGATCACACGGCAGGATGGTAGTGAGGCTCAGAATAGGCTATAAATACTTTTGGGAAGTCAGTACTTCTCTTGGTGTGTGCTGTGTGCTGTGTGTTGCACCAAGGGGACACACTCTGCGTCATTATATCATGGAATGTCAGAGGTGGGCGCGTTACTGGATATCGGGTAGTCCGGTACCGCTCCTCCGGACCTCGAAACGCAGATAGTCCGTACCTGTACTTCCGCGCCTAAAATTTTTTCCCTTGGTCCGGTACCGCACCTCCGCACCTCCGGTACCGTACCCAAAACTATTAAAGCGCGCCCGAAAAATCTAGTCCGCACCTCAAAAATAAAACAAAATACAAGTTAATAATACATCAGCGCTCCGAAAAATCTATATATATATATATATATATATATATATATATATATATATATATATATATATATATATATATATATATATATATATATATATATATATATATATATATATATATAACGAAATGGGGATTATGTATGCTTGCAGTCATTGTAATGTATGTACGGTTAGCAGTAACTGGAAGTCATTGTAACTTATCATTATAATTACTATTTCTTCTTCTTCTTCTTCTTCTTATTATTATTATTATTATTATTATCATCATCATCATCATCAGAGAGAGAGAGAGAGAGAGAGAGAGAGAGAGAGAGAGAGAGAGAGGAGCATGCTTAGACTGAATGAGTGACGTCACTCAAATGGCGGGAAAATATGCCTGGTAGCACAGACCGCCAAAAACGGCCGAAAGTAATGCTACGGAGTGCGGACTGTCGTCTTTATTTATTTGTTTGTTTTTTTTCCTTGAAAATCTCAGGTGCGGAAGTACGGATTCAAAATTTCGCTTTTCTGCACCTGTCTCAGGTGCGGAGGTACGGACTTAAAATTTCGTCTTTCCCCACATGTCTCAGGTGCGGAGGTACGGACTTAAAATGTCGCCTTTCCGTACCTGTTACTTCCGCACTTTTGAAAAAATTTTTCCGCACTTCGGACCTCCGCACCTCGTTTGGTGGTCCGCAGGTACGGAGGAGCGGAGGTGCGGACCGAGGTACGGAAGTGCCCAGCTCTGGTATTTATATCAAGAATATAAAGACATGATAAATGACACAATAAGGAGTCTAACGAGAATCATTAAAGAAAGGAGAAAAGTGATATTAGTAGGAGATTTCAACTGTAAAGAAATGGACTGGGAAAATTATGAAAGTGGTATTGGGGGAGAAGCCTGGGGAGAAAGATTCCTGAACCTAATGATAGATAATATGATGGACCAAAGAGTAAAGGAATGCACAAGATTCAGAGGAAACGATGAGCCGGCGAGATTGGACCTAGTTTTTACAAGGGATATACAAATGAACGATGATATAAGATATAAATGCCCATTGGGAAAGAGTGACCATGTAATATTAGAAATGGATATAGAAGAGGGAAAGGAAGATAGAGACGAACTGATTAAATTACAGAAAGGCTGATATTGAGAACCTCAAGAGGTATTTTAAAAACGTAAACTGGGAGGAGATGGAAAACTCAGAGACGGTGCAAGAGAAGTATAACTTATTTATCGCTATCCTGTTTCACATAACATAGGAATAGAGTGGAACACGGGTTACCTGACCATAGATTGCAGTCACCCATCAACCCGAGGGTTGTGGGGGAGAAGGTAAGGAAAACGGGAGCTGTCCCTCTCCCCCACAACCCACCCCTCTCAGGCCTCGCCGCCTCAGCGGCTCAGCCCAGCAACTCCTTTCCTTCACTACGGTCAGTTCGGAGTGGACGTACCTGACACCGTGCTCCTGCTTTGGTCTCGTGGCTTCATCACCGGCTCCCCGCGCAGCGGCACCTTCCCATCCTCGCCCTGGGAGGATATGTAGTGCCTTGTAGTGTGATAAGCGCTTACGTGCTGAGTCAGGTGACCCACATACACTCTGTGTGGGTTGCAGGGGCGGCATATGCTCCCTAGATAAGAGGTGCCCGGAGTGTGAGGACTGGGAGGACGACGTCATCATTAAGGCCAGTAGACACCAAGTTTCCCTACAATCCAGATGCTTAGCTTACCATAAAGGGAAGGAGGGCGATAACTCTTTACCAGTTCTTTCTCCATCGTCATCTGTGTCTTCTGCATCGAATCCAGACGTGGCACCGGTCCCTGCAGACGACAGTGCTTCTTTTGACTCTCCTCGCCCTTCCCCTGGCCCCTCTGTCTCCCAGGTAAATTTTTCTGACAACACACAAGCCCAGTTCTCTCAGGCCTTGACTGTGATTAACAAGATGGCTGCCTTCCTGGGGATTTCAGATGACGACTCTCACATTTGTTTGAAGGATGTTGTGAAAGATATGGTAAGAGATTCGTTAGCAGACGAGTTAACCAGCATGATTTCTGTACCGCCTGGCCCTTCTTCCTCTGATGTTCCACTGTTGTTTATGAGTGGAGGCGGCGTCTCTACCGACGTCCACCTTCCCACAGCTGTTGGGGAGGGAGGCAGCACCCCCCTCACCAATGTAGATTTGGAGAATTCCCTTTTTCAGCAGGAGGTTTGTACTCTACAACCTGCCACTCCTTCCTGCACCCCCAAGAGGATACCGAAAGACCTGAAGGGGAAGGTGAAACGCTCCCGCACTGCTGCTATGGGGGATGACCGGGAAGTTATGCCCTCCACGACACACTCCTCCCTCCCACGGCCGACGGTTGCCGAGTCAAGCTGCTGCCCGTTCTGTCTCGCAACCTAATGTCGCCCTCACATCCTGTGCTGAAGTTCGCCACAAGGTTGAGTCAGCTTATATACAGGTTGGGGGCGACGCTGGCGGCTCCTGCACGCTATCTCGAAGCGCTGATCCCCAGCTATTGCCACCTACTTCTGGCAGTCGGTCCCGCACAGTGCACACCAAGTCCAACGGCAGGGGACAAGTACAAACTTCTACCTCTCTCGATCACCCTCTTGTCGTCTCACCTTCGGCCCACCACGCAGAACAGCGGGAACTTGACAATTCCCCCCACCTGATTCGTCCTCACCATGACGACTTACACTTGTCTCTGCGTTCTCCCTCCTAAGCTAGCGCCGCTCTGCGCTGCTCCAGCCATAGGACTCGCTTAGAGACTGACGTGCCCTCCCCTTCTTCCAGCCACACGGGAGATGCGCATGGCAACACTTACCGGACATTTTCGCCTTCACTTCCTGTGTCCTCTGGCGGACATCGAGAGGATGAAACAACCACTGATGAGGAATCCGCCTTCCTCAAACTGACACACTTTGTGTTTAACCAGTTTCCAGACTCCATGGGCTCTACCCCTACCTTCCAGGACAAACCCTTGGGTCCCGGTCAGGAGGAATTTGTGGCTAGGAAGAAGAGGAGTCCTCTCCGCCCCTTTCGTTGGTCTGGCCCTATGAGGCAGTCCACTGAGTCCATCAACCACATACTTTCAGAACGGATTTCAGCTGGTCGCTTTTCTGCTCTTCCCTTCACTCTACCAGGGAAATCCTTTTACAGGGTTGACGAGGACACTCTGTACTGCAAGACTGCTACAGTGAATTCGTCCCTTGCTCGCCTCTTAACGAGAAACCCTTCAGATGTGGGCTCTTTCATCTCCAGCAAGGATTTTGCACAATTGGAGGAAGCCCTTCGATATCTATGTTCAATCCAGAATTTTCAGTTCTGGATTTTTAGTGCAGTTTCCAGATTATTGAAGCTGAGTGACTCTGCACCAGATAGGAACCTCCTCATGAACCAAGCGGTCTACAGCATGCAATTGGCGATGTCCAAGTTTCCACCACAGCACTTTCCAACATCCTAATGATTCGAAAGCACTCTCTCCTGGACTCCTTACCTGCATCCTTCTCCTCTACTGACAAACTGGACCTGATGCCGTCTCCTTTGGACGCCCCCACCCTTTTTGTTGAGGAGAAAGTTGATCAAGCCCGTAGACAATCGGGCCTTTTCTCAAACAGGAAGCTACAAGAAGCGACAGTCGCCGCCCTTAAGAGGAAGCCTCCTTCCACCCCTTCTTCGTCATCTTCATCTCGGCCCTATTCCAAGCCCTCTACTTCGGGTTTCAAACGCCCTCAACCCAAAGCCAATACCCAACCTTTCAAGAAGACTAGCTCCTCCCAACTTCCACCGAAAAGTCGTTGTTCTTCCGCCCCTTTCAAGGCGGTTTTTTGGAAGTAGGACCCACTTGCCTCGAACGTTCCTGTAGCTGGTTCCCTTGCTCACAGCTGGGAAGTATGGCAAAGGGAGGGAGCAGACTTGTGGGTAGTCAACATCCTTCGGCACGGCTACCACATTCCCTTCTCCCGTCGTTCACCGCTTTCAGCCCTCCCGAGGGCCTTCGAAAGCTATGCTCCCGACTCCAGGAAGGGGAGAGCGCTACAGGAAGAACTTTACACCCTCCTTCAGAAAGGGTGCATGGAGCCAGCACCACACGATCCAGGCTTCTACAGCAGGATGTTTGTAGTTCCAAAAGCTACAGGGGGGCTTCCGCCCAGTCATCAACTTGTCGACACTGAACTGCTTCATCTTCACGACACCATTTCGGATGGAAACCAACACTTCTGTCATGATGGCCATCCAGTAAGGAGATTGGATGATGTCTCTGGATTTGAAGGAAGCCTACTTTCAGATCTCTGTCCACCCAGACAGCAGACGGTTCCTTCAGTTTGTGTGGGGACAACAACCATTCCAATTCAAGGTTCTTTGTTTCGGCTTGTCCACGGCCCCTCAGGTCTTCACCAGAGTTATGGCTCTTCCTGCAATGGTCCTACACAGGAAGGGCATTCACCTGCTGCGCTACCTGGACGACTGGCTAGTGCTAGCCTCCTCCAAAGAAGAAGCCTTAAGGTCAAGGCGGACACTTTTGACTCTGTACTTCCCTCAACATCATTGTCAACTGGGAGAAGTCCGACCTTACACCCAGACAAGCTGTCACCTTCCTGGGGATGGAGATCCACTCAAGAACCCTAGTGTCATTCCCCTCACAGAGGAGGATAGACAACCTTTTAAACCTCATAGAGGACTTTCTTTCCCAAGAAGCTCCCCCAGCACAGGACTGGCTCACCCTCCTGGGCCACCTTGCATCTCTCATCCATCTGGTACCAGGGGGTCAAAGGAGAATGAGAAGTCTTCAGTTCCAGCTCTCGGGCCACTGGGACAGACACCATTACTGTACCGAATTTCCAGTTCACGTCTCCCAGGAAGTTCGGCAGAACCTCCAGTGGTGGTCAACCCCCTCCAATCTTCTGCTGGGCCAGTCCTTACGGACTCCCAACTCAGATCTTCTCCTATACACAGATGCTTCTTTGGAGGGTTGGGGAGCCTCTCTTCTTGACGTAGAACACAGTGGCCCATGGTCAGGAAGGGACCTTCAGGAACACATCTCCCTCTTAGAATTAAGGGCTGTCAGACTGGGACTTCAGACCTTCGAGTCACACCTACAAGGGAAGACTGTAGCCGTGATGTCAGACAATACGAGTACCATGGCAGTGGCCTACTTACAGATGGCAGGCGGCACGAGATTAACCACCCTCAACCGAGAGGCCCTGCAGACCCTCCAGTGCGCAGAGGACAATTCGGTCATCATACTGACTCGGTTTGTTCGAGGCCAGAACAATGTTCTAGCGTTGCCAACAGAATGGACATTGCACCACCAGGTTTGTGCCGACCTGTGGAAACTTTGGGGCTACCCTTTCCTAGACCTGTTTGCCACACGGCTGAACAGCAGACTGCCCAACTTTGTCTCACCCTTCCCAGATCCAAAAGCGGTGGCGACAGATGCCTTCCTTTTTCCCTGGGATCACAAGGAGATGTATGCATTTCCACCATTCGCCATCATGAGAAAGGTCATCAACAAGCTCCGTTCATCAAAGGGAACCAAGCTGACATTGATCGCCCCTTTCTGGTCTCAAAGGGAATGGTTCCCAGATCTGGTGGGTATGGCAATAGCGTCTCCATGCAGACTACCGTTCAGGAAGGACCTCCTACGACAACCACACTTCCATCAGTTTCACCTCAATCTCCACGCGCTACAGTTAGTAGGGTGGAGACTGTCAAGCAACTCCTCCGATTTCGGGGCTATTCCCAAGGAGTCTCTCAAGCAGTGGCGGAGTCTAGAAGGGATTCCATGACTCTGAACTATCAATCCAAGTGGAAGAAATATCGACAGTGGTGTTTGGACACAGGCCATTCGGTGTCACGCCCTTCCAGTCAGAAGTTCGCGAATTTCATTTTTTTTCTCCACCAGTCTTGCCAGCTTTTGGCTTCTGCCATTAAAGATTATAGGGCAATGCTTAATAGTGTCTTCGCCCTCAAAGGCTTTGACCTCTCGCAGGACCTAGTACTTCACAATCTGGTCAGATCAGTTGAGAGAAAGGCATCCAGCCGGTCAGTGAGACCTCTTTTGTGGAATGTGGACGTTGTTTTGAGGGCACTCTCTCGACCACCTTTTGAACCAATGAATTCTGCCTCCTTTAGGAACCTCACAAAGGAGACACTCTTCCTCATCTCCCTGGCCACCGCCAAAAGGGTTAGCAAACTACAAGCTCTGTCCAGGAGAGTTGCCTCGCAAGATGAGGACCTTATCATCTCCTGTCTGCCAGAGTTCCTTGCAAAAACAGAGAGAGCCTTTAACCGTCTCCCTAGAGAGTTTCGGTTGAAAAGTTTTACACCCTTGGTGGGTCCCGATGATCAAGAACGTCTCCTCTTTCCAGTACGAGCCCTTACATACATGCTGGAGAGGTCGAAAAACTTCTCACACAAACCCAGAAACTTGTTCATCTCACCATCAAAATACTGCCAAGCCTCTTTCTAAGAATGCCTTGTCGTTTCTTCTCAAAGAAATCATCCTCCATGCTCATGAGTCCTTTCCAGAGGAACTTCAGCAACCTCGCTCAACCTCTCCCGGAACCATTCATTTACGGCCATCCTGGAAGCAGCCTCCTGGAAGATTCCTTCGGTCTTTGCCAACCATTACCTGAAGGACTTGGAGAGAACAGATGGGGATACCTATTCTCTGGGTCCTATTGTGGCAGCTGGTGACATTGTGCGTTAGCCTAGTCACAGGCCCTGCCCTCCTGTCTTGTGACAACTTCAGCATCACCTACGTTCCTGGAAGACTGGGTGAGATTGCTGTCATGCCCCTCTCCTGAGACATGTGGTAGGGTTGGCAACATTGTGCTCTAATATTGCTCCCAATCTTCCAACCTCAAGGTGTCTACTCCGGTGCCCAAGACCGGTCCCACACCTCACCCACTGATGGATCTTACGGGGTTAGTTTTAGGAGTTTTATCTTCTATACTGTTCTCCTTGATTCTCAGGTGATGCCACTCCTCTGTCTCAGAGCACCCCCCTCCACTTAATGTGAGATTCCGTTATATTCCTATGTTGTGTGAAACAGGGTAGCGATAAACTATTTTTTCATACTTAAAAAATGTTTTCGCTACTTACCTGTTTCACACAACACATGCCCGCCCTACCTCCCCACTGCTCTGACTCCTCGTGAAGGAATGGAGTTGGTGGGCTGAGAGGGGTGGGTTGTGGGGGAGAGGGACAACTCCCGTTTTCTTTACCTCCTCTCCCACAACCCTCGGGTTGGAGGGTGACTACAATCTACGGTCAGGTAACCCGTGTTCCACTCTATTCCTATGCTATGTGAAACAGGTAAGTAGCGAAAAAAAAAAATTAAGTATGAAAAAATAGTTTTTGGAAATATAGGAGTCAGGGAATATGTCCCGAAATATAGACCTAAAGAAGAAGGAAAGAAGGATTGGTTTAATGCAAGGTGTGTTAGGGCAAAGGAGAAAAGAGATGGAGCATGGAAAAGGTGGAGGAGAAACAGAAATCCAGAAAATAAGGAAAACTTCAAAACAGCAAGAAATGAATATGCTAAGATGAGAAAGAAAGAAGAAAGGAATTATGAAAAGGACATTCTCAAAAAATGTAAGGAACAACCGAAATTGTTCTACAGATTCATAAATGGAAAAATAAGGCAAAAAGAAACAATAGAAAGGTTAAAAGGAGAGAACGGGATGGTGGAAGACCCAAAAAGTATGGCAGAACTGTTAAATAGTAAATTTTAGGAGGTCTTTACTAAGGAATCCAAATTTGAAAGACCACAGGGTAATAGAGAGACTGTCCATATGAAAGAGATTAAAGTAACCAAACTTGAAATAAAAGAGTTGATGACGGAATTAGATGAAGAGAGGGCAATGTGACCGGATGAAGTCTCAGGCAGAATATCAAAAGAATATAGAGAAGAACTAGCAAGTCCTATATACAACATCATAAAATGCTCAATAGAAAATGGAACAATACCAGTAGAATGGAAAAGAGCTGAGGTGGTTCCCATATATAAGAGCGGAAGGAAGGAAGAACCTTTAAATTACAGACCGGTATCACTAACTAGTGTAATATGCAAGATGTGTGAAAGAGTAATAAAGAAACAATGGATTGAGTTTCTTGAAGAGAACAAATTATTATCAAATAGCCAATTTGGTTTTAAAAAAAGGTCGGTCGTGTGTAACAAATTTATTGAGTTTCTACTCTAGAATAGTTGATAAAGTACAAGAGAGAGAGGGATGGATTGACTGTATTTATCTAGATTTTAAAAAAAGGCGTTTGATAAAGTGCCACATAAAAGATTACTATGGAAGTTAGAGGAGAAGGGTGGCTTAAAAGGAAGCACATTGAGATGGATGGAAAAGAACTTGAGGGGGTGAGAAATAAGGACGGTAGTTAAAGATATGAAGTCCAAGTGGAGAGCAGTAGACAACGGAGTGCCACAGGGGTCAGTATTGACGCCAATACTTTTCCTCATATATATATATATATATATATATATATATATATATATATATATATATATATATATATATATATATATATATATATATATATATATATAAACGACATGCCAGAGGGAGTGAACAGCTACATAAATCTGTTTGCGGACGATGCGAAACTGTGCAGAGTCATAAAACAAAAAGAGGATTGTAAAATACTGCAGGAAGACTTAAACAAGATCTGGAAATGGAGTAAAAAATGGGAGATGGAATTCAATGTGGACAAAAGCCATGTCATGGAAATGGGAAAAAGTGAAAGACGACCAGTGGGAATCTATAAAATGGGAGATGGAGTAGAACTAGATAAAGTAAAAAAGGAAAAGGACTTGGGAGTGACGAT
Source organism: Portunus trituberculatus (assembly GCF_017591435.1). Classification (NCBI taxonomy): domain Eukaryota; kingdom Metazoa; phylum Arthropoda; class Malacostraca; order Decapoda; family Portunidae; genus Portunus; species Portunus trituberculatus. Next base: position 33,340,307 of record NC_059301.1, read on the forward strand.
GGAAGAAAACAATCAACTGGTAAGCCATATTGATAGAATTTTCAGAGAGACATATATTTTGCCAAGAAATATTGGATTAGCATTTCACTACATGGACAAAGAAATGATGAAGAAATTGATAAGTACTTTAATAGGACCCAGATTGGAATATGCAGGAGTTATGTGGACCCCCCATAATAAGAAACACATAAAGAAATTGGAGAGACTACAAAAAATGGCTACAAGAATGGTTCCAGAATTTAAAGGGATGACATAAGAGGAAAGACTAAAGGCTATGGATCTACCAACTCTGGAACAGAGAAGGAAGAGAGGGGATCTGATACAAGTTTGTAAATTGATTAACGGAATGAATCAAGTGGATAATGAGAAACTGATCCAGAGAGAAGAATATGACATTAGAAGCACAAGATCGCATAATAAAAAAACTGAGGAAGGGAAGATGTCTGAGAGATGTTAGAAAATATAGTTTCCCGCAAAGATGTGTTGAGACTTGGAACAGTTAGAGTGAGGAAGTGGTGTCAGCAAAGAATGTACATAGCTTTAAAGAAAAATTGGATAAGTGTAGATATGGAGACGGGGCCACACGAGCTTGTAAAGCCCAGGCCCTGTAAAACTATAACTAGGTAAATACAACTAGGTAAATACACACACACACACACACACACACACACACACACACACACACACACACACACACACACACTTCAACCAAACAAGAGCCATTTAACCATTATTGCACTGCAGTTATCTGATACAGTGCCACGTATAATTTTAGTGCCATTGCATTTAAATTCTTACATTTAAGCACCAATTGTCAGTTACTGCATTCCCCCTCCTCCCCCCCCTCCATCGCCCTCTTCCCCGTCTCTTTTGCTACCTCCCTCCTCCTTCCCTGATCATTCCTCCCGCCCACTCCCCTCCCTCCATGCCGTCCCAAAATCTTCCCTCGTACCAACATCTGCGTCCCTTCCCCGCTATCCTCCCTCCCTTTCCCCACTTCTAAGTTTCTTCCTGCACTATAATAATAATAATAATAATAATAATAATAATAATAATAATATCAGTACGTAGTTTATAGTAAAATTGTTAGTAGTAGTAGTAGTAGTAGTAGTAGTAGTAGTAGTAGTTGTTGTTGTTGTTGTTGTATTAGTAGTAGTAATAGTGGTGTGTGCGTGTGTGTGTTTGTGTGTGTATATGTATACATATATATATATATATATATATATATATATATATATATATATATATATATATATATATATATATATATATATATATATATATATTGACGTATAAATGTGCAGATTTTCTCTAATGCATATGTTTCGTTGAAGGTGATAGCTAATTCAGCATTCATTGTCTTTTTGAGAATATTCTCTTTATTCCTGAAGAGTGTCATATTCTCTTTTAATAGTCTGTTTATGATCTCTCCGTAGGTGGTCATTTTTTGCTAGATCTAGGATTTCGGTTCATAGAGCCTTCTTGAGTAGCGTAGCTTCTCAGGGTGTAGGTGAGAATATGCTGCACTGAACATGAACATGAAAAGAAAAGATGGAGAATGGGGAAGTGGGGAAAGAGGAAGAATACGGGGGTGATACGAAATTAGCTTTAGTACGAGAGTAGTCACTGGGGCCAGTTAGCACCCACGACCCGTGGCTGGTGGGTGTATATTTTCCTCGCTCTGTTCTGTATGAACAAAGCCCCTACAAAGAAGAGGAGTGCTGAGGCCATCTCTGAGGAGCACACCTTCACGGCCTCCCCTGTGGATAGCCAGGATGCCTGTCTTGCAGCAGGCCAGCCAAGGGAGACCATTATTCATGTGAAGAAGGTAAAACTTCCTGCTGGTGGAGCAGAGAAGCTTCGTCTTCCTGCCGCCGCTGACCGCATGGCCTCCCCTGACCTGACGAGACAAAAGGTCAACCCCCGCACTCCCGCTGCTGTCTCCGCCCCTACGGACTCGCCATCTTTGTCTCCAGGCCTGCAGAACGCCATGGATACCGACGCCGCCTCTCGCACTTCCTTGTCTCAGCCGGACGCTTCCCATCCCCATGTGAGCTTTTCCGAGGGGCACGGCAAGACTCTAGCCCAACTCTGCGAATGGTTTATGGCGCTGCTCAAACAGCACCTGTCCTTAGAACCACTCATGAAGGAAGATAGGTGCAGACCGTATCTGACGGTCAACTCTCGCTCGGCAGTGTACGACATGGTGAAGGAGGGCTTCCTCAGCCTCACCATGACCCCAGCGGACCCCGACGCCCGGCAGCAGATGGTCATCGTTCATGGTGTGTCTACCGCCATCAATGTCGACCTTCTTGCCACGCCAGAGGACTTCCTTTAGCTCAAGAGGTGCGTCGTCGCAGGTGAGCCCCGTCCTCAGCTCCTGGGTCTTGTTGAAGGGACCGTGCCCAGCTTGGTGCACCTCCTTGGCCTAGTCCAATTCCGCATGGGCCTATACACCCCTGAGCCTGACCTGTGCGGCCACTTCTGTCAGTTCGGACATTAGAGCTGGAAGTGCAAGTCGGCGTCGTGCTGCAGGTACTGTTCTGGGGGTCATCCTTCCTCCAGCTGCCTGGAGAAGATATGTGCTTGCACCAGAGTCGTCCCGCTGTGTTGCAATTGTGGGGGCGACCACAACGCCTCTAAGCGCCGCTGCCCTGCTAGGCCCAAGCCAGTCAAGGAGCCACAGACCCCCGGCACCACTGTCAGCCACTCCAGGGTGGTTTTCTGACCCGCCCCAGCTCCGCAACACAATGCTTGGACAAATGGCGACCCATCATGGTCCGGCTTCCTTGCTCTGCCTCTGCCAGCTGCCCAGTCATCAGCATTTCTGCCTCTGTCTGGCGCAGCTGCCCCAGTCCAGTCTGGGGCGGCTCACCCTCCCGTACCTGCCTCACGGCCACCTGTCCCTGTGCCACCCAGGACTGCCCTTTACTATGCTACTGTAGTAGGGGCTGCGGGTGCAGCCTCTGCATTGCAGGCTGGCATGCCTGCGACCCTCCAGGATGTAGTTCAACTCCTGCTGGAAATCCGGGCCAAGGTCAGGGACTTGAGTGTGAGGGTCTGTAATGTAATGTATATGTATCTGTGTTGTAATGTACTATGATGTGTGTAGGTGAGGGGTTAAATACTTGGATGTCGTTGGCTCTTACACTTGTACCTAGTTACCTAGTTAATTGCTTGTTATGGGAGGGGAAGTGAGGACGACTGTGACGCGAGGCGTCGGGTCAGTGGGAGAGCAGAAGGCGAGCTGTGTAGTCGCCCCACACCTCTGTACACCAAGGGAATAAAGATCACCGGATTGCTGACTGCTTTTTGCTGAACACCACAGGGTCACTGCCTTGGAGCGACAGCGGGACGCAGCGAGCCTTCCGCCCCAGCCAGTGCCCACCCCTCTCTAGCCAGCGCCCCAACCTGCCCGCAAGAACCAGCCCCAGAGTGTGCCGGCCAGCCCCCAGCCCTAACTAGCGTCTGCTGTGGTCCAGCATGCCCCAGGTAACAGGCCCCAGAGTGTGCCAGCCAGCCCTCAGCCCCAAGCAGTGTCAGCTACGGTCCAGCCTGCCCCAGATAACAAGCCCCAAAATGTGCTGGCCAGCCCGCAGCCTCAGCCAGTGTCTGTCCCGGTACGTCCTTCGCCCCAGTCTGCCCCTGATAGCCAGCCCCAGAGTGTGCCGGCTAGTTCTCAACCCTGGCGAGTCCAGCCACCAGCCCCAGTCCAGCCACTGCTCCCACCAGCCCCGGCCTAGCCCATGTCTGTGCCGGACCACACGCCTTCACGGTCTGGGTACCCCTCTGTAGAGGTGGACCTGGTGTTAGATTCTAAAGACATGAGAACCCAGGGCTGCTCGGACACTTGACCGGATATCAGGCCAATATCGCCGCTATGACTGAGGGACTCGTTCAGGTGCAACAGCAGCTGTGGTTGTCCCAGGTTGGCGGTGCGGGAGAGTAAGGACGCTGCGGTGCTAGTCGTATGGCAGGACATGCTTCAGCTCTGCCTCCTGACGCGCTCTTAAATCCTTTTTGTTCCATGTTTAGTGGGTGGCCGGCGTGACCTGACCTCCTCCCTTGTTCTATACACTGTTACAACAATAAAGTTATCAATCAATCATTTAAGTCACTGGGGCTTAACCCAGGTGCAAGATGATTTTTTTTTGTGATGAGCTACTGTTCTTATTATTTTTTTTTTTTTCCTACATATTGTGGGCCGGACATGGAAAGGGAGACCAGGACGAGACCAGGAGGAGCCAAGCAAAACGCACCAACACCGAGCAAGCCAAATTGCAGCACAGCCAAAGCCATGGATGATGGCATCGCACCTGCATGGAAATGGTGGCCAAACACTCTTGTCTTTCAGCAACCAAGCACCAAAACAAGGTGAAGCAGGAAGAGTGAGTGTAAGACAGTAGTAGAAAAAAGGATGACAAATAGAAAGGATGGAGTAAGAAGTACTTCCGTATAGCGGAGGGACCTACAGCTTACATGGATTCCAAACCACGGATAGTAGCAGAGTTGGTGAAGGATTAGTGATTAGAGGATCGGTAAACAACTTTATTAGCCCTTGGTGTAGGACTACCACTGAGGCCATGGAACATTTCCTGCTTCAATGCCCACGCTTCCACTCTCAACATACTGCACTACACTCCCGGCTCTCCGCCCTGGCCATCACAACACTTGACCTGCCCACCCTCCTGGCGGCCTCAGGTGTCCACCCCTCCTGACAACCTGCTGTCCTTTGCCTTACTTATGCCTTCTTGAGGAAGACCGCCCAGCTACCACGCCTGTGATACCCACACAGGACTACCCCAGGGCTCATAAGGATCCAAAAGAGGCCACAAAGATCTATGGATCCTTATGAGCCCTCCAGGGGTAGTCTTGTATGGGTATCACAGGCGTGGTAGCTGGCTTTAAGGCACAAGTAAGGCGAAGGACAGCAGGTTGCCAGGATGGGTGGACGCCTGAGGCCGCCAGGAGGGTGGATGGGCATGTCCAGTGTTATGATGGACAGGGCAGAGAGCTGGGAGCATAGTGCAGTATGTTGAGAGTGGAAGTGTGGGCAATGAAGCAAGAAATGTTCCATGGCATCAGGGGTAGTCCTACAGCAAGGGCAGAAGGGGTCACGAGACAGACGTAGGCGGTGCAAGTGAGGAGTATGGTGTGGCCCAAGAAGAGGTGGGCAGAAAATGCATATATATATATATATATATATATATATATATATATATATATATATATATATATATATATATATATATATATATATATATATATATATATATATATATATATATACAGTCAAACATCGCCCAACACGACAATTACGTTCCTGAGCTCATCGTGTGCGGCGAGATTTGTGTTCGGCAAATAATAGGCCCTATGGAAAAATGAGGGTTACGTTCCCAGATCCTCCTAAAAAAAAAAAAAAAAAAAAGAGGCTGAAAAAAAACAATAAAGGAAGTACCAAGCACACATTTTATTCAATTACAGTACTAGTACCTTTAGTATATTTACTGGTTGGAGAGGGCTTGAAATATGAAGTGAGGGGCCTCTGACTGGCAGATGCTTCCATATGGCGTAAAGTCTCCTTGTAGGGCAAAAAAAGCTCTTCAACACCCTTATTGAACTTACCGGTAATGCTCCTCTCCAGGATGGGATCTGTTTCAGTGAAGAGGGATGTTACATCTTCCATGACTTTCAGCAAATTACGAAGAGTCCAAGACGCTTGCGAGGGGAGGTCAAGTGCATCCACCAGGACCAGCAGGAGATTCAAATGGAGACCAAATCGTGCAATCGCGAGTCAAAGTCGTGCTCTGCGAAATATGGGATATTTTACCGATTCGTGTATACGCGAGTTTCGTGTTCGGCGAATTCGAGTTCGGCGAGGTTTGACTACAGTATATATATATATATATATATATATATATATATATATATATATATATATATATATATATATATATATATATATATATATATATATATATATATATATATATATATATATATATATATATATATATATATATATATATATATATATATATATATATATATATATATATATATATATATATATATATATATATATATATATATATATATATATATATATATATATATATATATATATATATATATATATATATATATATATATATATATATATATATATATATATATATATATATATATATATATATATATATATATATATATATATATATATATATATATATATATATATATATATATATATATATATATATATATATATATATATATATATATATATATATATATATATATATATATATATATATATATATATATATATATATATATATATATATATATATATATATATATATATATATATATATATATATATATATATATATATATATATATATATATATATATATATATATATATATATATATATATATATATATATATATATATATATATATATATATATATATATATATATATATATATATATATATATATATATATATATATATATATATATATATATATATATATATATATATATATATATATATATATATATATATATATATATATATATATATATATATATATATATATATATATATATATATATATATATATATATATATATATATATATATATATATATATATATATATATATATATATATATATATATATATATATATATATATATATATATATATATATATATATATATATATATATATATATATATATATATATATATATATATATATATATATATATATATATATATATATATATATATATATATATATATATATATATATATATATATATATATATATATATATATATATATATATATATATATATATATATATATATATATATATATATATATATATATATATATATATATATATATATATATATATATATATATATATATATATATATATATATATATATATATATATATATATATATATATATATATATATATATATATATATATATATATATATATATATATATATATATATATATATATATATATATATATATATATATATATATATATATATATATATATATATATATATATATATATATATATATATATATATATATATATATATATATATATATATATATATATATATATATATATATATATATATATATATATATATATATATATATATATATATATATATATATATATATATATATATATATATATATATATATAACATGTTTTATTTGCCTTATAATTTCATAACCATGAGAGAATATAGAGAAAAATAAGGGGTGGGGAGCAGGCATGGGAGAAATCTTCTTAATTTACTCCTGAAAACGTTTTCTATGAAAGTACTCGCTTGTAACAGAAAGTAGCACCGTCGCTGTCCTCCAAACTTTAATCCACACCAAAACTTCCTCTCTGTATATTCCTTGGGTGAGGCTAGCATCTTGGAGGGGGACGCGTGACGTCGGAATGACCGAGACACACCTGAGGGATGATGTGAAAGTGGATGATAGTGAGTATGACTTTTGTGATGACTGGAAAGGGACGGAAGATGCAGGACAGAGTAGGAGGAGCGGTAACTATCATGTATAGGAAGGAAAGGAATTTTAGAGTAGAAAAACTAGATATAGGAAGCTGTGCCATGAGTGAGGATATTCTAGTAGTGAAGGTAGAGTGCACAGGTGAGCATATGAAGTGTGAAAGTTTGGTGGTGATTGTAGTATACATGACAGTAGAGGGTGAGAGAGTAGTGACAGAAAACAGCAGGAAGTATGGTATTCTAAGGAAGATCGTGGGAGAATGTGCTGGAGAAAGAGTGATTGTTATGGGAGATATGAATGCACATGTAGGTATACTAGGCGAGCAAATAAACAGGAATGGAGAAATGCTTGACGGCTTTGTAAATGAGATGGAGTTGGAGAACCTGAATGAGACCCTGGCTGAAGGACGAGTGACTTGGTGTGCGAGGAACCAGGAGTCTGCGACTGATTATATGCTAATGAATAGGAGAATGCGTGAGATGGTGGACCGCATGTGGATTGACGAGGATGGAACGATTGACGTTGTCTCAGACCATAACATGCTGGTGTTGGAGTGTAAGTTGAATGGGAGACAGAATAGGAATACAAAAGCTAAGAGGAGAAGGTGGAGGCTAAGAGATGCAGGATGGGAGAATTTCCAGGTAGACCTGAGTGAGAGATGCTGGAAAGATGAAAGCTTGAATGATGTGGATGAATTGAATGATAAATTTGTTGAGAATGTGAAGAACGCAGCTGCCAGCCAGATAGGGTATGTGAGGACGAGTGCCAGAAAGCAAACGTGTAAGCCGTGGTGGAACGATGAGGTTAGGGATGCCAGGAGAGAGAGAAAGAAATTAAATAAGGTGTGTAGACAGCTGAGAAAGAGGAGGCATGAGAATGAAGAGGCAGAAAGTGAGTACCAGAATGCATGGACAGCATATGCGAGGCAGCAGCGAGTGACGAAGCGAAAGATAATGAATGCCAAGGGTAGGTGTGAGAGAAGCGTGATTCAGTCCCTCAGAGAGAAAGGCGTGGAAGGTGGCAAAGAATGGTATAGATTCCTGAGGGGTGAGGGGATGTCTGACCGTGAAAATGTGGAGAGCCTCAAGGTGAATGGGACAGTGGTGACAGACAAGGAAGAGATGAGAAAGATGAGCAAAGAGTTCCGGGAAGAGATTGGAGGTGTTGGTGAGGTACTTGATGTGAAAGAAGGGTGTGTGACACTGGAGAGCAAGGACGCGGATGAATTGAATGATAGAATCAGCAGAGAGGAAGTGGAGAAATGTTTGAAAAGGCAAGAGGCAGCAGGGCCGGATAAGATACCATATGAGATGTACAAAAATGGAGAAGTTCTGATTGATAGGATGACTGAGCTCTTTAACCAGGTGTGGGAGGAGGAGAGAGTGCCAAGAGTGTGGAATGAATGTAGGGTGACTCTGTTACACAAGGGAGGATACAAGACTAAAGACTTGAAAAACTACAGGCCCATTGCATTAGTGAATACAGTGGATAAAGTGTTCAGTGTTGTGCTGAATGAGAGATTGTGAAAATGGATTGAACAGACTGAAGTGCTGGGTGAAGAACAGAATGGTTTCCGTGTGGATAGGAGAGCTGAAGACAACATATTGGTGGTGAATGAGCTGTTTGAGAGGAAAAGGAACGAGGGTAGTAAATTATACTTAGGTTTTCTAGATATAGAGAAAGCGTATGACAGGGTGAATAGAAGAATGTTAGGTAGAGTCTTAAAAAGATTGGACTGAGTTCAAAGATAGTATAGTGCAAAGTATGTATGTGGACACAAGAGCTAGATATAGACTAGGAGACATAGAAACAGACTGGGTAAAGAGTGAGAGAGGAGTCAGGCAGGGTTGTATTTTGTCACCAACCCTCTTCAGTTTATATACAGAAGAACTGGCTGCCAGAATGAGAAGGATGAATGCAGGAGTAAAGGTGGGGAATGATAAGGTATGTGTGCTCTTGTATGCAGATGATGTGGTAGCCATGAGTGAATCAGCAGAGGAGCTCCAAAATATCCTGGATGTTGTAGATGGCTATAGAAGAGACTTTGGGGTGGGATTCAGGAGTGAGAAGAGCAAGGTGATGGTTGTGAATAGGTCAGAGGATGAAAGAAACTTGGTGTGGAGACTGGGAGAAAATGAGGTGCAACAGGCTGAGGAATACAAGTATCTGGGGATGTGGATGAGTCCATATGGCTGTGTGAAAGCAAAGAATGAAAAGATGAGTTTGGTGAACCAGTGGGTGGGTCAGCTAGGAAGTGCAGCAAGGATGAGAGTCAGCAAGTATGATGTGCTACGAGAAGTTTGGAAGAGCGTGGCTGTTCCAAGCATCATGAATGGTATGAATGTGATGACGTGGAATGAAAGTGAATTAGATAAGCTAGAAATAGGACAGAACAGAGTAGTAAGAATGGCTCTAAATGCACCAGGGTATGCAGCAATAGAGGCATGAAGGGGAGACATGGGATGGAGTACCTTCAGAGAGAGGCATGTGAAGGCAACACTGAGATTCAAGGCTAGGCTAGAACAAATGAATGATGCAAGAATAGTTAGGAAGGTGTTTCTATGGAATGTTAGGAATAGCAGGTGGGGGAAGAAGTGTGTCAGGATGGTAGTGGAGTGGTCTGGAAACTAGTTGGGCGTTCCAGCGAGTTGAGGGGAAGCATGTTGAGAGTAACTGGAGCATGATTGTTGGAAATGGAGAGGGCCCAGACTGGGATGTAAGGAAGTGGAAGAGAGAGATAGACAGAAGGGTGAAGTGTATTGGACTGAGCGAATGGAGGACTAGGATGGAACAAAAAAGTACTCTGGAGTGGTATAGGGAGAAAGAGGCCCCAATGTATGAAAAGTGGTATGATGGCAGCTTGTGGGGTGACCTCCTCTTCCAAGCTAGGGCACAGTGCATGAATGTGAATGCAAGGAGTTACAGATGGTCAGTGTCCCGCAGCAAAGTGTGCCAGATATGTGACATGGGAGAGGACGATACGGTGGAGCATGTGATGCTGGAGTGTGTGAAGTACGCCAGAGACAGAAATGAGATGATGCAAGTGGTGCTGAGGGAACTGGGGGATGCCAGGGTGGAGAAGACTGGAAGGGAATGGATGGTGTTGCTGCTGGGACTGTGTGGAGACACGAGTGAAAAGATGATAGAAGCTGTCAAGGAGTTCCTGGAGAGAATGTGGGGAGTGCCAGATGCAGGGATTAGTAGTATTAAGGATGGTGTCTAGTTTAGATTTTTGCCGCTTTTTTTTTTTTTCTTTTTATCCCCTACAGGAGCTGCCGATACTAAGGCCTGCCTCAGGAGAAATCCTGGGACACCTGTAGAATCAAGATCAAGATCAAGACGGGGGGGGAGGGGCAGAGGGAGACAATGATTCAAGATCCAGCTGTCTCCTAATGATGCGTTTGTTTGTTTGTTTCTTCTTGTTGGCCTCTCTTCCTGGAGTTTCTGATTCTAATCCTCGTCAATTTATGCCTGTAAGGACGTTATTTCTGACGCCTGGCTACATACTGTGTAGAGTGTGAATCAGACTATGATGCAATACTAGAGCTGGGTTAATCAATCTAGTTAATCAATCAAAAGTTAATTGATTAACATTTTTTTGACTTAATCATAATCATAATCATAATCACCATTTCAAAAAATTAATCAATCATTAATCTTAATCAAAATCGTGTGGATCCGTGATTAACCCGCAAACTCTGACCTTTTTGATTCTTTGTAATTACTAATTACATGATGTGATGTGATGCTAAATGGATAAAAATTGTTGTTTCGTTTCTGTTTTTTGTTCATCCTAACTATTGAAAAAAACCTTGATAACGAAAGCTAAAAGCTTTCGTTATCAAGGTTTTTTTCCTTGTATGTGGCGTTGAAAATAAGTGAATTTGTTGACTTCTCGAATCATTCCAAGTTAATCATTCATTAATCATAATCACTCGAAAGAAAATTAATCATTAATCATAATCATAATCACAAGTCGGAGGACTTTAATCAATCATAATCATAATCATGGCTAGAAAAAGTTAATCATAATCATACTCATAATCATGGTTTCCGAAAATTTGTTAATCGACCCAACTCTAGTTCCTACGTAGGCTGCCAGTGGACCAGCGGAGCCACCCGCTGGAGGGATCGCCCAATAGGGGCTGTCCTGTGCTGGATGGTTGGGTGTCCAGGCTGGGATGCTTTGGGAGGGGGGTCTCAGCTCTGTCGTGGACAAACATTCGTATCATGTGGGGCCTTTTTTTAAAACGACTGGTCCGCATGGGGACGAGGTACCCCGTCCACGGCAGCCAGCGCTTCCTCCCATTGTAGTCCCAGTAGGTGGTTTCCTTGCCCCTGGAGCCAATTTTTGTGTAGCTGTTTTTTTTATGGGAAAACACAAAAAACATTCAGGTTCTCGTGAGGTGGCTGACCTGGCCCACGAGACGTCATCTTCAGGTCTGAGTAAGGAGGAGGATTCCCCTCCACAAGGGCCTCCCACAGCAGTCTCCTGTTCTGGAAGTTCTTTTGAGGGATGCATTTCTGCTGCATATGACTCTCTTGTAATGGTAAATGTTAATCCATCATTTTCCTATCATGCCTTGCACTCACTTCTCAAGGCGTATGGTACGGTTGTTCGCATTCGACTGGTTTATGATAAGGACTTTCCTTCTAACCGCTGCTATGTAACGTTTATGTCATGTGATGAAGCTCGTTTAGCTTATGAACATGTAGCATCTCTGCCCTCGCCGGCCATGGCTTTAAAACTGAATTTCTCCAGTCACGTAATATTTCAGACAGTGACATGGATTACATCCCAAATGTTTTTGAAAACTATTTAGAGAATTCAGTTCCAGCAGTCCGCCAGATCCCACCTCCACGTTGGTTTGTGGCGTACTATAGAAATGGGCGTGGAATTTCATCCATGCCTCCCGGTACCTGTCCAAAGAAATCGGCACGATTCCTGAGGGGAATCTGAAAAAGTATGGGAAGGGGGTGCTTGTGCGAGCAAAAGATCTTACGCAAGCTAGGATGTTGCAACATCTCCCATGCCCTTCTGACAGCATGTTTGAGACTGTTAAGGCTCATCCCACCTTTAACTATAGCAAAGGTTGTGTTTATAGCCAAGACCTCTATGAATTCCCAGAAGAGGAAATACTAGCAATGTGCCCTAGCTCAGTACAAAAGGTGACTAAGATGAGGAACTCCTCCAACATGGTCCTTCTCACTTTTTTTGGGTCCACCCTTCCTGACCGTGTTAATATCGGTCCTATCAACCTTAGGGTGAGGCGCTTTGTTTCTCGCCCTCTTCAGTGCTTCTCATGCTATGGGTACGGTCACGGGAAAAGCTCGTGTAAGGAAGCTTCCCGATGTGGTAATTGCTCTGCACTCGACTCGCATTCAGAGGAGCATTGCAATGGTGCAGCTTATTGTTTTCATTGTCGTGATGCTCACCAGGTACGTTCCAGGCAATGCCCCAGGTATCGCCTGGAGCAGGACATTCTACAGCTTGCCAATAGTCAGTTTATCAGCCTCGGTAGCGCCCGCCGTGAACTCCTGTACCGCCAGAAGGATGGTACTGGTGCGACATCCTATGCTTCATTGGCCGCTCGCTCTTCGGCTGAGTCTGCCGGTCCGAAGACAACTCCTCCTGCTACCTCTCGCTCTGTTGGGGCGGGTGGTACTGTTTATCTGGCTAACAGGTTTGCCATTTTGGCTGATGACTCGGTTGAGTCATCTCTTAGAAGTGACGAGAAAATACGGACTTGAACAAAGTCACCCATGTAGTAGATGTCCATTTGCCACCTGTATCTCCTAAGCCTTTCAAGGGTCTAACTAAGCGGCACCGCGGCTCTGCGGAGTCGTTAGATTTAGCTCAGCATAAGCAGTCTAAGTTTTCTCCCGGTGCTTATAATCGTGAGTCCTCCAGGGACCGCTCTGCTAGGGTAGCTCCAGTAGTTTCTGTCCAGCCTTCTGTGACGCCCTCCGTCTCAGATCGGGCTTCTTATGATGAGGACGGTCTGAGCATGGAGACGTCCGATGATATTGTCATAGCCGTCCCTCGTGGACCAACTGTATCGGAAAGTGCAGTCCTGCCTGATCCTCGTCCTCCGAGGACCAGTAAAAGTGATGATAGTTCGCATCACCCACCGATAAGCCGAAAGGCTGAGGTCCAACGACCCGGCACACCTCAATTCCCGGTGTCTTCTCGTCGTTTGATTATTTCTAGTCAGGTCAGTCACGGGCAGCCTCAAAAGGCTCGCTCGTCCACTGCACCCAAATAGTCGTCTTCAAGCTTCTACAATGGAACTGTAGAGGCCTTCGCGCCTCGTGGGGGGAACTCCGAGCTTTGCTGTCGGAGTTCTCTCCAGCCTGTGTAGCTCTACAAGAGACTATGATAGGTGATAGTACTTATTCTAGTCCTCCTGGCTATCGTGCTTTTTAACACTCCTTTCCCTGACCAGGGCCACCACGGTGGCACAGCTATTCTAGTCCGTCAGGATATACCTGTTATCCCGGTACAACTTAACTCTCCCTTCAGGTGGTTGCTGTTAAGGTCTTTATGGGACGACTGTACACCATCTGCAGTTTATATCTCCTCCTCGGCTTCCTGTCTCCAGGGGTGAGCTTGACGGCCTGGTGCGTCAGCTGACTCCGCCTTTTCTTTTGTTGGGAGATTTTAACGGCCGTCACCCATTGTGGGATGAAGGTGCTAGTAATCCTCGTGGGGTTTTAATCGGTTCTTTTATTGAGGATGAGGGATTGAGATTTTAAATTCTGGGATGTTACACATTTCCACACTCCTACTGGGACTTTTACAGCTATCGATCTTTCTCTTTGTACATCTAATTCTTTCCTTGATTTTAATTGGCGAGTCCTACCGGATTTACACGGTAGTGACCACTTTCCGATTTTATTGCAATCTGTGAAATCTGAGCCACAGTCCCGGCCACCACGCTGGGTTTTAGACAAGGCAGATTGGCGTCGATTCACAGACCTTAGCTCTTTTATTCGTCCGCTGGCTGACTTTTCTACTTGTGCTGAGGCTGTTGATTATTTTACTGATTTTTTAATTTCTTTAGCCCTTCAGACAATCCCTAGGACGTCAGGTCGCTTTACTAAGCGTCCCGTTCCTTGGTGGAACGCAGCATGCACTGCAGCGGTAAAAGAGAAACGGGCAGCTTTCTCTCGTCTCCGGCGACATCGTGGGGACCCGCAGTGCCTGGAAGCTTTTCGGCGATGCCGAGCTCGGGCCCGCCGCATTTTGAAAGAGGCACAAAGAGCCTCGTGGAAAGCCTATGTCTCTTCCATAAACGTCCGCACCCTCTTACGGATGTCTTCAACAAAGTCCGCCGAATTGCTGGGAAGTATTCTGCTCCTTCCCCACCAATTTTGTTGTCTGCTGGGCGAACGGTGGCAGACCCTAGGAATGTCGCTGACCTCTTCGCGGAGCACTTTGCCAGTGTTTCCCAGAGGCATCCTGCAGCTCCGGGCGCACGTCACCGCCAGAGAATGGAATCTCTCGGCATAAACTTTTCTTCCGCTGGAGGAGTCTTATAATGTCCCTTTCTCTGCTTCCGAGTTGCGGACCGCTTTGTCCCAGTGTCACGACTCTTCTCCTGGGCCAGATGATATACCTTATGCCTTCTTGCGCCACATGTCTGACACTGCTTTTAACTTTCTTTTAAATCTTTATAATATGATTTGGCATACCGGTGACTTTCCATCTTCTTGGGCTGTGGCAGTGGTTCTCCCATTTCCGAAGCCTGGGAAAGATAATCTCCAGGCTACGAACTACCGTCCTATATCTTTAACGTCCTGTATTTGCAAAGTGTTAGAAAAGATGGTAAATATAAGACTCATGTGGTATTTGGAGAGGGGGAAGTACTTGTCACCGGTACAGTACGGCTTCCGAAAGATGAGGTCTACTACTGATGCTCTTTTATCCCTAGAGTCTTCCATTTGTGAGGCCTTCGCTAATCACCACCATCAAGTAACAGTCTTTTTTGACCTGGAGAAGGCCTACGACACGGCTTGGTGTCATGGCATTTTACAGTCTTTGTTTAATTTTGGCCTTCGGGGCCACCTTCCTATTTTTATCCAGCAGTTTTTATCCAGACGTTTTTTACGGGTTCGAGTTGGGAGTGTTCTCTCCGATGCTACAGCTTTAAATGACGGTGTCCCACAGGGAAGTATTCTTAGTGTTACGCTATTCGCAGTTGCAATAAATGGTGTTATAGATACTCTACCGGATGGCGTTCACAGTTCTTTATATGTGGACGACTTGTGCATCTCTTTGCTGCTTCTAGGATGTCACTGATTGAGCGCAAGCTCCAACTGGCGATCAATAGGGTGTCCAGTTGGGCCAACATGAACGGTTTTCGATTCTCCACCTCGAAGACCGTAGCCATGCATTTTGTCGCAACCGTGGTGTCCATCCAGACCCGGATTTATACCTCGCCAATAGACGCCTCTCATGCGTGGAGGCGACTCGATATCTTGGCCTTTTATTTGACAACCGTCTCACCTGGGTTCCCCATTTTCGCTCTCTTAAGGCGTCTTGTCGGCAGGCACTATCCCTTCTTCGGGTTTTAAGTCATACCTCTTGGGGTGCGGACAGGGACACGTTGCTGTTGCTTCACCGTACACTCATACTTCCGAAGCTGGAATACGGCTGTGAGATCTACTCATCCGCAACAGATGCACGACTACGCTCGCTTGACCCCGTGCATCATGCTGGGGTCCGCTTGGCTACGGGTGCATTTCGGACATCTCCAATACCTAGCCTTCTAGTGGATGCTGGTTTCTGGCCGCTCGACCTCCGGCGCCAATCTTCGATGCTCCGGTGTTGGTTTCGCACCCACCGTCTGCCTGATTTTGTCCCCTGTGTGTCAATGTTGCGGGACTCGCGCTCGCAGGCGTATGTCACTCGACCGAGTCTCCCTAAACCTTTTGGCCTACGTGTTGCAAATCTCATGGCAGAGTTATCTATCGACCCCACTCCTGTGTACTCTTTCCGTCTCCCGCGAGTTGGTTATTGGCAGCTTCCTGTTATCTCATTATGCCCTGCCATGGATGGCAAGAAGGATTTTCTGCCAGCTCTGTCCCACACACGGTTTTTAGAACACTTTTTTATGCATTCTGATGATATCCCTGTTTTTACTGATGGCTCCAAATCCGACTCAGGCGTTGGATTTAGTGTGGTTTTCCTCTTTTATCGGTCTGGCAGCCTTCCTTCAGTGGCATCCGTTTTACTGCGGAGCTGTCTGCCATAGTCCTAGCTTTACAAATAATTTTTACTCTACCGGTTTCGTCTTTTACAATTTTTAGTGACTGTCGCAGTGCTCTTACTTCTCTCTCTTGCACTATATCCTTTAACCCTTTGGTTTTATCAGCCCTGGAGTGGCTATACCTTCTTACACAACGAGGATATCGTGTTGGGTTCTGTTGGGTTCCTGGTCACGTTGGTGTTCCAGGGAATGAACACGCAGATCGCCTCGCTAAAGAGGCAGCAAGTCGCGCTCCATCTCCTGCGTCTGTTCCGTTTCGAGATGTCTTTCCTCTAATTCGTGAGGCAGTTGCAGCAATCTGGCAGAGGAGATGGCTAACGGGGGTCGCAACCTCGAAAATGGGAGAGATCACTATTTCCTCTATCCCTCACTGGACATACACCCATGTTCGAGATCGACGTTTACAGACTTTATTGGCGCGACTGCGTATAGGTCACACGTACCTTACACAGAGGTACCTGTTGACCAGGGACCCTCAACCTTACTGTGATGACTGCCTGGTGCCGCTTACCGTGCGGCACCTATTGGTAGAGTGCCCTAGTTTGATAGAGTTACGACACCGCTACCTCTACCGCTGTCGCGGTAGAGATAGCGGTGTCTATTATATCTCAAAGGTCCTTGGACCAAAGTGTCTGGCCCAAGGCCATGACGTTTTTAGATTTTTGGGAGAAGCTGGCCTTCTCCCAAAGCTGTGAATTTTATTTAATTTTATTATATGTATTTTAATGTTTTATGTATATTATTGTAGCTTTTTTTGTTTTAATTACCATTAATTTTATCGTTTTTACTTGTTTTAGTTATTTTACGAATTGTTTTAAACCCTTTTGGTTTTAATTAAATAGTTTCATGCGGCGCCATATGACCTATGCTGTTGCGGCGCCTAACACCAAATCCTCCTCCTCCTCCCGTTACCCTACGGAACGAGCTCAGAGCTCATTATTTCCGATCTTCGGATAGGCCTGAGACCAGGCACACACTACACACCGGGACAACAAGGTCACAACTACTCGATTTACATCCCGTACCTACTCACTGCTAGGTGAACAGGGCTACACGTGAAAGGAGACACATCCAAATATCTCCACCCGACCGGGGAATCGAACCCCGGTCCTCTGGCTTGTGAAGCCAGCGCTCTAATCACTGAGCTACCGGGCGTGTGTGTGTGTGTGTGTGTGTGTGTGTGTGTATTCACCTAGTTGTAATTTTACAGGGCCTGGGTATCATACTCATGTGGCCCCGTCTCCATATCTACACACATCCAACTTTCCTTTAAAACTATGCACACTCCTCGCTGACACCACCTCCTCACTCAAACCATTCCACACCTCCACACATCTTTGTGGGAAACTATATTTCTTCACATCCTTCAAGCATATTTCCTTGGCTATCTTTTTATTATGCGATCTTGTAGTTCTATTTAAGTTTTCCTCTCTCAACATCATTTGCTCATTATCCACTTCATCCAGTCCGTTCAACAGTTTATAAATCAAATCTCCTCTTTCTCTTCTTTTTTCCAAGGTAAGCAAATTCATTTCTTTTAATCTCTCCTCATAGGTCATTTCTGCCAATTCCGGAACCATTTTTGTTGCCATTTTCTGCAATCTCTCCAACTTCCTTATATGCTTCTTTTTATAAGGGGACCAAACCACTCCAGCATATTCCAATCTTGGTCTAATTACCGTACTAATTAATTTCTTCATCATATCTTTATCCATATAATGGAAGGCTAATCCAATATTTTTGATCAAATTATACGTTTCTCCAAACATCTTATCAATATGAGCCTCAAACTGCCCATGGTCTTGTATTATCACTCCCAAATCCTTTTCCTTTTCTACCTTTTTCAACACTACTTCTTCACCCATCTTATATGACCCTCTTGGCCGTCTTCCACTCTTCCCCATCTCCATCACATGACTTTTGCTCAGATTAAATTCCATTTGCCACCTCTTGCTCCACTCCCAAATCTTATCCAGATCTGCCTGTAAAATTTCACAATCTTCTTCACTCTTCACACACCTACACAACTTCGCATCATCCGCAAACAAATTAATATAACTGTTTACTCCTCTGGCATGTCATTAATATATACAAGGAAAAGTATTGGTGCCAGCACTGAGCCTTGTGGGACTCCACTCTCCACCACCAACCAGTCCGACTTTGCATCCCTTATTACCGTTCTCATCTCCCTCCATCTCAAGTAGTTTTCCATCCACTTTAACACTTTTCCTTTCAGTCCTCCATAAATCTCTACTTTCCATAACAGTCTCATGTGAGGTACCTTGTCAAAAGCTTTCTTTAAATCCAAATATACACAGTCCATCCATCCCTCTCTCTTGTATTTTGTCAACCACTCTTGAATAAAAGCTCAGTAGATTTGTTACACATGACCTCCCTTTCCTAAAGCCAAATTGATGATCCGATAATAACTTATGATCCTCCAGGAACCGTATCCAATATTTCTTTATCACCCTCTCACAAATCTTACCGACCACACTTGTTAGAGACACAGGTCTATAGTTAAGAGGCTCTTCCTTACTGTCTCCCTTATAAATGGGCACCACTTCAGCTCTCTTCCACTCTACTGGTACTTCCCCCTGTTTCTAATGAACACCTTATAATATCATATAATGGATCAATCAATTCTTCTCTACACTCCTTCAATAATTTTCCTGAAACTTCATCTGATCCCATCGCTTTATCATCTTTAAGTTCCTCCAACATTTTATATAACTCCTTTTTAGGTATCTTAATGTCATCCATGTGCACATTTCCTTGTACATTCTGAGGCTTTACAAACATTGTTTCTTCAGTAAATACTTACTGAAACCTATTATTTAGCAATTCCGCTATATTCTTAGGGTCATCTACTATCCCTTGCTCTCCTTTTAACCTTTCAATGGACTCTCTCTTTTTAAGTTTACCATTTATGAACCTGTAAAACAATTTTGGATGTTCCTTACTCTTGTCTACAAAATCTTTTTCAAATTTTCTTTCTTCCTCCCTCCTTACCCTCACATACTCATTTCTCGCCACTCTATAATTCTCCTTATTTAGTATATTCCTGCTCTTTTTCCATCTTTTCCAAGCCACTTGTGTGTGTGTGTGTGTGTGTGTGTGTGTGTGTGTGTAAGAGTGGAGGGTAGGGAGGAATTTGTATAAATCGGACATTCGCGTTTGTTGGACCAACCTTTCCCCCTATTAGTCTGAGTTTAGAGTCAACAGTTTTTGACTATAAGACGCACCCCCACCCCCATTTCAACAGGTCAAATTCAGAGAAAAAAAGTTTTTAGAATATTTAAGCATAGTAGACTGTTGAAAGTAATCTAGCAATACATTACACAAACAGAAAACATTGCTGCAGCAGCAATATCATCCTTAAGTTTTGTCCAATGTGGGGCTGGACAGCGAAGGATATGTCTACCCTTTCTTGTGCTTTTCACTTGGTCTTCTTGTTGTCGCCAGACAAGTACAGCGGAGACTCAATACTTGAACGTCTTAATAGCTGAACTTTTCAATACTTGAATGCAAAAGTTCGATTTAATACTCGAAGAAATACCTGATAGTCGAACATCCACAAATGTGTTTGTAAACAAAGGCTCCTTGGCCTCTCCCCCAACACCCCACCCTTCATCAGCAGTTGTGCTGATGCAGTCATCAGAGTAACATTCTTCTGCGTTCTGTCTGTAGTTTTTCATTTATAAACTTACATTACCAAAGGCTTATTAGTGGTGAAAATATCTGGCAATGGAACGGCCCCACACATGGTTATAAATAAAGCCTCTCCCTCCCCACTCCCACCATTGTCTTGTTCTGATACCAGTAATACCGATGCAAAATACCGGTATTCCGGTATAATGGATACCGGTGCGCATCCCTAGTCCTGCCGAAGTCTTGAGAAAAAAAGATTTCTGTGTTCTGTCTGTAGTTTTTATTTAGAAACTTATAATGACACCAAAGCAGCTTATTAGTGGTGAGAATATGGAATCTAGTAAGAGTGCAAGTGTTAGTGAGCCATAGCCCTCCAATACTGGGTTCCCACCAGGAGAAAGTTACCAAACGTTTTCATAGATGGTGACTCGTCTTCCTATTACCTTCCTCCTCCTCCCTCCTCTTCTATGCTATCAATCACCAGCCTTCACATACGGTATGTACAAATCAAAATTGTATATAAAAAAGAAAAAAATTGAAATCTTCATAAACTTAAGGCTTTGCTGAGATTAGAATAAATTACCTGACAGGTATCAATAATCAAACTTTTTGATACTCGAACAGCCATTTCAATGAATTAAGTTTGAGTATTGAGTCTCTACTGTATATTTTTTTTCAGTAGGTGATCGCCCAAAATGCCTTGCTGCTGCTCTACTGTCATACTCCTTGGCATATTCCACCACTTGTAGTTTGTAGCTCGATCTTTTTTCTCTTGCTGCCATAATAGTGAGGTTGTTGATGTGTTTTGTTGTGATGTGATCACGAACTTGCAGTTACTCTTCATCATCAGATGGCATGAGTCAGGGTTCTGATCAGTTGATATTTGCAAACATGCATTACAGTCTCGCACGTTATATTGCTTTTATATTTACAATAATTAGTTTTTAAAGTAATAATACTGGTAATGATGATAATTGTGAAGACAACTAGGGGTTAAACTATCAGCTTGTTACTTTAAAGGTAACAAGGCCAGAAACTATCGGGGTACTTTGGAACTATCTTCTTTCTTATTGATGGTTGTTTTGCTTATTGATGGTCGTTTTATGCAATCTCTTTGCTTCACATTTCGGATTTTCGAGGTACCGTCTCCTGCGCTGAATTCCGGCTTCCGACCTAACGCCTGGACGACGAGACCGAGGGAAAGCAGATTCTCCTGAGCTCTGGCTGAGTCAACTCTACCTAGACTCACCTCTGCCTCCAGAAGTATTCTCCCGTGAAGCCCTGTTCACCGCTCGCTTTGGGGGACCTGAGCCAGTCTCCTGGCAGCCGTGTCTAGCCAGCCTGAGTCCAGACCAGCCTTTGAATGGACCACCATATTACTCGGGCTTGCTGGTGTTCTGCATCCACCCCCTGCTTCAATCCTGGTCACCGCTGGATATCGCCCTACCTACTCTCCACCCCTACACCCTGCTCCATTCCTCGTCCTCTCCTTGGGATGTTGTACCCGTGTGCTGCCATGGACGGCCCTGTGTGAAGTGGATGGGCGTGGTACCAGCGCTAGAGCAGCTACCTCGCTAAAGTGGCGACCAACGTCCATATAGTTCAAGTGGTAATCAAAGTGTGTGTTGGAGAAGGAGTGCTCTTCTTTCATTAAAGTGGTGCTTTGTTATTGTGCCTGTGTTTTCTCCACTCTCTGCGTCTCTGGTAGAGAAGGCCACATCCGTTTTTTTAGTGGAAGAAGGCAGTGTTTATTACCATCTCTGAGTTACCTGCCTCGAGCTTCCACAATAATGCTAGCAATAAGATAATGATGCATGCAGTTAGGGTAGGTAAAGTACTGCAAAGAGGAGTCCTAAATGCCATTAAATTCGGTACCTTATTGTGGGAAATGTGTGAACTATTTCTCCATAAAAGTATATAGAGAAATTTAACAATCACGTGACGTCATAAACCAGGAGTTTTTTAATGACGGGCGTGATATAGATATATATGCAGTTTTACAAGTATGCACGATAGCAATAAAACACAATAGTGGAAGGAGTGATATTAGAGGGTTAAGTGTACTATTGATATACCGCTTTCTTTGGCATGAACTTTTCTCTTTCTAACCCACCCTAATTTAACCTTACCATTTCTCAGCAATGTTAAGCAAAGAAATAAAACCAATTCCAGCAGTTAGATCAAGAAATAAAATAATACCCATGCAAAACATACATGTAAGTCACTAATGTCCCCCCAAAAAATAACAGGAAGATGGTAAGGTTAAGCTAGGGTGGGTTAGAATGGGTTGGTGTTAGTAAGTGTTGAAAACTCATCCAGTTATGTAATAATAGTTTACTTTGGTGTACATATAATCAGAAAAAGGTAGTAGACACCTACTGAAATGATAATCTACCCCCAGCGAGATCTAATAGCACTAGTTCAGTGGGTGCTGTGAACTCTCCATTAATGCTAGTTATGATCTCGCTGAATGTTTCCTTTTGTCTGAACTCAAGGGGGCAGTCATAGCCTGCCCTCTAAAGACAACTCTCCTTCTTCACACAAAACTACATGCACTTACCCCACACATACACACACACACAATTTCACAATTTCACAATCCTCCTTTTGCTTTATAACTCTGCACAGTTTCGTATCATCTGCAAACAGATTTATGTAGCTGTTCACTCCTTCTGGCATGTCGTTAATATAAATGAGGAAAAGTATTGGCACCAATACTTTTCCTCATTAATGACATGCCAGAAGGAGTGAACAACTACATAAATCTGTTTGCAGATGATACAAAACTGTGCAGAGTTATAAAGCAAAAAGAGGATTGTGAAATACTGCAAGAAGACCTAAATAAGATCTGGGAATGGAGTAAAAAGTGGGAAATGGAATTCAATGTGAACAAAAGCCATGTCATGGAAATGGGAGAGAGTGAAAGATGACCAGTGGGAATCTATAAGGTGGGAGATGGAGTAGAACTAGAGAAAGTAAAAAAGGAAAAGAACTTGGGAGTGACGATGGAAGAAAAGCATCAACCGGTAAGCCATATTGATAGAATTTTTAGAGAAACATATGATTTGCTAAGGAATATTGGAGTAGCATTTCACTACATGGACAAAGAAATGATGAAGAAATTGATAAGTACTATAATAAGACCCACATTGGAATATGCAGTAGTGTTGACCCCTCATAAAAAGAAACGCATAAGAAAGTTGGAGAGACTACAAAAAATGGCTACAAGAATGGTTCCAGAATTTGAAGGAATGACATATGAGGAGAGACTAAAGGCTATGGATCTACCAAGCCTGGAACAAAGAAGGGAGAGAGGAGATCTGATACAAGTTTATATATTGATCAACGGAATGGACCAAGTGGATAGTGAGAAAGTGATCGTGAGAGAAGAATATGACATTCGAAGCACAAGATCGCATAGTAAAAAGCTGAGAAAAGGAAGATGTCTGAGAGATGTTCAAAAATATAGTTTCCCGCAAAGATGAGACGTGGAACAGTTTAAATGAAGAAGTAGTGTTTGCAACGAGTGTGCATACTTTTAAAGTAAGATTAGATAAGTGTAGATATGGAGACGGGGCCACATGAGCATAAAGCCCAGGCCCTGTAAAACTACAACTAGGTAAAACAACTAGGTAAATACACACACACACACACACTTATAAGAAAATTAGAAAGTATAGAGAGAACAAAAGGAAAATTGCTGGAATGGATGAAGAATTTCCTAACTGGAAGAACTATGAGTGACAATTAGAGATAAAGAGTCCACCTGGAAGGAAGTTATAAGTGGGGTTCCGCAAGGTTCTGTGTTGGTCCCAATTATGTTTGCAATATACATAAATGACATGGATGAAGGAGTAGAAAGCTATATGAATTTCTTTGCAGATGAGGCAAAACTTTTGAAGAAAGTTGGGACGTACGATGATGGTAGAACTCTACAGTAGGATTTAGATAGATTATGGGAATGGAGGAAAAGATGGGAGATGGACTTCAACATTAAGAAATGTAGCATAATGGAATTTGGGAAGAGCAAAAACAGGATAACAAGACAATATAATCTTGGAGAAGAGATGATGAAAAAGGTGGAAAGCAAAAAGGACCTGGGAGTTTTCATAACACAGGAAATGTTTCCCAATAAACATATAAATAAAATTGTTAGTGAGACTACAACTTACTGAGAAATATTAGAATTGCATTCTCATATACTGATGAAGATATAGTGAAAAAGTTATTGCTATCCTTGATCAGACCACAACTGGAGCATGCAGCAGTACTGTGGTCACCTAACACGAGGAAGAATATCAAGAAAATTAAAAGGATACAAAGAGCGGCCACCAAACTGGCCCCAACCTTGTCGGCTCTTACATATGAAAAGAGATTGGAGACTGGAATTACCAACATTGGAGCAAAGAAGAGAAAGAGGCGACCTGTTGACCATCTACAGAATAATTGTAAGATTAAACAAGTACTTACCAAGTATGAAGTTTGATCGCAATTTCACGAACATTTAACGATGTCATGGTGGTATACAATGAGGTGTCCTGCTACCTATCCAACATCAGTCCATTGAGAGAGTAGGTTTGAAGAAGCAGCCACAAAGAACTGCAGGGGCCGAGACCCTGAAGTGAGCTCCATGACCAGAAAGGGCTGAGAGGGAGGGCACTGTATACCACTGTGACGTTAAATGTTCGTGAAATTGCGATCAAACTTCATACATGGTAAGTACTCGTTTAATCTTACAATTTCACATCACGATATTTAACTGACATCACGGCGGTACCAATGAGAGCTTTAGAGAGGTTCCTCAAACCTACAAAGAGCACTCGGAGATTAGAAAGGGCTAGAAACTGGAACTATGGAAAACAAAACGCATAAGAACAAAAGGAAAGCAGAAACTGTATTTCAAAATCCCAACAGTAAGTCACAAGACAAAGCACAAAAGTAGCAGACAAACACAATACATAAGACAGGAACTATAGTCAAGTGAGGCACAACAGTATATGGCAGAAGATACCAACAATATGCAATACAAAAGGTACACACCAGCAAGACACAACATATGTTGAAAACACAACACAATATTTAATAGTACCATAAAGTCCCACAGGGGAAAGGAAAGAAACCCAATAACACTTCAGTTAGAATAGTGGAACAGTCCCACGGTAATAGGTAAAGACATTCATCCCTAAACCAAAAAGGAGCCCAAGGATCCCCATATGTAACCCGAAGCCTGGGAGTAAGCCAGACGCCCTAGGACAAAACGGCTCTCGCAAACTGCCCATGTTGAGTGAGAGGCTTTAGGTAGTGGCATGTAAATGTAGACACCCTGGCCGAACCAATCGTTGACAAAGGTAACACTAGGGCTGCCTTGCTGGACGATGCTGACCTAGTAGAATGGGGAGAAAAAACAGTAAGGTCAATCCCAGCTGCTCCCATCACATCTCTCACCCAACGACACAAAGTGTCCGAAAAGCCAACCGTACTGGAGGACGTGTAGTCATGAAAAAGCCAGTAAGCTCGCCTTGGATGGGCCTAGTTCTATGAAGGTAATGTTTTATAGTGTGCACAACACACAAGTGACTCTCATGTGGATATGCTTCAAATACTAACCCTGAGAGATGGGCCCCTGGACGAGAAATTTTCAGGAGATCACCAATCCTAAAAACAGCCTGAGACTCAGAAAGACTTAAGTTACGAATATCTAGCAAATGTAAGGTTTGGCCATGCTGGCCTGACAACAAGAGCATAAGAATGACCAATTTTCTGGATAAGTGAAGGATTGACAAAGCCTCAGTGGAGCGAAGACTACAGATATAATTAATGAAGTACATGAGACTTACCGCAGGTCAGTTGAGATGTGCTTCGAATTTTACGAAGCGGATCACGTCTGCCAAAGGAGAGCTTTCACATGAGACACACCGCGCTTCTGCACCCACCAGACTTTAAAGAGTACGACACCCACATGAAACACTCTAGAATTCACCCCTCATACATGGGAAGGTCAGAGGACACAGCAGTGTAGGGAGGGAGTGGAGGGCATGTGAAAGCTCTCCTTCGGCAGACGTGATCCGCTTCATAAAATTTGAAGCACATCTCAACTGACTTGCGGTAAGTCTCATGTACTTCATTAATTTTACATCATGAATCACTTGTCTGCCGAAGCAAGCATTCACATGAGATTTTGAAGCCATGTGGTTTCGTAATTAAATAACTGAGTTTAAACAACAAAGGAAACTAAAAAGAGAAATTTATCAAATTTAATAAACACAGGAAATAATTCAACTTTTTGTGCCATACATTCTAACCTACATTAGAACAGCTTCCTGAAATGTATCACAACTTGAGACAATTTCTTTGTCATAATATTTAGCAAAGGTGGTTTCTCTTGACCACCCAGCCTTCGCCATGATGTGCGTAATGGGCACATTCATGGCTTTGGCTTTGGATGCCGCAGCAGACTGAACACTACCAGCTGAATACTTAGCTGTGTCTATGCCAGATAAATGAACTACCGACCTGATCCAACGGGCAATGGTGTCCCGGGACACATTCTTGTGAGGCTTGATAAAACTAATAAGTAGGCTTTCACTGCCATTGTCAACACCGCGTAGTCGTTCAGTCTGCGCAATATAGAACTTCAATGTTTCACAGACACAAAGCCTACTATCACTTGAGTATGCATGGAAAGTAACAATTCTGACATTGAAGGCAGGCCTACATTGTTTATGTTTCCTTTTAACAAAACTGAAATAGAGTCCTTCTTAATTTGGATGCCACTCAACAACAATAGTGCAACGTTTGCATCCGAGCAGCTTGCGTGAGTGCCATTAACATGACAAGTTTAAACGTTAAGTCCTTTAGTGAAAGAGAAGATAATGGATCCATGGTTCTCAGGTGCTGGAGCATTGGCTGGACATCCCAGGTCTCTGCAAATCTGGGTAAAGGTGGCCTTAAGTTAAAAACTCCTCTCAACAACCTGTTAACAAGCGGATGGTTACCAGCTCGACAACCATCCACTACTATTCCCAGAGAGGAAAGAGCCCCTCTAGCTGTATTAACAGAATCATAGCCCACTCCTCTATGGAAGGTTTCAGACAAAAAATTGACAATATTAGCTACAGAGGGATTAAAGGGATTGATGCATTTCCTACCACAAAATTGTAGCCACCTAGTAATGTGTGGCCGATACTGCTTTGCGGTTGCGGGTCTCCATGAGGCCATGATGATGTCTGTGCCTGCCGAAGATACTCCACGTTCTCGCAAGTGTTCCTGGACAAGAGACAGGCCAGCAGCCTTGTGTGAGTCATGATGGGGTGTTCCTCCAGTGTTGACGGCTGACGCAGTACATTCCTTCTCCTCGGTATCAGAAGTGGCTCCCTGATGAGCATCTTGATTAACACACCCATCCATGGTTGTGACGGCCAGAGTGGCACAATCATCCATCCTCGTGCCATCTCTGCCCGAATTTTCTGGAGGCATCTTGTGATTAAAGCAAATGGGGGAAAAGCATAAATTAACTCAAACTGTGACCAACTAATTGAAAATGCATAGAAAAATTCAGCTTCTGGGTCAGGTAGCCACGAACAAAAGCGAGGCACCTGTTTGTTGAGCCTAGATGCAAAAAGATCAATACTTGGAACCCCAAATCTTTTGCAAAGTTCTTGAAAGATGTCCTCATTTAATTTCCATTCATGCCTATCATTGAATTTCCTGGATGCAGCGTCAGCCAAGAGATTAACTGCACCTGGCACATGAGAACACGTAATCCAAGCCTCATTCTTCACACCAATCCCAAATTTGTAAACTAATGTCATTACACACAGCAGATCTCGTGCCACCCATTTCATTGACATAGTGAACAGCTGTCATGTTGTCACAAAACACCCAAATATGTTTGCCTTTGATATAACTTGTAAATGACTGCAATGTCAAAAATATGTCTGTATGTTCTTTGGCATTAATATGCAAATCCAATTCTAGAAAGGTCCACCTTCCATTAATCTGTTTTCCATTCAGAAAGCCTCCCCAACCTAAGTTCGAGGCATCAGTATACAGGTCTAATTCCATGCCATTCCGAAAGATTCTTCTGTTTTGTATTGTAATGTTGTTCAACCACCAAAAGAGATCTGTTTTCATGTCATCAGTGATATCCATCCATTTATTAAAATTCCCTTTAACTTTTTTCAGTGCAGAAATCTTTGCAGATTCTAATTTCTTATAATGAAGTTTACCCATCTCAACAGCAGGAATGGCAGCAACTAGCAAACCTATTACTCGGGCCACATCCCTGATTCGAGCTCTACCACAACTATATAATTCCTCACAGCTGTGAATAAGTTTACATTTCCTTCGTTCAGGTAACGTGACCGTCATTGACTCAGAGTCAACGACATTACCCAGATATTCCAAACGTGTGGTGGGTATTAAAATAGATTTACTCTCATTAATGCAGAAACCTAGCCTTCTGAGCATTTGTACCATGGCATTTATACTCTCAAAACAGCCACTTAAGGTACTGTGGACAATAAGAGTGTCATCGATAAAACTAGTGATGACATGACCGATCTCCCTCAATTTAGCATAGACCGGTTTCATAAGTTTGGTGAACAAGTGTGGACCTTCAGCAATCTCATTAGGAAGACAGGTAAACTGATAAATTCTCCCCTGCCATTTGAAGCACAGAAAATGCTGCTACTCCTCAGCTATTTTGATACTATAATAGGCATGTCTGAGATCAACTGAAGCCATGTAATCACCCTTGTTAATCAACCTGATTGCTTGTTCAAAATTTTCCATTTTGAAATGCAGATAGGGAATGTGTGCATTAAGCTTCTCTAGGTTGAGAATCATCCTAACACCACCATCTTTTTTTCTTATGCAAGAAAATGGGAGAAAGAATTTGCCCCTCTAACCTTTGGGTTTCCCTGATGACTTTAAGATCTAACAGTTGAGATATTTCTTGGCAAATAATGCCTTTTTCCTCCTCATTAAAAATATATTCAACATTTTCATGAAATAAAAGACCAATATCATCAACATTAATGTTAAGATGGCAATGTGCAACAATGTCCATAATATGAGAATCATTGGCTAGTTTGCTCCATTCATTCACAAAATATTGAAGCCTACTAGCTTCAAAATGCTGACTTACTTTATTTATCGCCGGGCATGGAGCGTTCCCGGCCTCTGGAGTTTTTTGCATCCGAACTCAGTCGAAAGGAAGACTGCCGTTGTTCACCCTTGAATCCATACATATGCTGTCCATAAGGGTGGAACCTGGATGTAAAACCTTTGAAAGCAGGGTTACAGACTTTATTGGCGCGACTGCGTATAGGTCACATGTACCTTACACAGAGGTACCTGTTGACCAGGGACCCTCAACCTTACTGTGATGACTGCCTGGTGCCGCTTACCGTGCGGCACCTATTGGTAGAGTGCCCTAGTTTGATAGAGTTACGACACCGCTACCTCTACCGCTGTCGCGGTAGAGATAGCGGTGTCTATTATATCTCAAAGGTCCTTAGACCAAAGTGTCTGGCCCAAGGCCATGATGTTTTTAGATTTTTGGGAGAAGCTGGCCTTCTCCCAAAGCTGTGATTTTTATTTAATTTTAATATATGTATTTTAATGGTTTATGTATATTATTGTTTTTTTTTTTTTTTTTTTAGCTGGTATTGCTTTTAATTGCTTTTAGTTGTTTTTATCAACAATTTTGTCTTTTTACATTATTGTAGAGGCGCCATATGACCGTAGATGTTGCAGCGCCTAAAATTAAAATCCATCCATCCATCCATCGCAGCCTGAGAAACGTCATCCCCAAATAAAAATCGAGTCATGGGGACTTTATCTGAGCAGAGGTGCGCGTATTTCTGGTTTATCTCTCTCTTAATGATAAACCGGCGAGTCAGGTTATGGTGAGCATTGCCCAGCAAGCCGAGAGCACCATTAAGCAGCCCAACTTCCTGGGCCACTTGTGGATGTCCGTTCTGAGCAAAATTGTCCAACACCGTGAGAGACTTTGTCAAAATAGTGGCTGCCATAACAATGTCCTTACCAACACCCTTCATACGGAAGTCGGTCTTTTTCGCGTCAGGTTTTAGAGCATCCAAGACCTGAGCGTTACATTCCACTGGAGACAACGCTTCACAGTTACTGGGTCTCTTGGTAGTGTCATCCTCAAGAATTTCCTTGTACTCCTCCTCTCTCAGTCCGTTATCAAAAACATGATTCACCATGTCAGCCACCCGTCCATCAATCTCGACCGCCACGGCATCCACAGGACCGTGCACCTTGGCACACCGGCCCGGTAGCTCAGTGGTTAGAGCGCTGGCTTCACAAGCCAGAGGACCGGGGTTCGATTCCCTGGCCGGGTGGAGATATTTGGGTGTGTCTCCTTTCACGTGTAGACCCTGTTCACCTAGCAGTGAGTAGGTACGGGATGTAAATCGAGGAGTTGACCTTGTTGTCCTGGTGTGTGGTGTGTGCCTGGTCTCAGGCCTATCCGAAGATCGGAAATAATGAGCTCTGAGCTCGTTCCGTAGGGTAACGTCTGGCTGTCTCGTCAGAGACTGCAGCAGATCAAACAGTGAAACACTGCTGAAGGACACTTACAGACCGCTGATCAGTCACTGTGTCCCCTTCATCATCCTCATTAGAGGAGGAGTGATCATTAGCAGTAAATCCAGAGAACTCAACGGTCGAGGGAGAGGCAGAACGAAACATAGGTTTTCCGGTGTTTACATTGTTGGTGGGGACGTCGTCACCTTCATCACCTTCAGTGCCCGAACATTTACCTTCTTTCAACTTGTTCATATCCCTCCGTAATTCAGCAATAATCACGTTCCAGGGCAGAGCAGGAGAAGCATCACGGTTGCCGTCAGCCCATGAAGAGGAAGGGAATGAAGTAGCAACATGGACCGGCATGCCCGTCTCACCATCACCATGCGAACGGTTGTGTTCGTGCCGCCTAGAACTTCTAGAACGTTCCCGCTAAGAAGAACTACTACGAGAACTGCTGGAGCCCTTGCTGGAGTGCTTATGGGATGAGGAAGCCTTCGAATGTGAACTGGCATGTTCAGAACCGTCTTCCACGCCCGAAAGTTGAGAATCGAGCAAACCAGAAGTCAAAGACATGATGACAGCGGCAGACAGAAGAGGAGGCTGGTCAACATCAAGAGCCGTAAGTTCCAAAAAATGCACCAATTGGGCATGCACCCGCTCCTAAACGGATTACGGGTGTAGAATTAGTCAGCTCCTAAACGGATAACAGACTGCGGCCAGCCTTTCCGCTCTGAAATGGATAATGAAAAGAAGGCTGCCAGGCTTGATCGCCGGTACAACAAGGGACGTCTGGTAAGCGTGACAACAACGAAGCAACTGGTGGGTGCAGCAGCGCGGTGTGTCTCATGTGAATGCTTGCTTCGGCAGACAAGTGATTCGTGATGTAAAATCTAAAACCAGTGTTGAGGGTCCCAAGTCACATGTGTACGAGAAAAAAATGGTCGCTGTAGAAAAACTGCCTTCATAAACCGTGAAACCAAAGGATGCTGGCCCACAGGTCGGTCAGCAATCGTGGCAATGGCAGAGATGGCAGGCCGGATGGTGTTCACCACGGCCTGGTTCCCGGTTAAATTCTGAGAAGAGATGATCTAAAAGGACACCTATAGGGGGGTGAAAAGGATCAGTCGTCCTGCCGAGACAAAATAGCAACCATTTGTTGATATGCAGCCTATATTGTGCCTTAGTGCTAGATCTCCATGACTGAAGGAAAAACTGGGCAACTTCTGATGAAATGCCGTGACGTGTGAAGGCTGTCAAGACCATCTTGTGAGCTCGGGGGTGTGTGAGAGTTGGCTGATGAGGGAGAACAAGAGGACAGCGTGGTAGCAACACTGGTGCGTCTACCAATAACTGAAGGGCCGTCGGGAACCACACTTGCGTCGGCCATAGAGGGAGAATCATCAAAACTGTCGCACCGTCGTCCTCCAGTTTTCGCAGAGCCCTGGAGATTACACTGAAAGGTGGAAAAGCCTATAAACTTTTACCACCCCAGTCCAGGGTGAAGGCATTAATGTCCATAGCAGATGGCTCAGGCTTCCAAGAGACATAAGCAGGTAATTGAGCATTAACCCTTAACTTCCGGGGATTAAAATATTTTTTCCTGTCTAATGACGGGGAAAAATGGTACACCTAAAAATTGTCAGAACACAGTTTGAATACTGATAATTATTTTCTCTGTGTTATTCTGAATACAATGATGTACTTTCCAGCTCGATATGACGTCTGAGAGTTTAGTTATTGCCTTATCAAAGTTTCCTCCTCCGGGCACGGTGTGACCAGTCAAGAGGAAACAGCCCGGAGAGCGACGCCGCGCTCTCTCTCTCTCTCTCTCTCTCTCTCTCTCTCTCTCTCTCTCTCTCTCTCTCTCTCTCTCTCTGTGTGTGTGTGAGAGAGAGAGAGAGAGAGAGAGAGAGAGAGAGAGAGAGAGAGAGAGAGAGAGAGAGGAAGGAAGGACATATTATCACTGATTTCTGAGACACGTGTGTGTGTGTGTGTGTGTGTGTGTGTGTGTGTGTGTATTTACCTAATTGTATTTACCTAATTGTAACATACGGAAAAGAGCTATGCTCGTGTTGTCCCGTCTCCATATCTATTAATGTCCAGCTTTTTCTTAAAATCATGAATATTCCTTGCGTTGACCACTTCCACGTCTAAACTATTCCATGCTTCCACCCTTCTATGAGGGAAGCTATATTTTTTCACATCTCTCCTATAAGTGGCCATTTTTAGTTTTTTCCCATGCCCTCTCGACATTTGTGTGTGTATTTACCTTTTACCTAATTGTAACATACGGGAAAAGAGCTATGCTCGTGTTGTCCCGTCTCCATATCTATTAATGTCCAGCTTTTTCTTAAAATCATGAATATTCCTTGCGTTGACCACTTCCACGTCTAAACTATTCCATGCTTCCACCCTTCTATGAGGGAATCTATATTTTTTCACATCTCTCCTATAAGTGGCCATTTTTAGTTTTTCCCATGCCCTCTCGACATTCTTCCATTCCACATACACAGATCTTCCCTATCCATTTTTCCATGCCAATCATCACTCTGTATATTGCTATCAGGTCTCCCTTTCTCTTCTGTTTTCCAGGGTTGGAAGTTGCATTCTTTTCAGTCTGTCTTCATAAGTCAAATCTCTTAAGTCAGGCACCATTTTCGTTGCAGCCCTCTGTACTTTCTCTAGTTTCCTTATGTGTTTCTTTAAGTTCGAGCCCACTGTATTGTTGCATATTCAAGCCTCGGTCTTATCATTGCAGTAATTATTTTCTTCATCATTTCTTCATCTAGATATACGAACGCCACTCTTATGTTCCTCAATAAGTTCAATACTTCTCCAATTATTTTGTTTATATGTCTCTCTGGCGATAGGTCATTGGTAATTGTCACCCCAAGGTCTTTTTCTTCATGACTGGTTTTATGTCTTCATTTCCTATCTTGTACATACTCCTGATTCTTCTTTCACTCTTGCCAAACTCTATTTTCTTGCATTTTGTCGTGTTGAACTCCATTTGCCATGTACAGCTCCATTTCCATATTCTGTCCAAGTCTTCCTGGAGTAGTTCGCAATCTTTGTCACATCTCACTTTTCGTAACAATTTTGCATCGTCTGCAAATAGGCTCACATAACTGGACACCCCATCCACCATGTCATTTATGTAGACTGCGAACATTACTGGTGCCAACACTGATCCCTGTGGAACTCCACTCTCCACCAATCCCCATTCTGATGGTCTGTCCTTAATTATTGTTCTCATTTCTCTTCCTACCAAAAGTCTTCCATCCATTTTAGTAAACTGCCATGCACTCCTCCTACCATTTCAAGTTTCCAGATCAGTCTCTGGTGTGGTACCTTATCAAAGGCCTTTTTTAAATCCAGATATATTCCATCAGCCCAACCATCTCTTTCCTGTATTACATCTATCACCCTCGAATAGTAACATATCAGGTTTGTCGTGCATGAACGCCCTTTCCTAAAACCAAATTGACACTCACAAAGTATGTCATTTTCTCCAAGAAGTCTGTCCATCTAGTCTTCACCACCCTCTCACACATCTTAGCTACCACACTTGTAAGTGACACTGGTCTATAGTTCAATGGGTCTCTCTTGTGTGTGTGTGTGTGTGTGTGTGTGTGTGTGTGTGTGTGTGTGTGTGTGTGTGTGTGTCATATATCACTGATTTCTGTGTGTGTGTGTGTGTGTGTATTTACCTAATTGTATTTACCTAATTGTAACATACGGAAAAGAGCTATGCTCGTGTTGTCCCGTCTCCATATCTATTAATGTCCAGCTTTTTCTTAAAATCATGAATATTCCTTGCGTTGACCACTTCCACGTCTAAACTATTCCATGCTTCCACCCTTCTATGAGGAAGCTATATTTTTCACATCTCTCCTATAAGTGGCCATTTTAGTTTTTCCCATGCCCTCTCGACATTCTTCCATTCCACATACACAGATCTTCCCTATCCATTTTTCCATGCCAATCATCACTCTGTATATTGCTATCAGGTCTCCCTTTCTCTTCTGTTTTCCAGGGTTGGAAGTTGCATTCTTTTCAGTCTGTCTTCATAAGTCAAATCTCTTAAGTCAGGCACCATTTTCGTTGCAGCCCTCTGTACTTTCTCTAGTTTCCTTATGTGTTTCTTTAAGTTCGGAGCCCACTGTATTGTTGCATATTCAAGCCTCGGTCTTATCATTGCAGTAATTATTTTCTTCATCATTTCTTCATCTAGATATACGAACGCCACTCTTATGTTCCTCAATAAGTTCAATACTTCTCCAATTATTTTGTTTATATGTCTCTCTGGCGATAGGTCATTGGTAATTGTCACCCCAAGGTCTTTTTCTTCATGACTGGTTTTATGTCTTCATTTCCTATCTTGTACATACTCCTGATTCTTCTTTCACTCTTGCCAAACTCTATTTTCTTGCATTTTGTCGTGTTGAACTCCATTTGCCATGTACAGCTCCATTTCCATATTCTGTCCAAGTCTTCCTGGAGTAGTTCGCAATCTTTGTCACATCTCACTTTTCTTAACAATTTTGCATCGTCTGCAAATAGGCTCACATAACTGGACACCCCATCCACCATGTCATTTATGTAGACTGCGAACATTACTGGTGCCAACACTGATCCCTGTGGAACTCCACTCTCCACCAATCCCCATTCTGATGGTCTGTCCTTAATTATTGTTCTCATTTCTCTTCCTACCAAAAGTCTTCCATCCATTTTAGTAAACTGCCATGCACTCCTCCTACCATTTCAAGTTTCCAGATCAGTCTCTGGTGTGGTACCTTATCAAAGGCCTTTTTTAAATCCAGATATATTCCATCAGCCCAACCATCTCTTTCCTGTATTACATCTATCACCCTCGAATAGTAACATATCAGGTTTGTCGTGCATGAACGCCCTTTCCTAAAACCAAATTGACACTCACAAAGTATGTCATTTTTCTCCAAGAAGTCTGTCCATCTAGTCTTCACCACCCTCTCACACATCTTAGCTACCACACTTGTAAGTGACACTGGTCTATAGTTCAATGGGTCTCTCTTGTTACCTGATTTATAGATTGGGACAATGTTAGCTCTTTTCCAGTCTTGGGGCACTACCTTCCCTTAATGAGGCATCAATTACTTCACAAACTTTTTCTGCCAATTGCTCCCTGCATTCTCTTAAAATCCATCCTGATACCCCATCAGGTCCCACAGCTTTTCTCACTTCTAAACTCCCCATCATGTTCTTGATCTCCTCCACCGTTACTTGAAACTCCTTCATAATCCCTTTCTGTTCCATTACCAGTGGTTTGTCAAAAGCAGTCTCCTTTGTGAATACCTTCCGAAAGCATCCATTCATAGCCTCTGCCATTTCCCTGGGATCTTCACTGTATACTCCATTTACTTCTAAACTTTCAATACTTTCTCTATTTTTGATGTTGTTGTTCACATGTCTGTAAAAAAGCCTTGGTTGGTCTTTACATTTATCAATTATATCCTTTTCTTGTTTCTTTCTTTCTTCTCTTCTAATCAACACATATTCATTTCTTGCTCTTTTGTAACTTTCCCACTGCTTAATCCGTCTTTTCCTTCTCCACCTCTTCCATGCATCCTCTTTTCTTGTTCTAGCCTTTTCACATCTATCGTTAAACCAGTCCTGCTTTCCAACTTCTCTATGTTGTCTTATTGGTACAAATTTTTCTCACCTTCTTTGTATATTTTTATAAATTCCTTCCACTTTTCATTTGCTCCTTAGCACTCTTGAATTTCATCCAATTTGTCTCTTGAAAGAATTTCTTTAGGTTTCCAAAATCTGTCTTGGCATAATTCCATCTTCCCACTTTATATTCTTCATTTCTTCTAGATTTCTCTTCGTCTATCACCTTGAACTCCAAAACTGCATGATCACTCTTTGCTAAAGGGCACTCCACCCTCATCTCCTCAATGACCATTGGCTCTGTACTAAAGACCAAGTCCAGTCTTGACGATGCTCCCTCTCCTCCAAACCTAGTATCTTCTTTGACCCACTGAGTTAACACATTTTCCATTGCCAGTGTCAATAGTGTATTTCCCCATGTTGTCTCTGATCCTTCCATTGACCAGTCCTCCCAACACACCTCTTTACAATTAAAATCTCCCATCATTATAGTTCGTTCACAGCCACCCAACATTTCTTCCAGACATGTTCCTGTATCACTTATCATTTCTTCATATTCCTGTACTGACCATGCATTTGTCTTAGGTGGTACGTACACCACTATGTAGTGCCTCTTTTTTCCTTCATTAGTTTCTGCTCTGATCTTTAGCACTTCTGCCTTTCCCATACCTTTTTCACTTGATCCACCTTTATATCTTTTTTAACCAGCAACATCACTCCTCCTCCCATCTTACCTACTCTATTTCTTTTCCAAACGTTATATTTCCCTTCTCCAACCTTCATCAGGTCTTCTCCCTCTCTCAGTTTTGTTTCAGTAAGACCCACAATATCTGGGTTCTTGTCCCTCAAGTAATCGTTGAGTTCTAAAATCCCCGATATCACTCCATTTATGTTGGAATACATTACATTTCGCTCATATGTAAGTTTCTTTAGTCCTTTCTTGCTGTACTTTTCTGGGTTATGAACCACTTCCTCAGTCTCATATCCAAGATTCTCCAGAAAAACTCTTTCTTCTCTTCTTCTGTCCTCTCTTCATTTTTTTCAAAGCCTCCTTTCTCAACTCATTTAACATTTCTCTTTCCTTTTCACCGAGATCTCTTCTCAACCAAATCTTCCTTGTTGTTTCCTGCTGGGCTAGCCTCCATGACTTCTCCACCAATTCATCTACATCCTTTTGTGACTTAAGTTTGATTCTTATTGGCCTCATACCTTCTCTTGTGAACTTTCCAATTCTATGGAAGTCCTCTATTTCTTGTACTAGGTCTTTTCCTCCTCTTGCACCACATTAATGATATTATTTATCACCTTTTTATGTTTTCTCTCTCTCCATTTTACTCGGTGTCTTATCCTCCTCCACACCAAATATCACCACACATCTCTTTTTGTCTACA
This sequence comes from Portunus trituberculatus, assembly GCF_017591435.1. Classification (NCBI taxonomy): domain Eukaryota; kingdom Metazoa; phylum Arthropoda; class Malacostraca; order Decapoda; family Portunidae; genus Portunus; species Portunus trituberculatus. Next base: position 33,378,396 of record NC_059301.1, read on the forward strand.
GTTTCCCTCACCAATGTCTCATTTGACTTAATAACCTTCACCACTTTCTCAGCTATCTTCTCTTCTATGATCTGTTGATCTATAATTTCAGCAAGGCCCAAAGTTTTCTCCCCTGACTCTTTGATTTCCTTTTCCAGACTTGCAACTTTGTAATTTACCTCCTTTCTTTCCACTTCCTGACTTTTTTTCCATTCAGCCTGCTTCTCCATCACTTTTCCTAGAGATTCTCCACATTTTTCGCAATTCACTTTAATTAGCTTAACTTCCTCTTTCAGTGCTGCATTTTCCTTCTTCATATCGGCACAGTCTCTCTTTACATTGTCATAACTCGTTTCCAGGCCCTCATACTTTTCAAACAGTTTTTCAATTTTACCTTCTAACTCCAGAATTTTCTTCACATAAGCGCTCTTCTCCATTATTCCTTGAAACCCTGTGAAGTCTGATTCCTCTTTCGAGTTCACGGCCGCCATGTTGCGCAGACGTAAACAAACCAGCTGATGGCTCAAACGCAGGCTACAGTTTATATTTACCTTCACTGGACATTATTTTGCTAATCAACAGTTAACATGACTATATGGAGACGGGACAAACATTACCAGCTCCTTTCCCACCTTGGTTACTCTTAGGTAACTGTAGAATTATAGATGATTGCTCTGGAGCTCAGCGACCACCTCCGCCATCGACGATGTCCCGTGTGTGTGTGTGTGTGTGTGTGTGTGTGTGTGTGTGTGTGTGACAAGTGTTGATGTGTGTAGGCCCGCGTGTGTGACTCAGATGAGTTACCTTCTACTAATTTATTATAATGGAAGATAATGAAAAAGTTGACATGATAATATGATGGGTAATATCCTGTTTCACAATCACATATGATATACATTTTCACACCAAAGCGATGTCGCTTTGATGGTATATATTGCTTGAAAATGAGTCTTCCCTTGAAAAGCATAAGTGACTCATCTATCACTAGGTTTTGAAATGGCTTGAAAAAGGACTTGAATTTATTTACGAGAGACTGTATGACAGGCCTAATTTTCCAGAGTGGATCATCAGTTTTAACATTGCAGAAGTGAAGGTATTTCAATATGTTGTCATATCTGTCCCTTGTTATGTACCGTGCAAAGATTGGCATGTACAGCAGATCACTCTTCTTCCAATAATCATGCCTCAAAGCTTTTCTCGAATGACTCATAAGAAGCGTGACGGCTATGAACGTCAGGAGTTCATTTCTTGTGATGTTTTCCACTCTTTCTCGTGAGAGCTATGGGGCACATCATCATCATCTGCTGTTTCTTCATCATGAAAAGTGTTGCTCTCACTCACTATATGGTCCAAGAAAGCATCACTGAGAAACGCCATGAAATAGTCACAATTGTGTTGCACAGGAGGGAATTCAGCTGTTATGCCAGGAGACACAGATAAATCAGGCATAACTGGGAAAAATCATCATTGAATTCCCTCCATTGAAAGACAGGTCGGGGTCTCGCGCCACCTCTGCCACGCCCCCTTGATCGTCTCCCCAGAACGCGAGGAGCACGCGCATGCCTCGTCTCCTAGAAACACTCTGTGTCCTTGACACATTATCTGGAGTCTGTTCTTCATCATTATTGCCTTCACTGTCACTTATACTGTGTAAGAGTCTCTGTCTCTCTGTCTGTTCTCCTGAGAAAGCAGGTGAATGATGCTCTACATCCGTGTCCTCACTACTAGTCTCTTCACTTTCCCCAGTTTCTTCTTCTATATATTCACTGTCACTTTCTTCTAGCTCAGAACCACTGCTAAGTAAAGGGTTCTGCCTTGCTCCATGGTGATTTACAATCTGACCCGATCCTTCGCTGTTATCACTGACCTTTCTACCCAGCGTCACGGAGTTGCCAAGTGTCGCCCATAAAACGGGAAAACAGTTCAGTTACCTCTAAAATTAGGAGCTCTTGTGGAAACACTTGTGTGGTAAAAGATGCCAGATACTTCTACTCACCATCCGCCTCAAGAGCGCGAGAGACTTAAAATTACGCGGGAAAAATCTTGATTACTGGGACGAATCCCGTCACTTCGGACGTTCTGACGCAAACGTTTATATACGACCGCCGGAAGTTAAGGGTTAATGTGGGTGGCAAAAAGATCTATCTCAGGAGTATAAAATCGCTGACAAAGCTTCCTAAAAAGACATGGCTGTAGCATCCATTCACTATCCATTTTACTGACTCTAGATTCCATGTTAGCAGTCACATTGGAGAAACCCTGCACATGCGCTGCAGACAAGGAAATACCCCGAGACGCTGCCCATTCAAAAATCTGCTCAGTAAGTGCCTGAAGTGTAGGTCTCATGCTACCACAATGATTAATACAGGCAACAGCTGTGGCATTGTCAGAGCGGAGCCGGATATGAGAGCCAGTCTGATCCTTACATAGGGACTGCAAGCCCAAGAGAATACCTTTCAACTCCAAAGAATTAATGTAATCCAGCTCCACATGGGCCCAGTGACCTCCAGTCTTAACAGCCTCCATCGAAGCACCCCAACCAGTCAGGCAGGCATCCGTGAACAGCTCACAGTCTGGGGGAGAAGGGTGAATCGACCTCACCTGGGAATCAACATTAGTCACCCACCAAGTAACTAATGTCCGGGCATGAGTATCCAAAGAAATACGGGAATGATAATTTCGACAAGACTGAGAAAGACCTCTGTTACGTAGGATTTCCAGGTACCTGTAACGGAGAGGAGCTAACTACACTGCAGGACCAGCAGCCACCGCCAAACCAATAAAAAAAGACAAGTCAAGTAAAGTTATACCACCTTTGAGGAGGAGTAAGCCTTGTTCTTTGAAGCGTTCCTTCCTACAAGAAGACAAAGTGACAGACTTGGTAACCAAGTTGAGAACCACGCCAAGGAAAGTAACTAACTCTCTGTGTAGGTTCCAAAACTGACTTCTGCATATTAATAGTGAGACCCAGAGAATCCAAGAAATGTAAGGCATAGCCTACCTGAGCCCGCAAAATATCTGGAGAAGAGGCAATAAAAAGACAGTCATCTAAATAACATGAAACAACTATTCCAAGGGACCGTAGGTGGGAAAGAACAGGCTTCATTAACTTAGTGAAAGTGCGAGGAGCAGATGATAACCCTTGAGGGAGACAAGTAAATCTAAAAAGGGCGGCCCTTCCACAGAAACTGGAGCCACTTCCTATCTTCAGGCTGAACATAAACGGAGAAATATGCATCCTTGAAATCCACTGTAACAAAAAAGCAATTAGGGAAGATAAGCAGTAACACATCTCTCACTCTCAGTGTGTCCATTTTAAAGTGAAAATAAGGAACATGAATATTAAGGTCCTTCAAATTTAAAATAATCCTTGCTGTCCCAGTAGGCTTAATGATGGGAAAAACATTAGAAAAGAAACCATGAGCCCCAGGTACACAAGGCTCCACTACAGAGTGAGTAAGGAACCAACACAAGACATCATCCAGGGCCTGAGCATCAGTGTGAGACAAAGTTAGAGGACGTGGAGGCATGGCCTGAAAGGGAATGGATACAAATTCTATAAATTTCCCTCTCACCACGTTATGAATCCATGAATCTTGAGAGAGAGACTCCCACAGGTGCTTAGCATAAAACATCTTACCTCCTCTAAAGTTACTCGTATTAGGAGTATTAATTAAGAGAGGTAACCATGAACTCACCGGTGAACTCACTGCTGGAGCCTTGGGCCAAACATCCTCCTCCCCTGAGGAGGCCACTGGCCTAAAAAAGGCCGGAACTGGTAGGAAGCCTGGGAAGACCAGTGTGCCGGGCGGGAAGAGGAAGTAAACCGCCTGCCAGATACCTTGGAAGGGCGGAATGACGGCCGACCCAGCTGCCCTGCCTTGTGGATCTCCTCACATTCTTTAGCTACATCAAAGGGAAACAATTCATCTTGGCCCACTTCACATTCCCATTTACACAGGTCAACCATAGCCGAATCCTGGACATGAATCCGGGCAATATCTTTTCTCAGTTGGTTAATATAATTCACTGCTGAAGTAAGAAGACGCAGACAATTGTTAAGTCCATCTAAGTAGCAGTGCAAACTCTTACCTTTCTTTTCCCTAATATCACTTAAACAAACTGCAATAGGGACTAAGGCCTTTGTCAGCAGGCCGTTAGTCTGGAAAAGCTTACTGTCTACAAGCCTCCCATGCAAACTCATGGCCTAAGTTATGGTAGGATTGGTCATAGGCACCGTCAGGTTCAGGACGTTACTCAGGAGCTTGATCAACCCACGACCCACAGGTTGACTTCACACTGTCTGCCTGTGGACGACGACGAAGGCTGGCGTTGAGGATGGTGGCCAAGCGAGCCAACAGAGGCTCACCCTTCTCCTCCTCACCATAGAAGTTGCCAGAGAATTCTTCCAAAGCTTTCATGAAATCCTCGTCCACATTTTCATCGCGGGCAAGCTGGTCCAAATCATCAAGAGGGTCTGGCTGACTGTCCTGAATCTGCCCCTCCTCTTCCTCAGAGGAAGAGAGAGCATGAAACCTGCTGAAGTCGGTACCAGTAACAATCGACTCCACAGGTTGTGCAGGAGCCTCGTCCAGTCTGTCAATAAGGCCAGAAAGGAGGGTAGAGAGTCGGTCCATGGCTGCACTCTCCCCAGACACAGATGGGAGCTCAGCCGACGTGGCAACACGGCTGGGCTCGGCAACAGGTGAGGGCGGGAAAATGCACGGCTGGCAAGGGCTAGAACAATCCTTAGAAGACCGACTCCTTTTCCCCGACGAATCTAAGCCGTCCATTTCCCCACTGCTACGCTTCTTCCCACCCGACGACGAAGAACCAAAACGCCAGGGTGTGGGGCAAGTGGATCCTGGGCCAGACATCATCACACTGCCCAACAAAGGAGACAGAGGGGTCAGGCAAGCACTATATGTTGTCATGGTAGGGCGGCAGGAAGCCAGCCACTGTGCCAAACTGCATAGTATAAAAACATATTGCAGTATAAGAGAAAACCGTAGAACATCGAAGCCACTTTCATCCACAGTCAAAGTAGGACTGAAAAGGAGAAGGCTCACCAAGCAAAGCGCGAGCAGAGTTGATGTGGACTGCGTGGAGGTAGCCAGCAAACTGACGTTGGATAGGTAGCAGGACATCTCATTGGTATCGTCGTGACGTCAGTTAAATATCGTGACGTGAAATGAATAATAGGAAGAGGGAGAGAAGGGACACAAAAGGACACAGATTAAAACTCAGAAAACACAACCACACAAAGAGAAGTGGTGTGTGCAAAGTCTATTCATGACTTTAAGAGAAAATTAGACACTGTGAGATACAGAGACGGGACAGCACAAACATAGGCTCACACACACACACACACACACACCACTTAAAATTCAAAATAAAAAAATGGCAACTCCAAATCCAACCTTGGAGTCCCATTCTTGGGAAGGAACCAGAAATGTCCCCAGGTTGGGCTGCTCTCTCACTGGTGAAACAAAATGTCTTGACACCTCCCTCGACTTTTTCTTCATTAACTTCTGCAACATTCAGTCTTAGATCTAATTTTCAATCTGTAGAACACCACCTCTCCTCTACTAAACCTCATCTTCTTTTCCTCACTAAAACAAAGCTGTCTGAGGCAACTGATAGCAGCCCCTTCTCTGTTCCCTCTTACTTTCTCTATCCCCATTTTTTTTTAAAGCTGGATGTTGCATCTATGTGCGCATCAACTTAACTTGCTCTTGTGCCCACGCTCTCGAATCTTCTGAGCTTTCCACCATCTGGCTTTGACTCAACAGTCATTCTCAAAATTTATCTGTGTTGTCTTTCTCCCCTAACTCCTCTGTCTAATGTAAATTCTTTGACTATTTAACTTCCAAAGTGGAGCACATTCTGTCCTACTATCCTTTGGCAGAGATCTCCATCCTTGAAGATTTCAATGTTCACCACCAGCTTTGGTTTTCCTCTTCCTTCACTGACCATACTGGTGAACTAGCCTTCAACTTTGCTATCCTCCATGACTTAGACCTACTGGTGCAACACCCTTCACGTATTCCTGACCGTCTTAGAGATAAGCCCACCATTCTTGATTTTTTCCTTACCTTTAACCATTAATGTACAATGATCGTTTCGGGACGATTGTAGCATCGCGTGCAGAGAGGATACTTGTAATACTTGTAATATGTGGTTTCTTTTTCTTTTCCTGTTTTGCACATCATTTCATATATCTGAGTTTGCATTTTCTTGACATGGAAGTGCAAAAGTTCCTACTCTTACATCAAATTCAAATGCCTGCAAGAAGAGAGAGAGAGAGAGAGAGAGAGTGTGCTGTGTTATCAGAGCTTGGGGGTATTTCTTAGCGGCAGGTTCTGCCATGGGTTTGCGGGAAAATTTTTTGATATGCAATAACTTTGCTCTCAGAGGTCATAACATGTTGAAAACTACATCATTGTACTCAGAATAACACAAAGAAATATGCTTTTATAAGGAAAAAATATTTTTAGCATTTTTGAGAGGTGTGATTTTTCCCCGTTGTAACAGACAGAAAGTGTTGAAAACTACATTGTTGTACTCAGAATAACACAAAGAAATATGCTTTTATAAGGAAAAAATATTTTCAGCATTTTTGACAGGTGTGATTTTTCCCCGTTGTAACAGACGGAAAGTAAATCAACTCCTCATACTTTAAGGGTTAATCCTTCTGCTTATGCTGTTACTCTGTCTTCTCCATTGGGCTCTTCCAATCACAATTTCATTTCTGTATCTTGTCCTATTTCTCCAATCCCTCCTCAGGATCCCCCAAAGCGTAGGTGCCTCTGGCGTTTTGCCTCTGCCAGTTGTGGGACTTGAGGAAGTATTATGCTGATTTTCACTAGAATGATTACTGTTTCCATGTCAGAGACCCATCTCTGTGTGCTGAACACATAACAGAGGTGATAGTGACTGGCATGGAGGTGTACATTCCTCATTTTTTTCTTAGACCTAAACCTTCTAAATCTTGGTTTAACACAGCCTGTTCTTGTGCTATACATGATAGAGAGATCGCCACAAAAGGTACTTGAGCCTTCCATCTCCTGAATCTCGTGCACTTTATATTTCTGTCCGGAATCATGCCAAGTCTGTTCTTAAATTTGCCAAACACTCCTTCATAAATAGAAAATATCAAAATCTTTCAAACTCCGTGACTTCTAGCATCTGGCCAATAACATCTCCAATAACTTTACTTTTTCATCTTTACCTCCTTTATTTCACCCTGATGGCACCACTGCCATCTCTTCTGAACTCTTCTCTCAAACCTTTGCTAACAACTCCACCTTGGATGATTCTGGGCTTGTTCCTCCCTCTCCTCCTCTGAGTATTTCATGCCTACAATTAAAGTTCTTCATAATGATGTTTTCCATGCCCTCGCTGGCCTAAACCCTCGGAATGCTTATGGTCCTGATGGGGTCCCTCTGATTGTTCTTAATAACTATGCTTCCATGCTTGCACCTTGCTTGGCCAAACTCTTTGAACTATGTCTATCAACTTCTACCTTTCCTTCTTGCTGAAAGTTTGCCTACATTCAGCCTGTTCCTAAAAAGGATGACCATTCTAATCCCTCAAACTACTGTCCTATAGCTTTAATCTCTTTCTTGTCTAAAGGTTTTTAATCTATCCTCAACAGGAAGATTCTTAAACATTTGTCACTTCACAACCTTCTATCTGATCGCCAGTCTGGCTTCCGTCAAGGTCGCTCTACTGGTGATCTTCTGGCGTTCTTCACTGGGTCTTGGTCATCCTCTTTTAGAGATTTCGGTGAAACTTTTGCTGTCGTGTTAGACATATCAAAAGCTTTTGATAGAATCCAGCACAAAGCTTTGATTTCAAATCTGTCCTCCTACAATTTCTATCCTTCTCTGCAACTTTATCTCAAGTTTCCTTTCCAACCGTTCTATTGCAGCCATGGTAGATGACTTCTCGTAAATCTATTAACAGAGGTGTAACACCTGGTAATCATATACGTAATTATAGAATGGTAGTGAGGTTCGCAGGAGTAGTGAAGATCGCGGTCCGTGGTGTTGCAGGGAAGCGGGTCTGCGGGTAGGGGAGGGACTGGAAGCCGGCAGTCTCTCCGTGATATCCCAGCTAGTAAGAATGCCAGAGTTTGGTGAGTGTACCTACAGTTATTGTGCTGTTCGATGGACCTCAAAAGTGCACTTAACATAATTTGTTGTCATAGTGTCATGTGTCATTAGTCATGCCAGTGTTTGCTAGAATGTTATATAATGATGATTATGTTTATTTGACCTTAATAGCTGATGTTGATGTTGATGTTGTTATAGCTAGTTTGATTCGTTATATTGTTTGTTTATTTCATCACTTTCTAGCTTACCTTTTATATTCATAAATAGTAGTACATTTCTTAAGTTACCCTAATGCCTTAACATTAATGTAAAGTATTGAAACTTATTTCTTTGATTTGGTGACATGTGCCTTAGTGATGTTTTGTTGTTCAAGATGTTGGATAAATGATTATTCCTACTCATGATACACACCATATTTGTAGACTTGAAGAAGTATGTAATGGAATTTGTTAAACATTATTTGGCTAATTTAGGAAATATTTGCAGTTGGACCATTCGCCATATGTTCAAGTAAAGCACCCAGAAGAGAATGTGTGTCAATAACCTGGCTTGTACCTTGAAGATATCCCATTAGTATAACACCCAGGAGAGAGTACCTTGAAGATATACCATTAGTCTAACACCCCGGAATCGGTGTTATAAGCGGTGTTCCTCCAGGTTCAGTCCTGTCGCCCACTCTCATTCTATTATTCATTAATGACCTTCTCAACCAAACTTCTTGTCCTATCCACTCCTATGCTGACAATACCATCCTGATTCTTTTCACGTCCTTTCAGACAACCAACCCTTCAGGAAGTCATCGGATCATGCAGGGATGCCACAGAACGCCTGAGTTCTGATCTTTCTAAGTTTTCTGATTGGGGCAGAGAATATTTAGTAGTTTTCAATGCCTCAAAAACTCAATTCTTCCATCTATGAACTCAACACAACCTTCCAGACAACTGTCCCGTCTTCTTCAATGACACTCGACTGTCTCCCTTTTCCACATTGAATAACCTCGGTCTGTCCTTTATTCATAATCTTAACTGGAAACTTTACATCTCATCTCTCGCTAAAACAGCTTCTATGAAGTTAGGCATTCTGTGGCATCTCCGCCAGATTTTCTTGTCCCTCCAACTGCTAACTCTGTACAAGGGCCTTATCCATCCTTGTATGGAGTACTCTTCGTGTGTTTGTGGGATTCCACTCTCACAGCTTTTCGTTTCATGAACTCCTCTGGTCTGACTGACTCTCTTCAGCCTCTTTCTCACTGCCCAAATGTTGCATCACTTTCTATCTTTTATTGCTATTTTCATGCTAACTGTTCTACTGATTTTGCTAACTGCATGCCTCCCCTCCTCCTGCAGCCTCGCTGCACAAGTCTTTCTTCTTCCTCTCATCCCTCTTCTGTCCTACTCTCAAATGCAAATGTTAACCAGTATTCTCAAACATTCATACCTTTCCCTGGTAAACTCTGGAACTCCCTGCCTGCTTCTGTATTTACATCTTCCTTATAACTTGACTTTTTTTAAGATGGAGGTCTTAAGACATCTGTCCCTAAATTTTGAATAACTCATGACATTTAAGAGAACTGGTAACCCAGTGGACCTTTTTTTTCCAATTTTTGTTGCCCTTGGCCAGTTGCCCCTCCTGCATAAAAAAAAAAAATAAATAAATAAATAAATAAAAATGGAGCATCTCTAACAGAGGTCATGTCAAGTAGTGCAGTGATACGCCTATTCTTCTGTATTTTCAGCAATCTTTTCCTCTGTTCTTCTTTGGATAAATCATAAAAATGTGGGGCAGTTCCTTTCCATTGCATAGACTCGCATCCACGAACAATGCAAGAAGTGGGCATTTTTGTAGAGGTCACAGCTCCTAGGATCATGCGCTCACCACCAGAGACTGTATACAACTGACCAAGCATCAGGCCAGAGACCAACCAAACCTTCCAATACATGATGTCAGTACCACCCCCACACATATCAAGCTTATTTTGTGCTTCAGTGCCCCTTAGCCAACACTAGTTGGTATTTATCAACACCCTGCTAGCAACCTTGTTACCATGGCAACAATGTCCCCTATACATTGATGGATACCATTTTGCAGGCAGAAGTTTCTCTGTTCACTTAAGTTTCTTGGATCCTGGCCCAGAGCGTCTCAGTGGGGTTCACCTCCAGATGTAGTGTGGGTGCGCGTGATGTCATGAAGTTGAGTTAACTCACATTAAATTGAATGAATCGCGTTATTACATTGCATCTCCTTAATTTCATCACTCTGGGCAACAGAAAATGGTCCTGGTGCAATATCCAGGCTGGGTAGGGGTAGAAAGATACCTGACTCAGAGATAGCTCTCTCTCTCTCTCTCTCTCTCTCTCTCTCTCTCTCTCTCTCTCTCTCTCTCTCTCTCTCTCTCTCTCTCTCTCTCTCTCTCCCTACTATAGAAATAATGATGATGGTAAGTGATTTTTCATACTAGGTACATAAAATAAGAAATAAACCCATGCAAATTTTAGAGAGGGAATTATAGTCTGCCTTCTACAGGCCATTTTCTGAAGATGACAAATGAGAGAAAATATAAATTTTTATGATAAACTAATCTATTGGTACTATAAAAAAATAAATTATTTTCAGCATGGCACATCAGTACTTATCCTGATATGAGTCATACGCCTTTTTAATAATAATGAAAGTCAAGTATCCCATCGTATTATAAATGACTTACATTCTGTAAGATTTTATACAGTATCCGGGAAAGAAAAACACACCGTCTTAGCAGAAAGCAGCCTTGATGCAATATGAGCGTCATCAAATATGTCATTAGCGTCCCAGTGACGCAAAATTTGAGTTATTGTGTTGAAGGGGTTAAATATCAAGTTACATTAAACTGAAATTGTGTTGTTTAAACTCATGTTAATCTAGAGTTGACAGTACATTTTGCCAGAGGAACAACAGTTTGTGATATATGGTTTCATTTTTCTATGATTATGCATAATTTCTCCATTGCAGATCAACCTATCATTCAATAATCTTTGAAGCCATTTGCCAATAATTTTTATGTCTCTCTATCTTGAAGTGAGTTCACTTAACCTTGTTACACCTATTACTGAAAAATACAGACTAAGGAAGAGTGTATTCTTAATATTCTCAACATTCTTAACCTTGTCTCAGAGGAGCTGCCTGAGCCGAGCATGGAGCTCTGGACTGAAGTATGGCATCAGATGTGGGGCATACTTTAATAGTAACTGCTTTTCTTCTTCCTCCAAAATGCTTTTCCTGTATAAGAGAAATTGTATCACAGTACTCATATATAAAAAATACAGGAGGATGAGAAATATTTCATATTCATGCAATAAAATTACTCAGTATTTTAGCATCAGAGTACTACATCACTTCCTTTACCAAAAAGATCCTAATGAACCTTATATTCTATGCTCATAATTTCTAGAAAATCAGAATGGCATAGAAAATTATCTCTAACACACTGCAGATTTCTAACCTGAGTTGATTATATGCTAATTCCTCTTGGTTGTGTAGTTGGTGTTGGTTCATTAACTTGGCTCTAAGTACTCGCCGCTCCTGTAGGAGATGTTCTACCAACTGACGATGGTCCAACTGCCTTCGTCTGCGGGCTCCTGCCACAAGTTGGTCTAGCTTGGATTCTTCAGCCATCACTTCTAAAAGCTAATGGAAAGGGCAAATTATTTTCTCTGACGTACAACTGTTGCAATGACTTGTCTCAAAATGATTCAACAAATTAGGAAGTTTATATCCACAAACTAGAATACAGTATCTATTTCGTAGATAGAGTGTAGGACAGTGGTAAATTATACAAAAAACACAACAAATCATAGCTGGGTTTAGAGGGGGACACAAGGGAGTTGACACCAATCAAATTTTTTTTCTTACTGTATCTACATATACAAAAAAGCATTATAGATATATTTTAGTTATCCATTGGTGACATCACAGGATTAAGCCCTCTGGGTCTGAATCCACAAGCTAAATTTCTTAAACTGTTTAATGCTGTGAGGTAATGAAATCTAAAACAATCAGGTTGGGTATGAGAATCTTGCAACAAACAAATTTCACATAGCATCAAAATTGCACGATGTACAAGCAAATCCTGACCTTGGGTTATGTGCCTGAAACCAAAGCACTCTTATATGACTAAGGTTCTTTGATAATCCAAAACCATTCTGAGAAACAGCTTCCTCTGGCTGGGCATCAAGTTGGACTTGTCCCAATTGACCTGAATCCCCAGCCGAGTACACAAAAGAAACAAGGCCCTGGTGTTCTCAATGCATGATGCCTCTGAGGGAGCAGATACTAGCCAGTCATCCAGATGGTAGTGCAAAGGAATGAAGTAGCAGTAGACCAATGCTGAAACGAGAGCCAACACTGGTAAAATCCTGAGATGTGGAGGCACAGGGCTTGAAACTGGTAAACCCTGTTTTGCCGTATATAGACGTTCGAGTACTCCACTGTACTCTGTTGGACATGGCTGGTCCATAACTGTGAGTGGCTGTCTAGTGAGGTATACAGTCATACATTGTAATTCAAACATCCTTCAATTTAAATAACTAATTCAAACAGGCTTGGTGAACAAATTTCGTTCTCCAATTTAAATGCAGACATCCCATTTAAACAGACAGTTCCTCTAGTGTTCCTTTTACCCTCTCCCCATCCATTCCCATTTCTCTCTCTCTCTCTCTCTCTCTCTCTCTCTCTCTCTCTCTCTCTCTATATATATATATATATATATATATATATATATATATATATATATATATATATATATATATATATATATATATATATATATATATATATATATATATATATATATATATATATAAATATATATACTGGCAATCCCCAATTAACGAACAATCACACAATGAAATTTCACTACAACAAACATTTCCTTTTACTACCATCTGCTCATATAACAAACACAAAACTCGCTTTAACGAAATTTTATCCAGGTAATTTTTTCCAAGTTTGAAAGCCCCACTGTATCATGTAAGCCGACAGGCTTTTCAATACACCAGCACCTCTTGTGGACAAAATGCGCACCACTCACTCCCCTACCCTTCCTCGCTCTTAGTTTAAAACAATAACAGCATCAGCAGCAGCTCGTTTTCCCTTGCTCAACATGCTACCAAAACGCCCTGCAACCAGCCCTGCAATGTCGCCTAGCATTGCTAAGAAGACCAGTTAGTTTTTACCCTCGAAGTGAAGCTGGAGATTATTCACAGACATGAGAGAGGCGAGAAAACTAATAGCATTGCTCGCCACCATCTTGACTCCATCTACTGTCTCTACTATTTTCAAGTCAGCAGACTCTATTAAAAAGGCTGGTGAGACCGTATCTTCCTTGCAAGCTAAAAAAAAACCACCCAAACTTGTGACTCTGCAATGGATAAAATGGAAAGCCTTGTGGAAATGTGGTACATAAATTTTGTATGCGGTACAATGATGTGTTTTTGTTTACATTCCACAGGTTGCCGGCTAGTGTCTTTCCCACTCCAATCTCCCTCCCTTCATAAATTTAAGATCAACAACATTATAAAGTTACTTACATACATACATTAGTGTACATTATAATGACTTAGTCTTAAATTAAACTGCTTAAATGTTTAACTTCATAATTTTTACTTTAATTAAAAAACCTTTTACTGTACAGGCAACCCCCGCTTAACAAAGGTTCACACAACGAAATTTCGCTACAACAAAGGTTTCATTTTACTACCATCTGCTCATTTGACAAACACCAAACTCGCTTGAATGAAGTTTTATTCAGGTAATTTTTTCCAAGTTTGAAAGCCCCACCATATCACACAAGCTGAGAGGCTTTTGAATATACCAGCGCCTCTCATGGACAACATGCAAACCAGTCACTCCCCCTGTTCAAAACAATAGTAGCATCAGCAGCAGCTCGTCTTCCCTCACTCAACTTACCAACAAAACGCCCTGCAATGTCGCCTAGTGTTGCTAAGAAGACCAGAAAGTCTTTTACTCTCGAAGTGAAGCTGGATATTATTCACAGACACAAGAGGCGAGAAAACTAATAACATTGCTCGCCACCATTTTTTTTATTTACTTATTTATTTATTTTTTTTTATCTTGACTCCATCTACTGTCCCTACTATTTTCAAGTCAGCAGACTCTATTAAGAAGGCTAGTGAGACCATAACTTCCTTGCAAGCTAAAAGAACCACCTGAACTTGTGACTTTACAATGGATAAAATGGAAAGCCTTGTAGAAATGTGGTACATAAGTTTTGTATGTGATACAATGATGCACCCTTTGTTTACAGTCCACAAGTTGCCGGTTAGTGTCTTTCCCGTTTCACTCTCCCTCCCTTCATAAATTTAAGATCATCAACATTATAAAGTTACGTACATACATACATTAGTGTACATTATAATGACTTAAATTAAACTGCCTAAATGTTTTACTTCATAATTTTTACTTTCATTAAACCTTTCACTGTACTATGATGCACTCTCGCTTTGTTTACTCTCAATGGAGGTTCAAGTCAGGAGTTAAACTTGTTATAATCGGTTCGCTTAACGCAATTTCGCTTAATGAAGGGTCTTTTAGGAATGTAACCCTTTCGTTAAGCGGGGTTGCCTGTACTAAGATATACTCTCGCTTTGTTTACTCTCAATGGAAGTTCAAGTCAGCGGTCAAACTTGTTATAATTGGTTTACTTAACAAAAATTCATGCAACGAACGTTATTTTAGGAACGTAAACCGTTTGTTAAGCAGAGATTGCCTGTATGTATATATATATATATATATATATATATATATATATATATATATATATATATATATATATATATATATATATATATCCCTTCCTCCCATTGTACCTTTCCTCTCTCTATTGTCTTGTCTCAAACCTCCCTCACTGTCTCACCTCCCATCCCTCTTACCTGTCAGAAAAAAGGCACAAGGTAGTGATAGTTGCTTTCTCTCCCCCTCATTCATTATCATTTTCACTTCATCCTTTCTTACTCTTTTTCACTTATATAATTCCATTTTCTTTCTCTATCACTCTCAATCTATTTAGCAATTATCACGATTGTTCTTACTTTCACATACACACACATACATGAGAAGCCGCACCGACAGGAAGTGCGCAAGCAGCTCCCAGGGGAAGCACTACAGCAGACGTTGGAACCTGACCTAGACCGTATGTACAAGGAGAAGAGGGGCCATAGGGTTCTCCTTTCTCCAAAATAAACAAGATTTGGGTATCACAAAGAACAGAAAATGGAGGGAGAGACGGAACTGGATGGTGCTGCCAGACGTATGGGATCAAAACAAACGTCATACACCTAACCCTCTGTTATCACGCCATTCCATTATCATGTTTAGGCATTAATGCACACATGAAAATCTGCAAAATTCAGTTTTAGCGCATCTGGAAAGTTGTTATCGTGCACCCGTTGCAGTAGTAATAGAAGTATAGTTTTTTGTTCAATGCCTCAAAAACTCAATTTCTACAACTATCTACTCGACATAACCTTCCAGACAACTATCCTCTCTTCTTCAATAACACTCAACTTCCCCTCTCCTCTACATTAAACACACTCGGTCTATCCTTCACTAAAAATCTAAACTGGAAATTTCACATCTCTACTCTTGCTAAATCAGCTTCCAAGAAGTTAGGTGTCCTATGGCGTCTTCGTCCATTTCTCTCTCCCTCCCAGCTGCTTGCTCTGTACAAGGGCCTTATCCGCCCATGTATGGAGTATGGCTCTCATGTCTGGGGGGGATCCACACACACAGCTTTACTAAACAAGGTGGAATCTAAAGCTTTTCGTCTTATCAACTCTTCTCCTCTAACTGACTGTCTTGATTCTTTAAGTCACCGCCGCAATGTTGCATCTTTATCTGTCTTCTACCGCTGTTTTCATGCTGTCTGCTCTTCTGAACTTGCTAACTGCATGCCTTCCCCCCTCCTGTGGCCTCGCTGCACAAGACTCTCTACTTCTTCTCATCCCTATTCTGTCCATCTTCCTAATGCAAGAGTTAACCAGTATCTTCACTCCTTCATTCCCTACACTGGTAAACTCTGGAACTCTCTACCTGTGTCTGTATTTCCACCTGCCTATGACTTAAACTCTTTCAAAAGAGGAGTGTCAAGACACCTCTTACGTTAACTGGACCCTCCTTTTAGATTTTTTTGTTTTTTCTCTTTCTACTTTCCTCTTAACAGGGCCTGGCAACCAGCGGGATTTTTTTTTTTCCAACACTTTGTTTGCCCTTGGCCAGTGCCCTTGTAATGTAAAAAAAAAAAAAAAAAATAGTAGTGCTACCCATATCCCAACCACACGCCAACGAATGTTTAGATGGGGGAGGAGGAGGAGGAGGAGGAGGAGGATGAAGAGGTGGAGGGGGAGAAAGATGATGATCATGAGAAGGAGGAGGAGCCAGCAGCCAATCATCGTTGTGCATTCACATCACGTGATCTGAATAAGGGAGCTGATTGGTTCTGGTCACTGCTCACCTTCACCACCACCACCATCACCACCCCTCAGTCTCGCACGTGATATTCTACTATTCAGAGCTAGTTTTTTAGGAA
This sequence comes from Portunus trituberculatus, assembly GCF_017591435.1. Taxonomy (NCBI): domain Eukaryota; kingdom Metazoa; phylum Arthropoda; class Malacostraca; order Decapoda; family Portunidae; genus Portunus; species Portunus trituberculatus. The sequence continues at coordinate 33,395,073 of NC_059301.1, forward strand.
AATTTTTTGGGTTGAAGCACCAATTTATTTATTTCCTATTTATTGTTCACTTCCGTTATCGCGTTTTCTGCTATCGCACGGTTTTTTAGGCACCAATTTCATGCAATAACAGAGGGTTAGGTGTATTTTGAAAACCAAAGATTTATCGAAACACCAATTGGCCTAAAGAGACTGAGTGATGATAACACGGACAAAGATTTTTCTGGATTTAAAGAGAAAAGAGGTAATATGAGGAGGCTGATAAACATGGAAAGGGAGATAAGATAGATGAAGGAAGTGATGTGAAGTATGATGGAAAAACAAGATAAGTTGATAAAAGAAAACACTGAACTAAAAGTGAGATTAGAGGAATGTGAGAAAGTAAGAGAAATAAACCAAGAGATGAAGGAGGAGATGCAGGAGATAAAGAAACAAAACGATATACTAACAGCTAAATGTTGTGATTATGAAGAATCCTTAAGGAACCTACAGAAAAAAATATAGGATGGGGAGGATAAAGTAGAGAATGAAACGGATGAAAGCAAATTGGAAGAATTACGAAATGCATGGAAACAGGAACGGGAAGAAGATAAAGTCAAATTTTCAGAGGTAGTAAGGAAGCAAATACAAGAAAAGACAAAAGACATTGTTATACAAGTAATTAAGAAGAAAGAAGATCTAGTGAGGGATACAGTGGATAAGAGGAAATGTATCCTAATTTTTGGGCGGAAGGATAAAAAAAATCCAAATAATTTCGTGAGAGAGAGAGAAGAGAGAGAATTGGCCAAAACTATTATCAAACAGGTCCAAGACAGCAAACTGGAGTTGGACCAGGAAGTGGAGGAAGTGATTAGGTTGGGAAGGTTTAGTGAAGAGGGAAAGAGATCAATGAAAGTGAGAATGAGATCTCAGGTGCCAGTGGGGGAGATTATGACAAGAAAAGGGAAACTGGCTGATGATACTGAATTTAAGGATAGATGAATAAAAGAGATACGAACCTGGAAGAGAGGAAAAAGGAGAAAGTGCTAAGAAATGAAGCTAAGGAAAAAAAAATGAGAAAAGGATGGAGATAGGGGAAAAGAATTTCTACTGGAGGGTTCTAGATATGCGATTGAAGAAGTGGTATCTTTCGAAGAAGGAGGAGGTCATGGAGGAGGCAAGAAATTAAGAGGGACTTATACTAATATCAATGGGTTATTATCCAGTGTGTTGGAGGTTAGAGATTATTTGAAGAAGAAAAAACAGATATAATGTGTATAGTAGAAACAAAATTAAAAGAGGAGTTTAACGTTAGCTTTAAAGAAGAGGGATATAATAGCTGGAAAAGAGACAGGAAGGGAAAAGGGGGAGGAGTGCTAATAATGATTTGTGATAATATATGTGTGGAGGAAGTGCAATATGGTGATGGCATGGCAGAAGTAATGGGAGTAACAATCAAGACAGAGGAATTGAAAAAAAGGAAAATCATAGTTACGTTTGTACCACCTAAGACAAATACAATGGAAACTGAGGAACATAAGGATATGCAAAGAGAGGTGATCAAGTCCCTAGATAATATAAGAGGAGATGGAAAAATACTAATAGTAGGAGACTTTAACTGTAAAAGAGTAAACTGGAGAGAGATGGAAGTAATGGGTAACGCTGGATCATGGAGTGAGGAAGTATTACAGTTGCCTATGGTGAATACACTGGATCAGTGGGTGAAAGAATCAAACTGGTACAGGGGGAAGAAGAACCATTGTTGCTTGACCTAGTATTCACATAGAAGCCAGAGTCCCTTCCCAGTATACAATACCTAAGTCCAATGGAAAGAAGTGATCATGTAACATTAATGTTTGAAATGCAAGAGGACAGGATAAGATGGATTCTATTCAAGTGACGAGTGAGTGCCCTCTACGTCCCATAGCTCAGTCCCCTTCTGCTTCTACTGTATTTGCTTCCCTTTCTGTCCTTTCTTTGGTAGTCTTTTACCCTCAGGGATACCAGTGTCCCTGTTCAAGGCTGACCTAGCTGGTTGGGGTGGGGCTTGCAACCCCTCCTTATAAAAAAAAGTCCACAGCTACTACCAGAGTTAGAGGTAGAGGTTGGGGTCAAGGCTCTAGGCACAGGCAAGCCTCTTACCACAATCCCGATCCAGTTCTGCTGGGGGGTCTGACCGTGCAAGGACCTCGAGTGCCAAGGCACCAGAGGGGCTTGCCTACTTGTATGACGGATGCAGGGGAAAGCTCGCAAGACCCCTGTGTCTTGAGAGGAGCGGAAGGATCCCCTCACCCTATTTTCAACTTTGGGGGTGCTGGTGGGTTGCAGATGTGGCACCTGCCCATCGGACCATTCCTAGGGTAAACCTTTGGAAGGTTCTACGTATAGGCTCTTGGAATGTCCTGAGCCTCTCAGAGGATCACCGACTGCCTCATCTATCGGATGAGCTCAGTAGGCTGAGGGTGGATATGGTAGGACTCTCTGAGACAAGGAGGCCTGGCAGTGGCGAGACCAGTAGCAAGGGTTTTACTTACTATTGGTCCGGCAAGAGCAATGGTCACCATGTCAAGGGGGTAGCCATAGGCGTCTCCAGCTGACTGCAGCCGTCCGTTGTAGAGGTTACTCCAGTTGATGAGCATATAATGCAACTATAAGGCTGAAGCACAGTCTAGGATTCATGTCTGTTGTTCAGTTTACACTCCTACCAAGGTGTGTGAAGCCAAACTCGACTCTGTACTGGACCAGTGTCCCTGTCGTGATGCATTTATTGTCTTGGGCGACTTTAATGCTATCACTGGCACTGAGAGAGCCGGTTGCAAGCTATGTGTTGGTCTCATGGCTCTGGTACCAGGAATGACAACAGCTCTTTCCTTCTGAATCTTGCAAGATCCAGAAGGTTGAGAATTGCAGGTTCTTGGTATCAGAGACCAGTGCTGCACCGCTGGACTTGGTATAGCAATGCCAGAGGGGTAGTGAAGGAGATTGACCACATCCTTGTTACTACTCATTGGAGGATCCTTCAGAAATGCAGGGTTTTTTCGGAGTGCCGAGTTCTTTGCAAGTGATCACAGGCTTGTTGTTGCTACACTCAAGCTGCATGTCAAGTCCAGAAAGCCTCCAAGATATGACCACACTGTGTTTCATCTTGAGAAACTGAAAGACTTGACATGTGCCCAGGAGTATGCAGTGACAGTCTCCAATCAGTTTGGAGTGCTTGACACCATTGAAGACCTGATAGAGCTATGAGATTCCTTCAAACGTGAGACTCTTGAGGCTGCCAAGGAATGTGTTGGGGAGTGCCCAAGGTCACAGAGTGGCTTCGTCTCAGTAGAGACGGTGGACAGTTTTGAGGAGAGTCGCGCTGCCAGACTTTTGCTAGGAACCACGACCAGTACAGGGCTCTGTCACGTAGGACTAGAGCTCTCCTGAGGAGAGACAAGGAGAGGTATGTCAGGAGTCTCGCTGAGGATGTAGTGTCATTTAAATGCTAATGACCTCCGACTTGCCTATCGAGCCCTGAAGAAACTCTGGTCCAAGTCTACATCTCAGGCAAGCGCTATCCGAACTGCAGATGGCTGCCTCGTGTCGGACGCAGATGGGCAAATGGCTCGTTGGGCTGAGTACTATGAGCAGCTGTTCACAGTGGTTCTTCCATACGGACAGCTCCAAACTGCAGGGTTACAGATGCTGGATGCTGATCCACCCATTGATAAAACTGCACCCTCCATTGATGATGTCAAAGAGGCTGTGGCAAAGTTGAGGGGTGGAAAGGCAGCTGGCATCTGTAACATCAGTGCGGAGCACCTCAAAGCGGAGGGTGAGGCCATGATGCGTGGGTTGCATGCTGTCTTGACTGCTGTATGGCATTCATGTACCATTCCCCCTGACTGGAAAAAGGGGTTGGTCATCCCTATCTGGAAGGGGAAAGGGGACCGTCAGGACTGCAACAACTACCACAGTATAACACTGCTTATCATACCAGGCAAGGTGCTTGTCCATTTGCTGTTGATACGCATCCACAGTCACCTGCTGAAACACCAGAGACCTGAACAGTCTGGGTTCACGCCCAGTAAGTCAACAACTGACCGGATCCTAGCACTTCGCATACTGGTGGAGTGCTGACATGAGTTTCGACAGGGGATGCTCGCACCCTATGTCGATCTCAAGAAGGCGTTTGACTCAGTGTATTGAGAGACACTCTGGGATCTTCTGCGCCTCCGTGGGATTCCTGCAAGGATTACTGGTCTATTAACTGGCCTCTACTCTGGGATCTGTGAGTGCTGTGAATTGTGGAGGGGCCATGTCCAGCTTCTTCCCTGTGAATACGGGAGTGAGGCAGGGATGTGTGCTTGCTCCACTTTTCAACATTTGCATGGACTGGGTACTAAGCAGAGTTGTAGACCAAAGTCATTGTGGAGCATCTGTCGGCAATACTGAGATTACAGATCTTGTTTTTGCCGATGATGCAGTAATCTTTGCTGAGTCACTGGAGGTTCTGGTAATGGCTCTAGAGGCACTGCATGAGGAGGCAAAGCTCCTGGGACTCCAGGTTTCCTGGCTGAAGACCAAGGTTCATGTGTTTGGAGGCTTACTAGATGAAACAGTACAGTCTGTCCATGCGTGTGACGAGGACGTTGAGATCTCTGAAAGTTTCACATACCTTGGTAGTGTAGTGCATAACAATGGTGTGTTGAGCCAGGAAGTTGTACAGCAGATTGGCCTGGCTCATGACGTTATGGACTTGCTCAGCACAAGTATTTGGCGTTGTCAGTACCTGTGCAGATGGACAAAGATTTGGATCCTCAAGTCGCTGGTGATCCCTGTCTTACTCTATGGTTGTGAGACATGGACACTGAACACCGATCTGAAGAGGTGAATTGATGTCTTTGGTACCAGATGGCTTCACAAGATCATGGGGTACTGCTGTTATGACTTTGTGTCAAATCAGTGATTGCACCGTGAGACTGATTAAAGGCTGATTACCAGCATAATCCGTCAACGCCAACTGCGACTATATGGACATATGGCACACTACCCAGAAACCGATCCTGCATATTGGGTTGTCTCTGCAAGGGATAACCCAGCATGGAGGAGAACAAGGGGACATCCACAAAACTCATGGCTGCGTCAAGTCAATGCCTCCTGCTGGGAGTTACTTGGTATGGGAAGGGAGCCTGCATGGAGACTCGCAAGACGTGACTGCCTGGAGTGGCACCATAGGGTAGGTGAGGCGACGTGCCCCCGTGGCATATGCCCCCCATGATTGATTGATTGAATACAAAAAAAGAAATCAAATTATGCAAGAGCAGATTTTGCAAAGTTAAGAAAATTTTTTGCTGATATTGAATGGAGGAACATTATGAATGAAAGAACAATACAGGATGAATATGAAATATGTATTCCTACAGAAATATAATGAAGGAGTGAAGAAATATGTACCTATCTAAAGAGTAAAGAAAAGTATACAAGCTTGGTACAATGCCAGATGTATAGAAGCTAAAAGGAAAAAAGATAAAGGTTGGGAGAAACTCAAAATGCAGAAAAAAAAAAAACAGCAGTATAAGGATGTGAGAAATTAATATATTAGAGTAAGGAGAGGGTAAGAAAGAAACTTTGAGAAAAATGTGATGCAAAAAAGCAAAGATGAACCCAAACTTTTCTAGAAATTTAGAAATGATAAGATGAAGAATAAGGAAACAATAGAAGAAAATAATTAAAGGAGGGAAGACATACCAGAAAGCAAAGGAAATGAGTGAAATAATGAATGAAAGTTTCAAAACTGTGTTCACTGAAGAAGAGAAATTTACAGAACCAAATAGGACATTGCATTGCCAAGGATTGCAGGAAATCATAGTGCACAAAGAAGATATTGGAAGACTAGTAGATAACATAACATAACATACATAACATAAATAATAGGATAACAAAGGGCCACCAGGGCCCATCTAGGTTATCCTGTATCAGTCGCACAGCGACCTCGTCATCAGTACTTAAAGATACACTTACAAGTACACAATACATTATATACTAATTCTAAATATTTGGCCCATTAACAGGGCTAAGTCCTGCAGTGAAATCCTCTACAATTTGTGGTCCCCATACATGGGGATCATGTCTTATTTAACTATAGTAAATTTCTTATAAAAACTATCATGCAGTGCTATACATAATTATAAATCTAATAAATTTAAGTGCTTATCTAATCTGTTTTAAACATTGTCAAACTAGTGCTATTTACAACCATCTCTGGCAATGCATTCCAGAAGTCTACCACCCTATGACTAAAGAAATATTTTCTTATATCTAACCTGCAGCCTTGCTTTCTAATCTTCCTGCCATGATTTCTAGTCCTATTTCCCTCCTCTAAGGTAAAGAAAGATCTCACATCTATGTAGTTTGTATTTGAGAACATTTTAAATAACTCTATCATATCCCCTCTTATACATCTCCTCTCAAATGAAAACATGTTTAATTCCTTTAATCTATCTCTATACTCCAGGTGCTTTAATGCTGGTATCATCCTAGTTGCTCTTCTCTGAACTGCTTCTAACATGTTGATATCCTGCCTATAGTGGGGTGACCAGGCCTGTATGCAATACTCTAAATGGGGCCTAACATAGGAATTATATAAGCTATGCACCACTTCCTTACTTTTATAACTAACATTTCTATTTATAAAACCCAGGATCCTATTTGCCCTATTTCTTGCTTCTAAACATTGCTTTGAAAATTTCATAGTCCTGTCTATCACTACTCCTAAATCCTTTCCTTCCTCTACTGCCTCTAGCCAACATCCCTCCATCTCATAGTTAAAGTTTGTGTTGTCTTTACCTAGATAATTTGGATGTCAGAAAAGCAATGGGGCCAGATAGTGTATCAGGCTGGGCATCAAAGGAATGTAAAGAGCAGCTGTTAGATCCAATTTGAGAAATGGTTTCAACTTTATTAAAAGAAGGGAGAGTACTACTGGAATGGAAGAGAGCCAACATAATCTCAATATTCAAAGGAGGAAAGTCAACTGAGCCATTAAATTACAGACTGGTGTTGTGGGGAAGATATGTGAAATTGTTATCAAAGAAAAATGAGTTAAATATCTGGAAAAAGAACAGGTTATATTGAACAAACAATCTAGGTTCAGGACAGGAAGGTCATGTGTGTTGAACTTATTAAGTTTCTACTCAAAAGTAACAGAAGGACTGGAAAGCAGAGGTAGATGCGTGGACATAGTATACCTGGACATAAAAAAGGCTTTTGATAAAGTCCATCATGACAGACTACTTTGGAAGTTAGAGAGCATAGGACTGTGAGGAACTTTGTTAGATTGGAAAAGAGATTACTTGGAGGACAGAGAGATACATATTCATCTTGGGGTAAAGTGACAAATGGAGTGCCACAAGGATCAGTGTTAGCCCCCATTATGTTCCAGGTATATGTAAATGACATACAAAAAGGAGTAACCAGTTATAATAATTTGTTTACTAATGATGCAAAATTGCTAAGAGTAATCAAAATCCAAGAGGACTGTTTGCTGCTGCAGGTAGATATAAAAAAAATTTATGAGTGGAGTAAGAAGTGGAAGTTAGAGTTCATTACCAAGAAATGTCACATAATTGAATTTGGAAAGAGTAAGAGAAGACCGGTATGGAACAGTGGTGGCGTAGTGGATAAGGTAGTGAGCGTGGGTTCGGGCAGACATCCACGCATAGGTTCGAATCTCACCACATACTGCTTTGTAGCTATGCCATTTGTCAAGTGGTTTAAAGTTACCTACATGTCACCACAAGGTTCTAGGTGATTACACCAAAGATGCACTTTTTAAAATTATTTTTTTTATTTATACCATGTGGGCTTTTCACGGAATTTATGCGCTAAAGGGGATACTGTTAGGGTACCTCCTATCTCAAAGCCCATCTGCTAGGAAACCATTGCCCCGAATGAGGAAGCCCAGCCTACACTCGGACTGTGGACAGGATTCGAACCCATGCGCTTGGATACCCCTCGGACCCCAAAGTGCGCATGGTTCCACTGTACCACGGTGGCCCCTTGGTGGTGATATGGGCTCTAATATAGCTACCACTATAAATAAAACTGCCTGTGCCAATAATGGGCAAAAGCTGAACAGTGCTTCCCACATATACTCTTCTGCTATAGGCCATAAAATGGGGGAAAAAAAAAAAAAAGTAAATAAAAAAAAATCTGATGGGAGAGGAAAAAATAACGAAGACTAAAAGAGGAAAAAGATCTGGGAGTGATTATACAGGAAAATCTGAACCCAAAAAAACACATAAGTAAGATATTTGCATTATCATATAAATGTTGACTAATATTAGAGTGGCATTTCAATAGTACATGGAAAAAGATATGATGAAAAGATTATTACGAGCATGATATGTCCAAAGTTGGAGTATGCAACAGTGATGTGGTCACCGAGCTTGAAAAAAGATATAAGAAGATTAGAATGGATACAGAAGATAACTAACATATGAGGAAAGGCTGAAGGAAATGGGACTACCAACCTTACAAGATAGAAGATAATGAGGAGGCCTAATAACTATGTATAAAATAGTAATTAGCATTTAAAAGATAGACAAGCAAGACCTGGTGTTGGTGACAGAAGAAGCTGGAAGGACAAGAGGACATGTAAAGAAGATTAGAATGAGGCAGGATATTGGAAAATACAGTTTTTCACATAGAATGGTGGAAAAGTGGAATGCATTGAGTGATGAAGTTGTTACAGCACATAATGTGCATAACTCTAAAGAGAAATTGGATAAATGGAGATAAGGAGATAGGATACTATGAGCCTTGCTCAAACCCTGTACAATACAACTAGGTAAATACACGAGAGAGAGAGAGAGAGAGAGAGAGAGAGAGAGAGAGAGAGAGAGAGAGAGAGAGAGAGAGAGAGAGAGAGAGAGAGAGAGAGAGAGAGAGAGAGAGAGAGAGAGAGAGAGAGAGAGAGAGAGAGAGAGAGAGAGAGAGAGAGAGAGAGAGAGAGAGAGAGAGAGAGAGAGAGAGAGAGAGAGAGTGGGGGGGGGATTTCCATGCTTAACAAAAAATTATGTACACTAGAACTGTTTTAAAAAACACATACAGCATAAACTTTCAATGACTCATCGTTTTGAGATAGGTGTTTATTTACACTGGTAGTATTTTCTGTAAAATTGAGGCCATTGTTCTAGTATCTGATGTAATGAACTACCTACTTTTTTTTTCTTTAGGATGATTCAAGTCTTGTCTTATGTGTTCATGCCTGCACTAGGCTAAAAGGAGCTTTGCCAAGGGAAAGCTGACCCAAGTGTAGTGGCAGCTATGAAGATGGCTGAATTTGGCCATCATTACTTGGTTTTGTTCTCCGTCTTCTTCAGAGTAACTATCTACATCTTATCTTTGTGGTTTCTATTACAAGCCACAAAATCGAAGGGTAATTTCATAAATTCAATGATGGTTGTGTACAGCAAGAATAACAGACAACCTTGGTGAATGCTCATGAGCTGTTAATCTGCTACATAGCTCCAGGCTGCGGAACATTAATTCTGCCATGATACAGAGACTTAATTGACATTATTCATTGCATTAATGAATAGAATACCACAATTTCTCAAGGCTTTCACTAGAGTGTTAAATACAGAACTGTGCACTCTAATACCTAACTTCTCTCTAAGCTACATTTGCTAAAAAAAAATAGAGAATGCAAGTAATACATAATTACCAATTTCCTGTACTCATCATCCTTTTTTTGTTCTTTAGCTTCCTGTTCCTTTTTGTACCTGAAAAGATGCATCGTACATAAAAATTTGCATAAAAATGCTAGAATATAAATTCAAAATTTTGTATATAAACACATCCAGAGAGAGAGAGAGAGAGAGAGAGAGAGAGAGAGAGAGAGAGAGAGAGAGAGAGAGAGAGAGAGAGAGAGGTGCTGCACTGAGATCAAATGTATAAGGATGGATAGTTTTAAAGGGTATAGAAAAGTTTATATTGTACATACTTCACTTGGTCATCCAGCCCTCTAATAAGGCTAAGTCTCGCTTCTTCTCTATGTTTCTCCTTCTCTTCAGTAAATTTCTTTTCTTGGGCACTTTTTTGTAGTATTTCCAGTTCAAGTCTTGTATCCTGGATCACATCTTTTTCCATCTATAAAATAATAATAATGATAAATTACTAGGATCAAGCTATAGTAGTACATTCACCTCAACAATGATCTAGAACCTAAGCTAGACTTGTGGAATAGCTGGGTCACTCACATGCAATGTTGTTGGCATTCACAAATGCTTTCATGATGTATGCCTCTGTATCATCCATTTCATTTCTTCTTCAGTGCAAAATAGACCACTTTTATTTATACCATTAGACATAGCAATAATTGTAGAACCAAAATATGTTTATCAAATGTGTGAGACAAGAACTAAAGATGTTATTTTGAGTTGGAGAGAAAGAACAGAAGCATAATCTTTATATGTACAACTCCTTTTTTTTTATTTCTACTATTTCCTGTATTCATGAAATGATTTTCTAATGAAGCCATCTCACCGTTGTTCTGACCTGAATCTTGCCCTTTCTCTGTAACTGCCTCATCTGAACTAGTTCTCCACAGACTTTCATTCTCACAGTCTGTTACAGAGCTTTACTCCACACTCACAAGGGTCTGTCACCTCTTGCAGTCTACTATATCAGCTGTAACCAAGGCTCCCTTCTATAACACCTTGAGGTGGCTACCCTGTTTATCCCACCAACAGGGAAAGAATCTAATCTCAAGAAACAACCTTAGCTGGAAAGGAACAATCAACTACATTCTAGGAGGACAAACCACTCATATTTTTGAGGTTTATAATATGATGTCAACTATCGCCCTTTTGTGAACAACAAAAAGACAAACCACCCATGTTAACATCATTTACAAACCTCTAACTAAGCAGTGGTATTTACTTTCTTCCAGACAACAAGGCCAGCACTCTAAAACTGCTGGAATTGGGAAGACAACAAACACCACTACCCAACTTACTATTAATAATAACCTCTGGCCCCCAAGCTTATCCAAGCTTCAAGATTTAAGATATCCAACACTCTACCCTGTTCAGCTGAATGCTCACCTCACCACACAAAGACCACAGGTTGACCATATGTGCACACAGCCTGGTGTGGTTTTACTTCATGTCACAGAGTTCCAGCTTCTATCTCCTTATAACAGGGCAAAATTTGGGTCCTGTGGTCTGAAAGGGCTCCTCACAATACTTGGCAGAGAACTACTGCCTCACAATCAAACCTCTATTAATAATTACTCTACTTGGTCCTATTCTGGGTATCACACACTCTCCCTCTCAAACAATTCTGGGAGTGAGGGGGAGGTGCTCTCCCACTCTCTCTTGGTGGCCAGGGAGGGGAAGAGAGGGAGCAGGACACATCCCAACCCCTGCTCCACTCACCTGTCTGTACTCAACAAAAATACAAAGAACAAACACCTTACCACCTTCCTCATGGGCACACTAACATATATATTGGACAACACAAACTACACTGAGCTTTTGCCCCACCATCCTGTAACATGGTGCATGTCTCAAAATGAAAAAAAAAGGTTACAGGAGAAATGACAACTCTCGGCACAGTAATCTCTTAGCAAGCACAAGTTAACTAGGCATCTTGCCTCCCTGCACTCAGCAACATTTGTTGCTTAGATCTAATTTTCAATAAGTAGAACATCACCTCTCCTCTACTACTAATATCCATCCATGGCTTGGTGGAGGCAGAGCTATCCAGTGATTGAGATAATCAACACAAAACTATATAACAATATTTATATACCTTGTTATAAAAGTGTACAACAAGTAATTATAAAATATATTTTCTTCTATATAGTTAAGTTTGTTTCATATCCTGTAACTCATACCCTTCAACATAAAGTCAACTGATGCAATCCTCCAGACTTTGTATGTACTGTACAGTTTAGTTCAGTAATGTTTAATTTACAAGAGTTTTATGTAACCCTTGCATAATTCAAGAAATCCCTGTACCCTAAACTCATGGAACAACCTGTTTGTATAGTATCAATTATACTTTTCTCATCTTACTCACTTGCTGCTTTTCCAACTTATGGATGAGAGCCACTTCCTGTTGCTGGTGCTGCAGCCTTTGCATCTCTGCTTTCTGTCGTTCCATTTCTTTTTGGAGTTCTATTCTCAGGTTATATTCTTCTGCACACCTGTGGTTTTTTTTTTTATTTTCATTTATTGACTTGTAAACTGGTCTAATAAAAAACTCAAATAATTTCAACAAGTGATGCTTTACATGAATCAGACTACATCTCTAGAGAAAGAGAGTGAACTACATATTTATTACCAAGTATGACAGAAAGGATATCAAACTTTAAAGTCAGAAAGAGCAAAACATTTGTGAAGGCAATCTTTTCACAATCAGGGAAGAAAAGAAGTGATGACCATGTTGAATTTATGCAAAACTTAACAAAAAAAAACATGGATGAGTGTAAAGAGTTAATCTCAATCAGTAGAAAATCAGTAGGGAGAGAAGATTCAACTTCTATAGATTGTGGAAACAAATAGGAAGCAGCACTGCACTGCAGTCAGTGAAGTATGAAAGCCTAAAGTTTAGTTTCAGAAATGAACTCAATTTCAAAAATGTTAATACTATACCAAAACTAACAAGAAAATAAGTTTTTATATACTGAACCTTGAAATATTTCTATCTTGTAATTTGTCTTCCTCCTCAAGAAGTTTCCTTAGTTCAGTCTGCTTCTGAAGGGCAAGTCGAGTATTTTCTTGGGATGCCTGTCTCTTCTCCCACTGCCTGAGTGAGCAATAAAGTTAGAAAACTGCTGAATCCTAATATTAGATGTAGTACAAAGGGATACATTTACAATGGCATACACTCTGACTTACAACTATAGTGCTAGCTGATTAAAAAACAACATGCAACCTACTTGTCACCTGAGTGAGTACAAAATTGACTTGTTTGAATTTCTTGGTACATTTGCTAACGCTAAAAACTACACTATGCTATGTAGGTAAACAACATTGTTTATGAGCATTTCACTGCATTTCCAAGTGATGCATTTTTTTTTTTTTTTTTTTTTTTTTACAAAAATATCTTTAAAAAATTTGGGGGAGTTTTGAGAGTAGTCTTGCCATCAGATTTTTTTTTTTTTTTTTTTTTTTTTTGCTTCTGATGGCAATTTTGCAACAAATCTTTGTTATAAGTCAAGTATCTACACCAACCTATAAGCTACACTCTAAAACAATACAAGATACAAGTTAGCTCATATAAAGCAAACTTCTTAATGAAACAAAGTCAAGATGAGACCTAGTTGAATTATGCCAGGTTTTTAATTAATGTAATGAGTGTCCTACATCACCAACAGCTACCAAAATATGTTGCTCAAACTGAGTTTGTTCTCATGAATCTACAGAATATGACAATAAAAAAAAAAAAAAAAAAAAAAAAAATGCCTCTATGGAATGTATTTCAACAGAATTTTCAATTTTCAATATTTCATTAAGAAATAAGAAGACTGCACAAGGTCGGCTGGCCAACAAAAGCTAACTCTTGAGCTTTATCTAACTTCTAGAAACTATCTAATGTTTGTAAATTACTATATCCTTACTATGTCTGTCCTACTCACCATCCTTCCTTGCTTACACTTTTGCCTATTTTCAATCATCCTATAAGATCTTACAGCATAACTTAAGGTAGCATAGCATACATATATATAGCCATAAAATCATATTTAGTATTCTTTATACCATTACTTTTCTACCCATGGATTTAGGTTTATAAAAATTAGCAAGGCTGGTGAAGATTATATTATTAGTATGTATATAAGAGAGAGAGAGAGAGAGAGAGAGAGAGAGAGAGAGAGAGAGAGAGAGAGAGAGAGAGAGAGAGAGAGAGAGAGAGAGAGAGAGAGAGAGAGAGAGAGAGAGAGAGAGAGAGAGAGAGAGAGAGCGCAGGGTGGGGTGATTTACCTAGTTGTATATTACAGGGTTCAAGTGGGGCTCATAGAGACCTGCCTTTGTATCTAATGTTATCCAACTTTTCCTTAAATTTATGCACACTTTCTACTGCTACAATCTCATCATTCAAACAGTTCCAGATGTCCACCATCCTATATGAAAAACTAAACTTTATAATATTTCTCAGACATTGACATTTTCTGATCTTAGAGTGTCCTCTTGTCCATCTATTTCTACCTTCAATCAGTGACACAAGGTCTTGTTTATCTATTTTTTCCATATGGTTTACTATCTTGTGCATTGTTAATAGATCTCCTCTCCCCTCTATCCTTCAAGGTTAGTAGTTCCATTTCCTTTATCTATCTTTATAAGGAAGGTCCTTTATTTCTGGCACCATCTTTGTGGCTGTCCTTTGGATCTAGTTTCCTGATGTCTTTTTGCATGTGCAGTGACCACAACACTGCTGCATATTCAAGTTCAGGTCTTATCATCATGGTTATGATCTTTCCATCATACTCTTGCCCATGTAGTTCAATGCCACCTTGATATTTGATAGTGTCTTGCATGTTGAAGCAAATAACCCATTTATGTATCTTTCTCAGGTCAGTGTCTTATATAATCACTCCCAAGTTCTCCTCTTGCGTCTTTTTCATCATAACCTCTTCTCCCATTTTGTACTCCCACGTAGGATTTATATTACTTTTATCCATTTCCATCAAATGGCATTTTTTGTCATTGAATTCTGATTTCCACTTTGGCTCCATTCCCAGATCTTATCAATATCTCTTTGTAATTCAATACAATCCTCATTTTTCCTTATTACTCTCAAGAGAGTGAAGTTTTGTGGATTCATGGTATCATTTGAAAGTATCAACACCAATCCTGACAAAGTTTGTGCCATAACCAACTCTGCAACTCTGGCTAACATTACTGATCTCTGATTCTTCATGGGCCTTGTTAATCAGCTGGCCAAATTCTCGCCTGAAATCTCTGCAGCACTGCAGCCACTTTGACCACTGTTGAGCCCAAGACACATGTTTATGTGGACCACTGATCATGACATTACCTTTCATAGTGTGAAAGCAGCATTAGCTAGCCCACCACAACTGGTGACGTGTGACCCACACCTACCCACCACTCTCCTGACAGATACCTCTTGTCTCCATGGTATTTGCTATACCCACTTGCAAGATCATGGTGAAGGTCTTTTCCGTGTTATTCAGTGTGGCTTATGCTTCTTATCACACATAGAAATGCATTACGTCACGATAGAACTTGAAATGCTGGCAACAGTGTCGGCAATGCAGAAGTGCAGTTTTTACCTACAGGGTTCTGCATCCCTTCGAACATGTCACTGATCATCATCCACTAATACCTATACTAAACCACTACACCCTTGACGCTGTGGAAAATCCACAACTTCAGCGCCTCAAGGAAAAGTAGTCACCATATGTCTTCACAGCATGATGGTGGCCAGGCAAGACTCTCTGTGTATTTGACACTCTATCCCATCACCCTGTTGCCTCTCCTACTGAAGATGACAACATATTCTAGGGCATCCACTGGACGCTCTCCTGCACAAATGCTCTACAATCACCCCCCTCACACTTGTATATTGGCCTAACCTGCAGCTTACAAGATGGAATGGCAACCCAATACGGAGGACTGTGACCTGCGTGCAACACAGCGGAAGCAGGAAGTTGCTTTCCGCTACAACCAGCATGCCCGCTCATTGCTTGCCCTTACTGTTAATGACCAGGTTCACCTTCAGAACTCTAGGACCAAGCGCTGGGATCAGGCTGGCACAGTGACAGCATATCATGAACCGTGTCAGTATGACGTCTCCCTGCCACGTGGCCATGTCTTGTGCAGGAACTGTCACTTCTTATGTCCAGACATCACCCCTGTGGATTCCTAGTGAGACATACCTGGGAACCCAAACCCACCACAACTTTGATGTTCTAGGCACCTATATGATATACAAGATGGCAATTGCTGAGTCAGTTCAAGACTTCGCTATGAACTTGATTGGGGGGGGAGGGAGGTGTAGGAATATTACTTAGATAGTAAGGTAAGAAAACACCTAACACTATACTAATACACATATTCTACACTTTCATACATCTGGCAGCCACACTTCCCACAATCCTTAGAAGGGTTGCACCTACACAGAGGAGAGGATACACACACACCAAGTTAGCCAGGATTGTTTTGTCTCCTGTAGCAGGTTAAAGAACAATATACAGGTTGACTATCTCCTTCCAGCTTCTTCTGTCACCAGCATCAAGGTCTTGCTTGTCTATCTTTTCAATGCCATTAACTATTTTATATAATTTTATCAGCTCTCCTCGTTCTCTTCTATCTTGTAGGTTTGGTAGTCCCATTTTCTTCAGCCTTTCTTCATAAGTTAGGTCCTTTAGTGCTGGCGCCATCTTTGTAGGTATCCTCTGGATCTGTTCTAATCTTCTTATATCCTTTTTCAAGCTCAACGACCACACCCATGCCACATATTCCAAATGTGATGTATCATACTCGTAATAGATTTTTTCATCATATCCTTGTCCATGTACTGAAATGCCACCCTAATGTTAGTCAACATTTTATATGTTGTTCCAAACATTTTACTTATGTAATTTTGGGGCCTCAGAATTTCTTGTATAACCACTCCCAGATCTATTTCCTCTTTAGTTTTCATTATTTGTTCCTCTCCCATCAAATACTTCCATACTGGTCTTCTCTTACTCTTTCCTAATTCCATTACATGGCATTTCTTGGCATTGAATTATAACCTCCACTTGTTACTCCACTCATAGATTTTGTCTATATCTTCCTGCAGCAGCAAACAGTCCTCTTCAGTCTTTATTACTCTTAAATATTTTGCATCATCAGCAAACAAATTAATATAACTGGTCATGCCATACTGTATAGTATGTCATCTACATATACCTGGAGCATAATGGGGGCTAACACTGACCTCTGTGACACTCCACTTGTTATTTTACTCCAGGATGAGTATGCATCTCTGATCACGGTTCTCATCTCTCTGTCCTTCAAGTAATCCCTTATCCAATTTTTTCTCTCATTCCTATGTTCTCCAACTGCCAAAGTAGTCTGTTATGAGGGACTTTATCAAAAATAGTTTTTTAAAGTAACTCTCGAGTAGAAGCTTAATAAGTTTGATACACATGACTGCCCTGTCCTGAACCCAAATTGTCTGTTTGATAACACTTGCTCCTCTTCTAGAAATCAAACCCATTTTTCTTTGATAATTATTTCACACAATTCCCCAAGACACTTGTAAGTGACACTGGTCTGT
Organism: Portunus trituberculatus; assembly: GCF_017591435.1. Taxonomy (NCBI): domain Eukaryota; kingdom Metazoa; phylum Arthropoda; class Malacostraca; order Decapoda; family Portunidae; genus Portunus; species Portunus trituberculatus. Next base: position 33,412,311 of record NC_059301.1, read on the forward strand.
AGTTTAGTGGTTCAGTTGCCTTTCCTCCTTTAAATATCAGCATTACGTTGGCTATCTTCCATTCTAGTGGAACTTTCCCTTCATTTATTGAATCTGTAATTATTTCCCAAATTGGATCCAGTAGTTGCTCTTTACATTCTTTTAACACCCAGCCTGATACACCATCTGGCCCCATTGCTCTTCTGACATCCAACTTATCTAATAATCTTCCAATATCCTCTTTGTGCACTGCAATCTCCTGTAATCCTTGGCAATCCCATGTCCTATTAGTTTCTGTGAAATCATCTTCTGCAGTGACACCATTTTGAAGCTCTCATTCATTATTTCACACATTTCCTTCTTTGTTTGGTATGTCTTCCCTTCTTTAATTATTTTTCAATTGTTTCCTTATTTTTTGTTTTGCTGTTTACATACTTGTAGAAAAGTTTGGGTTCATCTTTGCTTTTATTCACTACATCTTTGTCAAAGTTTCTTTCTTCCTCTCTCCTTACTCTAATATATTCATTTCTGGCATCTTTGTACTGCTGTCTGTTATAGTCACTTCCCTGTTTTATGAGTTTCTTCCATGCTTTATCTTTTGCCTCCTCCAGGTATTATATCCCTTCTCTTTAAAGTTGACATGGATCCCTTCTCTCAGTTTTGTTTCAACGATGCACATTACATCCAGCTTTTTCTCTTTCAAATAATTCCTAACTTCCAATATATTTGCTTGATAACAACCCATCTATATTAGTATAAGTCACTCTTAATTTCTTGCCTCCTCTTTCTTCCTCAGGTACCACTTCTTTAGTCTCATATCCAGAACCCTCCAGTAAAAATTCTTCTTCTCTATCTCTGTCCTTTCCTCGTTTTTTTTCCTTAGCTTCACTTCTTAGCACTTTCTCCTTTTCCCTCTCCTCTAAGTTCATATCTCTTTTTATCCATATATCCTTGTGTTCAGTATCATCTGCCAGCTTCCCTTTCCTAGCCATAATTTCCTCTACAGCCACTTGGGATCTCATTCTCACCTTCATTGGTCTCCTACCCCTTTCATTGTATCTTCCTAGCCTGATCACTTCCTCCACCTCTTGGTCTAGTTCTTGTGTGCTGTCTTGCACTCGTTTGATAACAGTTTTGGCCAATTCTCTCTTTTCACATTTTCTCGTGAATTTATTTGGATTTTTCTTTTCCTTCATCCCAAAAATCACGAAGTTTTTTTCTTGTCCACTGTATCCTGCACCAGGTCTTCTTTCTCTTTAATAAATTCAATTACAGCAACTTTCATGTTCTCCATAATTTGTCTCTTTACAACCTCTAAAAATTTAACTTTTTCCTCTTCTTGCTCCTGCTTCCATTCATTTCATAGTTCCTTCAGCTTGTTTTCACCCAATCCACCTTCTGCCCTGTCCACAATCCCGTCCTGCACTTTAACCTGCAAGCTCCTTAACACGTTAACCACGTATCAGGCCACCCGTGTACCGAGCAAATGTTTCACTTGTTGCGTATTGGTACATCTGAGGCCCGAATATCACTTTCTAAAAACTATTAGTCCAGAGGCGAAGCCACATAACCTTGCATAGTCTCTTAACAATTGTTTCTTTGCTTTTTTCAATAGTTCTGAGTGTATAATGAAATTTAGCCCGGGTGGCCGATCGCTACCCTTGTGGAATTTTCAAAATCCAAGATGGCCACCGTGATGTTTGTCCTGGTCAGGTAAATCTATAAATCTTCATAATGTTCGCTCTGAGTGCAGTATAATAGCCATATAGGTGTTGATTATTATGTTTTTATTGTCAAGGAATGTGATTATAATGTTATCTTAGCTTTTGGTTGCCAATTTAATGGATAAAATGCAAGGTATGCTAGTGTCATTGGCCTCCTAGTAAGTCAGCGGGAACTCAACTTTCAAGAAGTACTCGCTACAGAACTAACAGCTTATCCACCTTCAATGTTTCATGCTAATGGTCAGATGAGAGTTGCTGCCGGAAAATCCACACTGAAGAAGAACATTTAAGTTGATGTGTCACAACGCTTGTCTAAGAGCCCAACAGCTATTGTGGTGGATGTGTCTGCTGTTATTTGGACCCTTGAATGGCCTGCTCATGTAACTGTTGCCACTTTCATATCAGGATTAAAAAAATGGCTCTCTCTTCAGTTGTCTACAGCTGATGTCTACTTGTGCTTTGACCGATATTATGACTACCCCATCAAAAGTAGCATTAGATCAACTAGAGCAACACATAGTCGTGTCCACCATCTCACACTGAGAACTCCATTGCCTGCTCGAGATGCAGTGCTCAAGAACTACACTAACAAGGCATAGCTAAACAAGCTTATTTGTGAGCAAATACTTAATGATGGTGACTTCCTCCATAATTTTACACAGAATCAAAAGTTAGTTGTTACAGAGGACAAATCAGAGCCCACACAAGTGTATAAAGGAAAAATGACTCCACGTGTGTATCTTTCTTCAAGACATGAGGAAGCTGACATCTTCCTCACTCAACAAGCCATCCATATTTCAAAAGATCCAGAATCAAGAGTCTCTGTGATCTCTGACGACACTGATGTATTTGTTTTGCTACTTTACTTCTACTGGAGTGAGAACCTTCAATCAACAATGACTATGCAATCACCAATTAATGGTCGCTCTTGCATTGACATAAAGGAAACTTGTAACATACATTCTGATATTGTACCCTCAATCCTAGCACTCCATGCCCTTACTGGCTGCGACTCCGTTGCAGCAACATATGGAATTGGCAAGACAAAAGCAATCAAAGTGTCAAGACAAGTATACACACTTGATCTACTGGGTCAGTCAAAAGCAGATCTCTACGATGTAGTCAAACAATCAACTGATTTTATGGCTGCATGTTATGGATGCAAAACACAATGTTCTTCCATGACGGAATGCCGTCAACAGCTGTGGGCAGAAAAAACAGGAAACTCAACAGCAGCACCAAATTATGTAGTTTGCCACCGACAACTGAAGCATTTAAACAAAACGTTTACAGAGCACACTTTCAGGTTTTCCAGTGGTACAGTGCCCTGAGTGGAGATCCACCTCATCTCAGTGTTTTGAATTACGGGTGGGAAGTGGATGACGCCAACAAGTGCCTCATCCCACGAAATGTGGCAGAAGGAATACCCTATGCTCCTGAAAAGATCCTGAAGTTGGTAAAATGTGGTTGTATTTCACAGCGACCTTGTAAAGGGGCCAACTGTGGTTGTACGGGACATCAACTTCCGTACACTATATTCTGTGCCTGTAGTGGTGGCCGTGACTGCTTGAATCCTTTTAACACAAAGATCATTGACGAGCCAGTTAATCAAGATGCGGACATTGATAATGATCATGATGAAGACGTACAAGACGACAACAGTGATGTGGAAGACAATGTGTACAAGGAAGGTTTTGTATTTTTTATGTACTTTCTTAAAATAGTTTTGTGCTTATCTTGGATTCTGCTGTCAATCTTATCAATAAACAGCATTACATCACAATAGTTTGTCTTCTTGCCCTTGATAGCATAATTCTGAACACCATTATTAAGATTCTATTGCATTTGCAAAGGAAATTATTATCATTGTTAGACTTTGCCTTATTATTTCTGACATCTTGGCGGCCATTTTGGATTTTGAAAATTCCACAAGGGTGGCGATCAGCCACCGAGCTAAATTTCAAGCACACACTTAGAACTATTGAAAAATCCAAAAAAACTATTGTTAATAGACATTAACAAGGTTCTTAAAAATTTGGGGTTCTGCCACTGGACTATATTACAAACATGAGAATGTAAACAATTTGTGTATAAATTTGTATTTATTATGACTGCAGATGTGTTGCTAAGGTACTGGAAAATAAGATAAAAATGACAATAATTTCATTTGTTGAAAGAAAAAAAAAGGCTTCTGACTAACAAGTAATGTTTGGTTATATATTACTTCAAAAATAATCAATATAAGAAAATAATGGAATATTAGATCATCATATGTTGATCACTAATTACACAAGTCATGTTTTTCGTTGAAATATGAAATAAAAAGGAGTGGTTGACCCTCACATTCATTGTAATAGGTGGATACTCTCTGAGCCTTGTTTGTGGCCACCTTGTATCCCTCAGACAGTGAGATTTTCTCATAGCATCGTCTGCATCGCTTCCTTGTATTTTTCATTGGGCCAACTGCTTCCTGTAAGGTATGTTCTTTTCTTGCACCCAATATATCAGTCCTTCCCCAGATGGGAACCGCCTTGTCGTGGTGGGGGGGTTTGTGTGCCCCTGTGACCTGGCGAGCGAGGCTAGAGGGGGCTTAGGACCCTGCTCTGCCCTTTCGAGGGGGAGAGGGCTACCCATGCTAGTAATGTCGCCAGTGAGGGGCCAATCCCTCCGCAGGATCCCCCAAAGCGAAGGTGCCTCTGGCGTTTTGCCTCTGCCAGTTGGGGGGACCTGAGGAGGTATTATGCTGATTTTCCCTGAAATGATTATTGCTTCCGTGCCAGAGACCCATCTCTTTGTGCTAAACGCATAACAGAGGTGTTAGTATCTGGCATGGAGGCGTACATTCCTCATTTTTTTTCTCAACCTAAACCTTCTAAACCTTGGTTTAACTCAGCCTGTTCTCGTGCTATACATGATAGAGAGGTTGCCCACAAAAGGTACTTGAGCCTTCCATCTCCTGAATCTCATGCACTTTATATCTCTGCCCAGAATCATGCCAAGTCTGTTCTTCAACTTGCCAAACACTCTTTCATAAATAGGAAATGTCAAAATCTTTCAAACTCAAACTCTCCTCGTGACTTCTGGCATCTAGCCAAAAACATCTCAAATAACTTCACTTCTTCATCTTTCCCTCCTTTATTTCATCCTGATGGCACCACTGCCATCTCTTCTGTCTCTAAAGCTGAACTCTTTTCTCAAACCTTTGCTCACAACTCCACCTTGGATGATTCTGGGCTTGTCCCTCCCTCTCCTCCTCCCTCTGACTATTTCATGTATACAGTCAAAATTCTTCATAATGATGTTTTCCATGCCCTTGCTGGCCTAAACCCTCGGAAGGCTTATAGACCTGATGGGGTCCCTCCTATTGTTCTCAAAAACTGTGCTTCTGTGCTTGCACCTTGCCTGGCCAAACTCTTCCAACTTTGTCTATCGACTTCTACCTTTCCTACCTGCTTGAAGTTCGCCTACATTCAGCCTGTTCCTAAAAAGGGTGACCGTTCTAACCCCTCTAACTACCGTCCTATAGCTTTAATCTCCTGCTTGTCTAAAGTTTTTGAATAGGAAGATTCTCAAACATCTGTCACTTCACAATCTTCTGTCTGATTGCCAGTATGGCTTCCGTCAAGGTCGCTCTACTGGTGATCTTCTGGCTTTCCTTACTGAGTCTTGGTCATCCTCTTTTAGAGATTTCAGTGAAACTTTTGCTGTTGCGTTAGACATATCAAAAGCTTTTGATAGAGTCTGGCATAAAGCTTTGAATTCAAAACTGCCCTCCTACGGCTTCTATCCTTCTCTCTGCAACTTTATCTCATGTTTCCTTTCCGACCGCTCTATTGCTGCTGTGGTAGACGGCTACTGTTCTTCTCCTAAACCTATTAATAGTGGTGTTCCTCAGGGTTCTGTCCTGTCACCCATTCTCTTTCTATTATTCATTAATGACCTTCTTAACCAAACTTCTTGCCCTATCCACTCCTCCTATGCTGATGATACCACCCTACATCTTTCCACGTTCTTTCAGAGACGTCCAACCCTTCAGGAAATTAACAGGTGACGCGGGGATGCCACGGAACGCCTAACTTCCGATCTTTCTAAAATTTCCAATTGGGGCAGAAAAAATCTAGTAGTTTTCAATGCCTCAAAAACTCAATTCCTCCATCTATCAACTCGACACAACTATCCCCTCTTCTTCAATGACACTCAACTGTCTCCCTCTTCCACAATGAATATCCTCGGTCTGTCCTTTGCTCATAATCTTAACTGTAAACTTCACATCTCATCTCTTGCTAAAACAGCTTCTATGAAATTAGGTATTCTGAGGTGTCTCCGACAGTTTTTCTCGCCCCACCAACTGCTTACTATGTATAAGGGCCTTATCCGTCCCTGTATGGAGTACTCTTCGCATGTTTGGGGGGGTTCCAGTCAAACAGCTTTGCTTGATAGGGTGGAATCGAAAGCTCTTCGTCTCATCAACTCCCCTCCTCTGACTAACTGTCTTCAGTCTCTTTCTCACCGCCGAAATGTTGCATCCCTTTCTATATTTTATCGCTATTTTCATGGTAACTGTTCTACTGATCTTGCTAACTGCATGCCTCCCCTCCTCCTGCGGCCACGCTGCACAAGGCTTTCTTCTTCCTCTCATCCCTATTCTGTCCAACTCTCTAATGTAAGAGTTAACCAGTACACTCAATCATTCATCCCTTTCACTGGTAAACATGGAACCTGCATCTGTAAACATGGACCCTGGTAAACATGGACCCTCCCTATGTAAAAAAAAAAAAAAAAAAAAAGAAAAAAAAAAAAAAATACTAAAAGGTTCCTACATAGGCTGCCAGTGGACCAGCGGAGCCAGCCGCTGGAGGGATCACCCAATAGGGGCCGTCCTGTGCTAGATGGTTGGGTGTCCAGGCTGGGATGCTTTGGGAGGGGGTCTCAGCTCTGTCGTGGACAAACATTCGTATCATGTGGGGCCTTTTTTTAAAACAACTGGTCCACATGGGGACAAGGTACCCCTTCCAAGGCAGCCAGCGCTCGCTCCCATTGTAGTCCCAGTAGGTGGTTTCCCTTGCCCCTGGAGCCAATTTTTTGTGTTACTTTTTTTTTATGGGAAAACACAAAAAACTGTCAGGTTCTCGTGAGGTGGCTGACCTGGCCCGCGAGACGTCATCTTCAGGTCTGAGTGGGAAGGAGGATTCCCCTCCACAAGGGCCTCTCACAGCAGTCTCTTGTTCTGGAAGTTCTTCTGAGGGACGCATTTCTGCTGCATGTGACTCCCTTGTGATGGTAAATGTTAATCCATCATTTTTCTATCATGCCTTGCACTCACTTCTCAAGGCGTATGGTACGGTTGTTCACATTCGACTGGTTTATGATAAGGATTTTCCTTCCAACCGCTGCTATGTAACTTTTCTGTCATGTGATGAAGCCCGTCTGGCTTATGAACATGTAGCATCTCTGCCCCTTGCCGGCTCTGGCTTTAAAACTGAATTTCTCCAGTCACGTAATATTTCAGACAGTGACATGGATTATATCCCAAATGTTTTTGAAAACTATTTAGACAATTCAGTTCCAGAAGTCCGCCAGATCCCGCCTCCACGCTGGTTTGTGGCGTACTACAGAAATGGGCGCGGAAATTTCATCCATGCCTCCCGGTACCTGTCCAAAGAGATCAGCACGATTCCTGAGGGAAACCTCAAGAAATATGGTAAGGGGGTGCTAGTGCGAGCGAAAAATATCACGCAGGCAAGGATGTTGCAACATCTACCATGTCCTTCTGACAGCATGTTTGAGACTATTAAGGCACATCCCACCTTTAATTACAGTAAAGGTTGTGTGTACAGTCATGATCTCTATGAATTTCCTGAGTGACTAAGATGAGGAACTCCTCCAACATGGTCCTTCTCATCTTTTTTGGGTCCACCCTCCCTGACCGTGTTAATGTCGGGCCTATTAATCTTAGGGTGAGGCGTTTTGTTTCTCGCCCTCTTTAGTGTTTCTCATGCTATGGGTACGGTCACGGCAAAAGCTCATGAAAGTAAGCTTCTCGATGTGGTAATTGCTCTACACTAGACTCACACTCTGAGGAGCATTGCAATGCTGCTGCTTATTGTTTCCATTGCCGTGATGCTCACCACGTACGTTCCAGGCTATGTCCTAGGTATCGCCTGGAGCAGGACATTTTACAGCTCGCTAACAGTCAGTTCATCAGTCTAGGTAGCGCCCGCCGTGAACTCCTTTACCGCCAGAAGGACGGTACTGGTGCGACATCTTATGCTTCATTGGCTGCTCGCTCTTCAGCTGAGTCTGCCTGTCCGAAGACAACTCCTCCTGCTACCTCTCGCTCTGTTGGGGCGGGTGGTCCTGTTCATCTGGCTAACAGGTTTGCTCTTTTGTCTGGACTCAGTTGAGTCATCTGTACGAAATGACGGGAATAATCCGGATATGACCAAAGTCACCCATCTAGTGGATGTCCATTTGCCCCCTGTATCGCCTAAGCCTTTGAAGGGTCTGACCAAACGGCACCGTGGCTCTGCGGAGTCGATAAATTTAGCTCAGCCAGCCTAAAAAATCTAAGGTTTCTCCCGGTGTACATGATCGCGAGTCCTCCAAGGACCGTTCTGCAATGATAGCGCCAGTTGTTTCTGTCCAGCCTTCTGTGACGCCCTCCATCTCAGATCGGGCTTCTTGTGATGAGGACGGTCTTAGCATGAAGACGTCTGATGATATTGTCACAGCCGTCCCTCATGGACCCGCTGTATCAAAAACTGCAGTCCATTCTGACCCTCGTCTTCCGATGACCGGTAGGAGTGATGATGGTTCGCATCACTCACCGGTAGGCCGAAAGGCTGCGGTCCAACGACCCGGTACATCTCAACTCCCGGTGTCTTCTCGTCGGTTGATTATTTCTAGTCAGGTGAGTCACGGGCAGCCCATTCAAAAGGTTCGCCCGTCCACTGCATCTAAATAGTCATCTTCAAACTTCTACAGTGGAACTGTAGAGGCCTTCGCCTCGTGGGGAACTCCGAGCTTTATTGTCGGAGTTCTCTCCAGCCTGTGTAGCTTTACAAGAGACTATGCTAGGTGATAGTACTTATTCTAGTCGTCCTGGCTATGGTGCCTTTTTTAGCACTCCTTTCCCTGACCAGGGCCACCACGGTAGCACAGCTATTCTAGTCCGTCAGGATATACCTGTTATCCCTTTACAACTTAACTCTCCCCTTCAGGTGGTTCCTGTTAAGGTCTTTATGTGACGATTGTACACCATTTGCAGTTTATATATCCCTCCTCGGCTTCCTGTCTCCAGGGGTGAGCTTGACGGCCTGGTGCGTCAGCTGACTCCGCCTTTTCTTTTGTTGGGAGATTTTAACGGCCGTCACCCATTGTGGGATGAAGGTGCTAGTAATCCTCGTGGGGTTTTAATCGGTTCTTTTATTAAGGATGAAGGATTGGAGGTTTTAAATTCTGGGGATGTTGCACATTTCCACAGTCTTACTGGGACTTTTACAGCTATCGATCTTTCTCTGTGTACATCTAATTCTTTCCTTGATTTTAATTGGCGGGTCCTACCGGATTTACACGGTAGTGACCACTTTCCGATTTTATTGAAATCTGTGAACTCTGAGCCACAGTCCCGGCCCCCACGCTGGGTTTTAGACAAGGCAGATTGGCTTCGATTCACAGACCTTAGCTCTTTTATCCCTCCGCTGGCTGACTTTTCTACTTGTGATGAGGCTGTTGATTATTTTACCAATTTTTTACATTCAGCAGCGCTTCAGACATTCCCTAGGATGTCCGGTCGCTTTACTAAGCGTCCCGTTCCTTTGTGAAATGCAGCATGCACAAACGGTGTGAAAGCGAAACGGGTAGCTTTCTCTCTTCTCCGGCGACATCGTGGGGACCCGCAGTGCCTGGAAGCTTTTCGACGCTGCCGAGCTTGGGCCCGCCGCGTTTTGAAAGAGGCACAAAGAGCCTCTTGGAGAGCTTATGTGTCTTCCATAAACGTCCGCACCCCTCTTTCGGATGTCTTCAACAAAGTCCGCTGAATTGCTGGGAAGTATTCTGCTCCTTCCCCACCAGTTTTGTTGTCTGCTGGGCGAATGGTGGCAGACCCTAGGACTGTCGTCGACCTCTTCGCAGAGCACTTTGCCAGTGTTTTCCAGAGGCATCCTGCAGCCCCAGGTGCACGTCACCGCCAGAGAATGGAATCTCTCGGCATAAACCTTTCTTCGGCTTTGGTCTTATAATGTCCCTTTCTCTGCTTCCGAGTTGCGGACTGCTTTGTCCCAGTGTCATGACTCTTCTCCTGGTCCAGACGACATTCCTTATGCCTTTTTGCGTCACATGTCTGACCGTGCTTTTAACTTTTTATTAAATCTTTATAATATGATTTGGCATACCGGTGATTTTCCATCCTCTTGGGCTGTCGCAGTGGTTCTCCCATTTCCGAAGCCTGGGAAAGATCACCTCCAGGCTACGAACTATCGTCCTATATCTTTGACATCCTGTATTTGTAAAGTGTTAGAAAAGATGGTAAATGTAAGACTCATGTGGTACTTGGAGAGGGGAACTACTTGTCATCTGTACAGTATGGTTTCCGAAAAATGAGGTCTACTACTGATGCTCTTTTATCCCTAGAGTCTTCTATTTGTGAGGCTTTTACTAATCACCACCACCAGGTAACCGTTTTTTCATCTGGAGAAGGCCTACGACACAGCTTGGTGTCATGGCATTTTACGTTCGTTGTATAATTTTGGCCTCCGTGGCCACCTTCCTATTTTTATTCAGCAGTTTTTATCCAGACATCTTTTATGGGTTCGAATGTGGAGTTTTCTCTCCGAGGCTACTGCTCTAAATGATGGTGTCCCACAGGGAAGTATTCTTAGTGTTACACTATTCGCAGTCGCCATTAATGGTGTGATAGATACTCTTCCAGATGGCATTCACAGCTCCTTATATGTTGATGATTTATGTATTTCTTTTGCTGCTGCTAGGATGTCACTGATTGAGCGCAAGCTCCAACTGGTGATCAATAGGGTGTCCAGTTGGGCCAACGTGAACTGTTTTCGATTCTCCACCTCGAAGACCGTAGTCATGCATTTTTGTCGCAACCATGGTGTCCATCCAGACCCTGATTTATACCTCGCCAATAGAAGCCTCTCATACATGGAGGCGACTTGATATCCCCATTTCCGTTCTCTTAAGGCGTCTTGTCGGCAGGCATTATCCCTTCTTCGGGTTTTAAGTCACACCTCTTAGGGTGCGGACAGGGACACTTTGCTGCTTCTGCACCGTACACTTATACTTCCAAAGCTGGAATACGGCTGTGAGATCTACTCATCCGCAACGGATGCATGGCTACGCGTGCTTGACTCCGTGCATCATGCTGGCGTCCGCTTGGCTACGGGTGCATTTCGGACATCTCCAATACCTAGCCTTTTAGTGGATGCTGGATTCTGGCCGCTCGACCTCCGGCGCCAGTCTTCGATGCTCCGATGTTAGTTTCGCACCCACCGTCTTCCTGATTCTGTCCCTTGTCTGTCATTATTGCGGGACTAGCGTTTGCAGGCGTATGTCACTTGACCGAGTCTACCTAAACCTTTTGGCCTTCGAGTGGCAAACCTCATGATGGATTTGTCTATCGACCCCATTCCTGTCTACTCTTTCCGGCTCCCACGAGTTGGTTATTGGCAGCTTCCAGTTGTTTCATTATGCCCTCCTGCCAAGGATGGCAAGAAGGATTTTCTGCCAGCTCTGTCCCACACACGGTTTTTAGAACACTTTTTTATCCATTCTGATGACATCCCCGGTTTTACTGATGGTTCCAAATCCGACGCAGGCGTTGGGTTTAGTGTGGTTTTCCCCTCTTTTTATCGGTCTGGCAGCCTCCCTTCGGTAGCCTCCATCTTTACTGCAGAGCTGTCTGCCATAGTTCTAGCTTTACAGATAATTTTACTCTCCCGGTTTCGTCTTTTACAATTTTTAGTGACTGTCGCAGTGCTTTTACTGCTCGCTCTTCTTTTATTTCCTTTCACCCATTGGTTTTATCAGCCCTGGAGTGGCTCTATCTACTTACCAGAAGGGGATATCGTGTTGGGTTCTGTTGGGTCCCTGGTCATGTAGGTGTTCCAGGGAATGAACACGCAGATCGCCTCGCTGAAGAGGCAGCAAGTCGCGCTCCATCTCCTGGCCCTGTTCCGTTTCGAGATGTTTCTCATCTTATTCGTGTGAAGGTCGCAGCAATTTGGCAGAGGGGATGGCTAACGGGGGTCCCAACCTCAAAAATGGGAGAGATCACCACTTCCACTCTCCCTCAGTGGACATACACCCATGTCCGGGATCGCCGTGCACAGACTTTATTGGCGCAAGTTCGTATAGGTCACACGTACCTTACACAAAGATTCCTCTTGACCAGGGACCCTCAACCTTACTGTGATGACTGCTTGGTGCCACTTACAGTTCGGCACCTGGTTGTCGAGTGCCCCAGTCTGACTGATCTAAGACACCGTTACCTTTACCGTTGTCACGGTAGAGATAACGGTGTCTATTATATTTCAAAGGTCAAAGGTCCTTGGACCAGAGTGCCTGGCCCAGGGCCATGACATTTTTAGATTTTTGGGAGAAGCTGACCTTCTCCCAAAGCTGTGAATTTTATTTGATTTTATTTAATGTATTTTAATGTTTTATTAACTTTTATTGTATACTGTATTTTAGTTACTTTTGTTTCCAGAGTTTTTCTTTGTTTTTAGTTTTCTGTTTCTTTAATTGCTTTTAGTTAGTTTTTTATTTCACGATGTCTTTTTTAACATTTCGTAGCGGCGCCAGATGACCGCTGATGTTGCGCCTTATTCTAACACACCTCCCCCACTATATCAGAGGTCCTCTTCCCTGGTTTTGTAATTTCCTCAGGAATGTTTTTAGTAAGAGAGAGAATTACTGATTCTATGAAGGTTTTTAGGCATACTTGTTTTGCTGAGCAGTATTTATTGTATAGAATTTGAGCATTTGTCACTGACATCCCAGCAATAATTTCCAGAGCCAGCTTCTTGTACCATTTTCTTGATTTGTAGAGTGGCGAGTATTAGGAATTGAGATGATCAGCAACATCAACACTTTTTTTTGCTTTATTGTACTCAATGACACATTCAGGTTTTACAATCTCTTCTCCATTTCTGTTTTTCATTCCACTTGGAACTAAGTTATTACCTTATTCAGGTACTGTTGATAGTGTCAAGAATATATCATCATATGCTACAGCCCATGCCTGGCACACTGGTGTACCAATACGCGATAGAAGGGAAAAAAAATTACTGGTCCGCAATTCGGTATATATTTGTACCATGGATTTTTACACTCTATAACTAGAGACCGCTCTCACAATGATATATACCTCTACTTTCTGCAAAAGTTCAATGGACACTGGCTTGGTCGGATAATGAAGGTTACACGGTGCGGGCGAGTGTGCTGAGTTGCCAAACGTGGTTAACGTGTTAAGGAGCTTTCGTAGTCTTGGCATGTGGCTTTTAGTACGTAATTTTGTTTCTTTATTTCTCGTATCTCTCCTTTCAATCCCTGATTGATTGCAATGACCTTCTCATATTCTACTAATCTCAATTTCAGCTCTGTGTTTTCCGTTATCAGTTGGTCCTGTTTGTCCATTAGACTTGACATCACCTCCTTCACATACCTTAATTCCCTTTCTACGTTGATTAACCTTCTCATATTACCTCGTTCATCCCTGAATCCAGAAAAATTTTTGTTCATAACATCATGTTAGTTTCCTTAGACCAATAGGAGTTTCAATGTACCTTTTGGTTTTTACACAATGGCATATGTTTTGATTCCATCATGCATCTGGCAGTACTACTCTGTTCCATCACTCTCTCGTTATTCTTTCCATATATACAATCCAACACTTATCTAATTTGGAGACAGGAGAACCTATGGCCCACCCCCTGTACATACGTTTCGGCAAGTCTCCAACTCCTGTTGTAGCGTTTCTCTGTGAGCTGCTCAGATGCATCTGGTCGTCATGATGGCTACACTGTGTGTGTGTGTGTGTGTGTGTGTGTGTGTGTGTGTGTGTGTGTGTGTGTGTTTACCTAGTTGTATTATACAGGGTTCCAGTGGGGCTCATAGTATCCTGTCTCCATGTCTCCATTTCTCCATTTTTTTCTTTAAAGTTATGCACATTATGTGCTGTAACAACTTCATTATTCATTGCATTCCACTTTTTCACCTTTCTATGTGGAAAACTGTATTTTCCAATATCCTTCACACACTGCCTCATCCTGATGTTCTTTACATGTCCTCTTGTCCTTCTAGCTTCCTCTGTCACCAGCACCAGGTCTTCCTTGTCTATCTTTTCAATGCCTTCTATCTTGTAAGGTTGGCAGTCCCATTTCCTTCAGCTGTTCTTCATATGTTAGGTCCTTTAGTTCCGGCACCATCTTTGTAGCTATCTTCTGGATACATTCTAATCTTCTTATATCTTTTTTAGGGGTCAATGACCACATCACTGCTGCTTATTCCACCTTTGGATGTATCATGCTCGTAATAATTTTTTTCATCATATCTTTGTCCATGAATTGAAATGCCACTCTAATATTAGTCAACATTCTATATGCTAATCCAAATATCTTACTTATGTGTTTTTCAGGATTCAGATTTTCCTGTATAATCCCTCCCAGATCTTTTTCCTCTTTAGTCTTCATTATTTGTTCCTCTCCCATCAGATAGCTCCAAACCGGTCTACTATTACTCTTTCCCAATTCCATTACAAGACATTTCTTGGCATTGAACTGTAATTTCCACTTCTTACTCCAATTATACATTTGGTTTATATCTTCCTGCAGCAGCAAATACTCCTCTTGGGTTTTGATTGCTCTTAGTAATTTTGCATCATCAGCAAACAAATTAATATAACTGTTTACCCCATTTTGTGTCATTTACATATACCTGGAACATAATGGGGACTAACACTGACCCTTGTGGTGCTCCATTTGTTACTTTACCTCAAGATGAGTATGTATCTCTGATCACAGTTCTCATCTCCCTGTTCTTCAAATAATCTCTTATCCAGTCTAATAAAGTTCCTTGCAGTCCTCCTATGCTCTCTAGTTTCCAAATTAGTCTGCCTTGAGGGATTTTATTAGAAACCTTTTTTATGTCCAGGTATACTGTGTCCATCCATCCATCTCTGCATTCCAGTTCTTCTATTACTCTTGAGTAGAAACTTAATAAGTTTGACACACATGACTGTCCTGTCCTGAGCCCAAATTGTCTGTTTGATATAACTTGTTCTTCTTCCAGATATTTAATCCATTTTTCTTTTATAGCAATTCCACATACCTTCCCCAAAACACTTGTAAGTGACATCAGTCTGTAGTTTAATGGCTAAGTTGACCTTCTTCCTTTGAATATTGGGATTATGTTGGCCCTCTTCCATTCTAGTGGTACTCTCCTTTCTTTTCTTTTTGTAACCATTTCCCAAATTGGATCTAACAGCTGCTCTTTACATTCTTTTAGTGCCCAACCTGATGCACCATCCGGCCCCAATGCTTTTCTGACATCTAAATGATCTAGTAGTCTTCCAATATTTTCTTTGAGCACTATGATTTCCTGCAATCTTTGGCAACACAATGTCATTTTTGGTTCTGCAAATTCTTCTTCTTTAGTGAACACAGTTTTGAAGCTCTCATTCATTATTTCACTCATTTCTTTTGTTGATTGCTATGTCTTCCATCCTTAGATTATTTTTTTCTATTGTTTCCTTATTCTTCATGTTACCATTTATAAGCTTGGGTTCAACTTCACTTTTTTGCACTAAATCTCTCTCAAAGTTTCTTTCTTCCTCTCCTTATTCTAATATATTAATTTCTTGAATCCTTAAACTGCTGTCTGTTATTGTCATTTCTCTGCTTTTTGAGTTTCTTCCAAGCTTTATCTTTTGCCTTTTTAGCTTCTGTAAATCTGGCATTGTACCAAGCATGTATACTTTTCTTAACTCTATAGATAAGTATGTATTTCTTTACTCTTTTGTTATATTTCTGTAGGAATATTTCATATTTCCCTTGTATTGTCCTTCCATTCATAATATTCCTCCATTCAATATCATCAAAATATTTTCTTAATTTTTCAAAATCTGCTCTTGCATAATTTAATCTGTTTTTTTTTTTTTGTAGTCATCTCTATCTTATCCCATCCTCCTCCTGCATTTCCATTCTTTGTGAATACTAGGTCAAGGAACGATGGTTCTTCTTCCCCTCTGTACCATGTTGATTCTTCCACCCACTGATCCAGTGTATTTACCATAGTCAACTGTAACACCTCCTCGCTCCATTGTCCAGTACTACCCATTATTTCCATCTCTCTCCAGTTTACTCTTTTACATAGTATCCTTCCATTTCTTCTTTCCATATTATCTAGGTACTTAATGACCTCTCTTTGCATATCCTTATGTTCCTCAGTTCGCCATGTATTTGTCTTAGGTGGCACATACATAACTGTGATTTTCCTGTTTTTTCAATTTCTCTGTTTTGATTGTTACTCCCATTACTTCCACCATACCATCACCATATTGCACTTCCTCCACACATATATTATCACAAACCATTATTAGCACTCCTCCTTCCCCTTTTCCCTTCCTGTCTCTTCTCCAGCTATTATATCCCTCTTTTTTAAAGGTAACATTGAACTCCTCTTTTAATTTTGTTTCTACTATGCACATTATGTCCAGTCTTTTTTCTTTCAAATAATCTTTAACCTCCAACACACTGGATAACAACCCATCTATATTAGTATAAGTCCCTCTTAATTTCTTGCCTCCTCCATGACCTCCTTCTTCCAAAGATACCACTTCTTTAGTTTCATATCTAGAACCCTCCAGTAGAAATTCTTTTTCTCAATCTCCATCCTTTTCTTTTTTTTTTCCTTAGCTTCATTTCTTAGCACTTTCTCCTTTTCTCTCTCGTGCAGGTTCATATCTTTTTTATCCATATATCCTTAAATTCAGTATCATTGGCCAGTTTCCCTTTTCTTGTCATAATTTCCTCTACAGCCACCTGTGATCTCATTCTCACTTTCATTGGTCTCTTACCCCTTTCACTAAATCTTTCCAATCTAATAACTTCCACCACTTCCTGATCCAACTCCTGTGTGCTGTCCTGGACCTGTTTGATAATAGTTTTGGTCAATTCTCTCTCTTCTTGCTCTCTCACGAACTTGTTTGTATTTTTTTTCCTTTCATCTTATCCACTGTATCTCTCACTAGATCTTCTTTCCCCTTAATTACCACTTCTATAACAGTGTCCTTTGTCTTTTCTTGAATTTGCTTCCTTACTACCTCTGAAAATTCAACTTTTTCCTTTTCCTGTTTCCATGCATTTCATAATTCCTCCAATTTCCTTTCACCCATTCCATTCTCTACTTCCTCCTCCACATAATGTATTTCATCTGTAGGCTCCTTAAGGATTCTTCATAGTCGCAACAAGTATTACAGTCATAACATAATAAAAAAATTTAAAAAATCCAAAATTTTGATACATTTGAGAAAAATTAATAAATTTTATTTTCATTATTTATGACTAAAAATTATACCATGCCATATCTATAGTGCCAGTTTCTTGTGATCCAATTTGGGCAGCAATCCAATAATGACTAAGGAAAATAATTTTGTTATTTATAGGTTTTGTTAAAAAAAAAAAATAAATAAATAAAATAAAAATCCCCAAGGAAACCCATGTGAAAAAAAAAGTCTTCTCATAAGCTTTCCATTGATATGTATTACTTTATGATTATGCCTTTTTTTCTTTGTGCTACAATTACTCAAAGTTAACTCTAACTATCTCCCATATCGTAAGGGGCTCTTCATATGACCTACTACTTATCTAGGAAGTACTCTATCCTATTTTGATTTTTTTCTATATCATCACCCTTTGCTCCATACAACTGGACAATGTTTTAATGTAGCAACATTTGACTATTAATACTGTGAAATTTAATCTTGTTTAAGATTTTTCAACATGGAACTAACATATATGATAATATTCTTGCCAAAATCTAAACATATTACTGTTGTCACTGTTATTATCTGGTAGTTCAAATGTCATCTTATCAAGACAAAAAGCTTTTTCAGACACAATTTATCCTCTGTAAATCCATGCTATATTATAAGTTTTATGACATTGCTAAAAATTATCAAAAGATTAGTTAAAAAAAAAGATGAAGTAATTTTCATAAAAAAAACTTACTCTTTTTTCTCCTTTTCCATCAACTTGTTCTCATCCACTTCTGCCATCATTTCAATTACATTTTCAGCTTCAGCTTTAGCTTTATCTGCAGCCTTTTCAGCAATCTGCTCCTGCAAAACCTATACAAAAAAAATTTCAATAAAAACATTTTGAAAATTAGGCAAAAACATATACAGTAATACTCCGCTTAACGAACAGGATAGGGGGTGTCAAAACTGTTCGTAGAGCGAAAATTCATTATGCGGACATAATTTTCCCATATGAAATAATGGAAATAGGGGAGGATGCGTTCTGGGCTGATCCCAACATACCACATGGGTTAAAAAAAAAAATTATATATACGTTTGGCAGCATACTGGGCCACCGTTGTACCACTACTTTTATGATGTTATATGAGTCATTGGAAGTTAGAGGAGCTACGTAGAAATTCTCTCACATTCTCGCATTTATGTTCACAAAATAACATTTCTATTAGCTTTTTACAAACCTTGTCCCCATGAAAGGATTGTTTTGTAATGCATAAAATGAAATCTTACATGGAATACCAAAAAATGAAGCAGAGATGAGATGAGCCATCAGCGGAGACTCATGCCACCGGCTGCTTCTTCTTATTCTTGTGACCCTTTTAGCCTGCATGTTGTCTTTCCCCATGATATTTGTTTCCACTCCTCTATTGCCTGCTATAATGGATATAATATCTTAGTATTCATATACACTCATGCCATGAGGATAACCTCGACTCCGTGGCACTGGTGATAGTGGTATTAATGAAATACCGCGGTATTTCATTAATAATTCACTATCACTCAGTGCCATGGAGTCGAGGTTATCCTCATGGCATGAGCATATATGAATACTAAGATATTATATCCATTATTGCAGGCAATAGAGGAGTGGAAACAAATATCATGGGGAAAGACAACACGCACGCTAAAAGGGTCACAAGAAGAAGAAGACGCGACCGAGTGGCCGTGAGTCTCCCGTTTCGTCTGTGGCTGATCTCATCTCTGCTTTATTTTTTGGTATTCCATGTAAGATTTCACTTTATGCATTACAAAACAATCCTTTCTTGGGGGCAAGCTTTGCAAAAAGCTAATAGAAATGTTGTTTTGTAAACATAAATGCATATATAAGACAGTAACACCACCTCCAGAGGTGGTGTTCCCAGCAACCTCACCTCCACAGGTGGTGTTCCCAGCAACCTCAGAGCAACCTGATAGCAACCTTGTCACCGTCCCTCCAAGCGTTCATGGATGCCATTTCGCAGCAGGAGGTTGCTCTGACGTTAAAGAATCTTGGATCCAGCTCCAGCAGAGCTTAGAGACAGAGGTGGGGAGCCAGCCAATCACAGCGAAGCTGCCGTGTTTGATCCCTCACCCGGCAAATTCAAACCCAGAAAATTCGCTAAAACGGATGTGGTTGTACGTTATGTGAACTTTTGGTCTAACTTTATATAGTATGTTAAACCGGAAATCCGTTAAACAAACGTTCATTAAGCGAAGTATTACTGTATCTGTATCGACGCGTCCCGAATTTTGCGGGTTAAGTTGTTATTTTGGGCAATATAGTACATTTATATCATGCATACAATAACCATTGTATTTATCTTATATTAAATCTATATTTGGTTGGTATTTAAAGCATGGTAATTATTTGGGGAGGTAAATTCGTATCACAAGAATGAATTAATTCTATTTCCATTAATTTCTATGAGAAAAATTTATTTGATATGCAATTTTTTTTTATATACAACGATTGTCACGGAATGAATTAAATGCGTATGTTGAGGTACCACTGTATATATATATATATATATATTGTTACGTACACGCCACGGCTGCGGTTACCTGCTACAGCTCACTAGAGTGTTATTCTGGCCAAATCGCCAACTTTGTTACGGTCAGTACAGTGGGGATTATAAAACACTCCACAGAGTCCCCAATACTATAACTCACAGCCACCGTAACCCTCAGGTTCTTTCAAGGTCGCCAACAGTGTATAATTTCCCCCACTGTAAGGGAATCTCCTCAGCAACTCCTCCTCCTGTACCCAACCAAGTAGAATTTATAAATGGTAGATGCTATGTGTAACAGGGCGAGGTCTTAATACCCCCTAGAGAAACCGCCCACAAGGACAATTCCACCCACTTCTCTATGAAGTATTAATGCCTCTCCACACGCCTTGTCCACAGACTGTGATACTCACAAACTGGGACAACACGCGCAGTATATATATTACTATACTATCCTATTACGACAAGTGCTTCCTAACACCTGTCAGACTGACACCCCTAGCCTACGACTACCACAATATATGATGTGTACAGCACATCCGGTGGTGTACACGCAAGCCCAGACACCACCTACGGGTGACAACAGCCCTACACGGAGTCCAGATACTCATCACAGACAAGTCTGGCAGACGACAACTACGCACCACTGGCTGACATGAAACCTCTCAGCATTCAATAGTGTGCGTGGCTACTACCACTACAATACAGTATACTACTGATACTACACAAAAGATGATGGGGGCACACAGCCGCCCACCAAAACACACTGGTGACCACGGCCATCAACAGCAACAACGGGACGAGGAAATAACGCGTCCCTCTGCGCCGCCACACCCGAGTGGATGAACGCACAACAGGAAATGCAGCCCCAACCGGCCACACTGTCCTTAGGACAACAAGCCTGTTGTCCTACACAGCCACGATCTACCGAGTAACAAGCCAGTTACTCAAGGGAGGGCACAACTCCCAGACCGACGACTAGTGAGCAACAAAAGAAGCCCAGCAACACGAATCTCCCTACCCTGTGCCAGACCACGAGAGTGCGTGTCTATCTCCGCTGAAGGCTACCTTGAAACTATAAACAGTATACTACTGATACTACACAAACGATGGTGGGGGGCACACAGCCGCCCACCAAACCACACTGGTGACCACGGCCACCAACAAAACAAACAGGATGAGACAAAGCGTGTCTCTCCTCCTCGCCGCCACCCCACGAGTAGACGAACGCACGAGAAATGCAGCCCCAACCGGCCACACTTTCTCAGAACAATAAGCCCGTTGTTCTACACAGCCACGGTCTACCGAGTAACAAGCCAGCTACTCAAGGGAGGGCACAACTCCCAGACCGACGACTAGTGAACAACAAGAGAAGCCCAGTATCACGAATCTCCCTACCCTGTGCCAGACCACGAGAGTGCGTGTCTATCTCCACTGAAGGCTACCTTGATACTGATGCAAGGCTCGCAGGCACACAAAATGGTGGAAACAAAGAGAGGGTGGTTGGCCACACAGCGACAGCCTGCGCTTGGGTGGCCAGAGGCTACGCATATACTATAAATAAATGAAGGGGAAATAATGCGATGCCCCTCATATATATATATATATATATATATATATATATATATATATATATATATATATATATATATATATATACAGGCAACCCTGCTTAACAAAGGTTCACACAACAAAATTTCGCTGCAAGGAAGGTTAAATTTTACTACCATCTGCTCGTTTAACGAACACCAAACTCACTTTAACGAAGTTTTATCCAGGTAATTTTTTCCAAGTTTGAAAGGCCCGCCGTATCATGCAAATTGACAGGCTTTTGAATATACCAGCACCTCTCGTGGACAACATGCACATCACTCATTGCCCCTGTTCAAAACAATAACAGCGTCAGTACCAGCCAGCTCGTCTTCCCTTGCTCAATTTACCACTAAAATACCCTGCAATGTCGTCTAGTGTTGCAAGATTTATGCAGCTGTTAAATCCGATCTCTCGTATCGTGGCAGCCGTGAAATATTAAGAACAGTACTGAAGAGAATCGGGTTTCGATATGGAAAGGTTGATGGACGTAGATTCCTAATGGAAAAAGATGATGTCACACATGCAAGGTTGATTTTCTTGCACGAATTGAAGAAACACAGAAGTTCAGGGAAAAGCATCGTCTACTTGGATGAAACCTGGATTAACCAAAATTACTCAGTGTCCAAATGCTGGGTAGACAGCACGGCAGAGAAGGCCACGGGAGTGAGGGTGCCCACGAGGAAGGGTTCCCGCTTGATTTTGCTTCACGCAGGAACGAGAGATGGATTTGTCCCTGGAGCAACCCTCGTTTTCCAAGCAAAGAATGTTGGTGATTACCATGAGCAAATGAATGCGGACACCTTTGAGAAGTGGTTTAAGTCCCAACTACTACCCAACATTCCATCCTCTTCAGTCATAGTGATAGATAATGCATCCTATCACTCAAGGAAAGTGGATAAGCCACCAACTACTGCAAACAAGAAAGCAGAGATCCAAGAATGGCTGGAGAAGAAGGGTGTTGCAGTGCCAGACGGTCTACTGAAGACTCAACTCCTGCATCTTGTCACTCGCCACACTGCAGCCGCTGACACACAATATGTCATTGATAAGACTGCCTCAGAACATGGGCATAAGGTTGTACACTTACCCCCATACCACTGCAACTATAACCCAATAAAACTGATTTGGGCACAAGTTAAAGGGTATGTGGCAAAGAGAAACACCTTTAAGATTGCAGACCTGAAGCCACTCGTCCAGGGGAGTCTCAACAGCATCACGGCAGACAACTGGAAAAATGCTGTGAGACACTCTGAGGGATTACAAGTGAATGATGAACAGAGATATGGTGATTGACCATTATCTCGACTGTTCACAATCACTCACTCATCTGATGAAGAGTCGTCATAACTCTTTTATGATATACAGAGGAATAAGGACTACTGGGGACACCTCTTTAAAAAAAACGCACAAGACAAATACCTCATGGTTGGTGTGGAAAAATTGTCAAATTTATATATATATATATATATATATATATATATATATATATATGCAATTATAAATGACTTACTAAAAAAATCAAAGGTAAGCAGAGAGAGAGAGAGAGAGAGAGAGAGAGAGAGAGAGAGAGAGAGAGAGAGAGAGAGAGAGAGAGAGAGAGAGAGAGAGAGTGTAACAGTAGTGAAAACGTGTCAACACTGTACAGAGACGCTCGCCCCCCATGGCCGTAAATTAAGGCTGGTCAGACTATAATAGCATTGCTCACCACCATCTTGACTCCATCTACTGTCTCTACTATTTTCAAGTCAGCAGACTCTATTAACCCCTTCGCGCCGGATGTTAAAAAAGCCCGCCTGTATGATATACGGGTGGTAGTGCCAAGCGCAGGAAACTCGTGCAAGCTTGTCATACTTGTCATCTTTGTGTATTATGCTGCTATTTTTTAGTCACTATTTCGCCTTCGAAGAGGAAAGTGGATGCTTCTCTCTTCGGGGAGAGAGAGAGAGAGAGAGAGAGAGAGAGAGAGAGAGAGAGAGAGAGAGAGAGAGAGAGAGAGAGAGAGAGAGAGAGAGAGAGAGAGAGAGAGAGTGACATTTGCTAATGTTTTGGACACAAGCGGGACGCATGTAGCTTATCTTTCGAGAGGAAGAGGGGAAGGAGAAGAGAGAGAGAGAGAGAGAGAGAGAGAGAGAGAGAGAGAGAGAGAGAGAGAGAGAGAGAGAGAGAGAGAGAGAGAGAGAGAGAGAGAGAGAGAGAGAGAGAGAGAGAGCTATGCTCGTACTGTCCCGTCTCCATATCTACTAATGTCCAGCTTTTTCTTAAAATCATGAATATTCCTTTGTTGACCACTTCCACGTCTAAACTATTCCATG
Organism: Portunus trituberculatus; assembly: GCF_017591435.1. NCBI lineage: Eukaryota > Metazoa > Arthropoda > Malacostraca > Decapoda > Portunidae > Portunus > Portunus trituberculatus. The sequence continues at coordinate 33,435,955 of NC_059301.1, forward strand.
CTTCCACCCTTCTATGAGGGAAGCTATATTTTTCACATCTCTCCTATAAGTGGCCATTTTAGTTTTTCCCATGCCCTCTCGACATTCTTTCATTCCACATACACAGATCTTCCCTATCCATTTTTCCATGCCAATCATCACTCTGTATATTGCTATCAGGTCTCCCTTTCTCTTCTGTTTTCCAGGGTCGGAAGTTGCATTCTGTTCAGTCTGTCTTCATAAGTCAAATCTCTTAAGTCAGGCACCATTTTGTTGCAGCCCTCTGTACTTTCTCTAGTTTCCTTATGTGTTTCTTTAAGTTCGAGCCCACTGTATTGTTGCATATTCAAGCCTTGGTCTTATCATTGCAGTAATTATTTTCTTCATCATTTCTTCATCTAAATATACGAACGCCACTCTTATGTTCCTCAATAAGTTCAATACTTCTCCAATTATTTTGTTTATATGTCTCTCTGGCGATAGGTCATTGGTAATTGTCACCCCAAGGTCTTTTTCTTCATGACTGGTTTTATGTCTTCATTTCCTATCTTGTACATACTCCTGATTCTTCTTTCACTCTTGCCAAACTCTAATTTCTTGCATTTTGTCGTGTTGAACTCCATTTGCCATGTACAGCTCCATTTCCATATTCTGTCCAAGTCTTCCTGGAGTAGTTCGCAATCTTTGTCACATCTCACTTTTCTTAACAATTTTGCATCGTCTGCAAATAGGCTCACATAACTGGACACCCCATCCACCATGTCATTTATGTAGACCGCGAACATTACTGGTGCCAACACTGATCCCTGTGGAACTCCACTCTCCACCAAGCCCCATTCTGATGGTCTGTCCTTAATTATTGTTCTCATTTCTCTTCCTATCAAAAAGTCTTCCATCCATTTTAGTAAACTGCCATGCACTCCTCCTACCATTTCAAGTTTGCAGATCAGTCTCCGGTGTGGTACCTTATCAAAGGCCTTTTTTAAATCCAGATATATTCCATCAGCCCAACCATCTCTTTCCTGTATTACATCTATCACCCTCGAATAGTAACATATCAGGTTTGTCGTGCATGAACGCCCTAAAACCAAATTGACACTCACAAAGTATGTCATTTTTCTCCAAGAAGTCTGTCCATCTATTCTTCACCACCCTCTCACACATCTTAGCTACCACACTTGTAAGTGACACTGGTCTATAGTTCAATGGGTCTCTCTTGTTACCTGATTTATAAATTGGGACAATGTTAGCTCTTTTCCAGTCTTGGGGCACTACACCTTCCCTTAATGAGGCATCAATTACTTCACAAACTTTTTCTGCCAGTTGCTCCTGCATTCTCTTAAAATCCATCCTGATACCCCATCAGGTCCCACAGCTTTTCTCACTTCTAAACTCCCCATCATATTCTTGATCTCCTCCACAGTTACTTGAAACTCCTTCATAATCCCTTTCTGTTCCATTACCAGTGGTTTGTCAAAAGCAGTCTCCTTTGTGAATACCTTCCGAAAGCATCCATTCATAGCCTCTGCCATTTCCTGGGATCCTCACTGCATACTCCATTTACTTCTAAACTTTCAATACTTTCTCTATTTTTGATGTTGTTGTTCACATGTCTGTAAAAAGCCTTGGTTGGTCTTTACATTTATCAATTATATCCTTTTCTTGTTTCTTTCTTTCTTCTCTTCTAATCAACACATATTCATTTCTTGCTCTTTTGTAACTTTCCCACTGCTTAATCCGTCTTTTCCTTCTCCACCTCTTCCATGCATCCTCTTTTCTTGTTCTAGCCTTTTCACATCTATCGTTAAACCAGTCCTGCTTTCCAACTTCTCTATGTTGTCTTATTGGTACAAATTTTTCTCACCTTCTTTGTATATTTTTATAAATTCCTTCCACTTTTCATTTGCTCCTTAGCACTCTTGAATTTCATCCAATTTGTCTCTTGAAAGAATTTCTTTAGGTTTCCAAAATCTGTCTTGGCATAATTCCATCTTCCCACTTTATATTCTTCATTTCTTCTAGATTTCTCTTCATCTATCACCTTGAACTCCAAAACTGCATGATCACTCTTTGCTAAAGGGCACTCCACCCTCATCTCCTCAATGACCATTGGCTCTGTACTAAAGACCAAGTCCAGTCTTGACGATGCTCCCTCTCCTCCAAACCTAGTATCTTCTTTGACCCACTGAGTTAACACATTTTCCATTGCCAGTGTCAATAGTGTATTTCCCATGTTGTCTCTGATCCTTCCATTGACCAGTCCTCCCAACACACCTCTTTACAATTAAAATCTCCCATCATTATAGTTCGTTCACAGCCACCCAACATTTCTTCCAGACATGTTCCTGTATCACTTATCATTTCTTCATATTCCTGTACTGACCATGCATTTGTCTTAGGTGGTACGTACACCACTATGTAGTGCCTCTTTTTCCTTCATTAGTTTCTGCTCTGATCTTTAGCACTTCTGCCTTTCCCATACCTTCTTTCACTTGATCCACCTTTATATCTTTTTAACCAGCAACATCACTCCTCCTCCCATCTTACCTACTCTATTTCTTTTCCAAACATTATATTTCCTTCTCCAACCATCATCAGGTCTTCTCCTCTCTCAGTTTTGTTTCAGTAAGACCCACAATATCTGGGTTCTTGTCCCTCAAGTAATCGTTGAGTTCTAAAATCCCGATATCACTCCATTTATGTTGGAATACATTACATTCCGCTCATACGTAAGTTTCTTTAGTCCTTTCTTGCTGTACTTTTCTGGGTTATGAACCACTTCCTCAGTCTCATATCCAAGATTCTCCAGAAAAACTCTTTCTTCTCCTCTTCTGTCCTCTCTTCATTTTTTTCAAAGCCTCCTTTCTCAACTCATTTAACATTTCTCTTTCCTTTTCACCGAGATCTCTTCTCAACCAAATCTTCCTTGTTGTTTCCTGCTGGGCTAGCCTCCATGACTTCTCCACCAATTCATCTACATCCTTTTGTGACTTAAGTTTGATTCTTATTGGCCTCATACCTTCTCCTGTGAACTTTCCAATTCTATGGAAGTCCTCTATTTCTTGTACTAGGTCTTTTCCTCCTCCTGCACCACATTAATGATATTATTTATCACCTTTTTATGTTTTCTCTCTCTCCATTTTACTCGGTGTCTTATCCTCCTCCACACCAAATATCACCACACATCTCTTTTTGTCTACAGTTTCCCTCACCAATGTCTCATTTGACTTAATAACCTTCACCACTTTCTCAGCAATCTTCTCTTCTATGATCTGTTGATCTATAATTTCAGCAAGGCCCAAAGTTTTCTCCCAGACTCTTTGATTTCCTTTTCCAGACTTGCAACTTTGTAATTTACCTCCTTTCTTTCCACTTCCTGACTTTTTTCCATTCAGCCTGCTTCTCCATCACTTTTCCTAAAGATTCTCCACATTTGTCGCAATTCACTTTAATTAACTTAACTTCCTCTTTCAGTACTGCATTTTCTTTCTTCATATCGCACTCTTTCATTACATTGTCATAACTCGTTTCCAGGCCCCCATACTTTTCAAACAGTTTTTCAATTTTACCTTCCAACTCCAGAATTTTCTTCACATAAACGCTCTTCTCCATTATTCCTTGAAATCCTGTGAAGTCTGATTCATCCTTCGAGTTCACGGCCGCCATGTTGCGCAGATGTAAACAAACTTCATCTGATGGCTCAAATGCAGGCTACAGTTTATATTCACCTTCCCTGAACATTATTTTGCTAATCAACAGTTAACATGACTATATGGAGACGGGACAAACATTACAAGCTCCTTTCCCACCTTGGTTACTCTTAGGCAATGGTAACTGTAGAATTAGAGATGATTGCTCTGGAGCTCAGCGACCACATCCGCCATCGACGGTGTGTGTGTGTGTGTGTGTGTTTTCACGAATGTTACAAGGCGGGACGATGTAACTTATCTTCGAGAGGAGAGGGGAGGGAGGGAAGGAGATGGGGAGGAGGAAAGGAGGGAGGGAGGAGGAGAGAGAGAGAGAGAGAGAGAGAGAGAGAGAGAGAGAGAGAGAGAGAGAGAGAGAGAGAGAGAGAGAGAGAGAGAGAGAGAGAGATCGGAAGTCTATGCCATTGGGTAATTTTAGACACAAGGCAGGACGCATGTAGCTTATCTTTAGTGATTGGTGGAAACAAGGATGGTGGGAAGAGCACTAGGATTTCAAGGACAGCATACGGTGTGTGTAGTTGATATTCAACACACTATACGGGACAACTGAACTGAAGAAAGCTCAGAAAAGAAATATGACGCCTACGTAGGTGTCACCATATATGCTACTGGGGCTTCATGACGCCTACATAGACGTCACCGTATTGAAGGGGTTAAGAAGGCTGGTAAGACTGTATCTTCCTTGCAAGCTAAAAGAACCACCTGAACTTGTGACTACAATGGATAAAATGGAAAGCCTTGTGGAAATGTGGTACATAAGTTTTGCATGTGATACAATGATGCGCCCTATGTTTACATTCCACAGGTTGCCAGTTAGTGTCTTTCCCGTTTCACTCTCCCTCCCTTCATAAATTTCAGATCATCAACATTATAAAGTTACGTACACACATACATTAGTGTACATTATAATGACTTAAATTAAACTGCCTAAATGTTTAACTTCATAATTTTTACTTTCATTAAACCTTTCATTGTACTATGATGCACTCTCGCTTTGTTTACTCTCAATGGAAGTTCAAGTCAGGGGTTAAACTTGTTATACAGTAAAAGTCCTGAAATCCGGAAGTCATGGGGGTTCAGGCATTCCGGATTCTAGGATTTTCCGGATTGTAAGATAATAAGGCTGAAAGTAAGATTAAAATCTTGAGGGTACTATGTAAACCCCACTAAACTAACCCCAACTTGCTATATCTTTTTGTAGTACTGTCATAACATCTTACAGGGATTGCTACTACCACCACTGTGTACTTCCTCACTACACCGCACAAGATTTACGTAGGCTTTTTTTTTTTTTTTTGAAGATTTGCCAGACTATGTGGGGAGTGGCATGGGCCTTTCCAGCCATTATGGCAGTCCATATGTGATGATTGCTCTTTTCCTACTTGTCAACTTGTATTTGTGTACGTGATTTCACTATTTTACGTAGGCTATTCCACCATCCACATATACTGAGAAGTTTGAGTGATTGTACTGTATTGTACCCACATAATATGTATACAGTCCACAATACTTATGTCACACTTTATAAAATAATTCTAAGTATAATACAAAACACATTTCATAACATAAAACATTTACTGATGTCTGATAAAGGGAAACAAAAAGAAAGGAAGGCCTCCAACATCATACACCAGCCAATCACGTCAATGGCGTTGAGCATACACCAGCTGGACCACCCATACAGATAACAGGACTTCGCAACATACACACACACACACACATAAAAAAGGTGATAAATAATATCATTAATGTGGTGCAGGAGGAGGGAAAAGACCTAGTACAAGAAATAGAGGACTTCCATAGAATTGGAAAGTTCACAAGAGAAGGTATGAGGCCAATAAGAATCAAACTTAAGTCACAAAAGGATGTAGATGAATTGGTGGAGAAGTCATGGAGGCTAGCCCAGCAGGAAACAACAAGGAAGATTTGGTTGAGAAGAGATCTCGGTGAAAAGGAAAGAGAAATGTTAAATGAGTTGAGAAAGGAGGCTTTGAAAAAATGAAGAGAGGACAGAAGAGGAGAAGAAAGAGTTTTCTGGAGAATCTTGGATATGAGACTGAGGAAGTGGTTCATAACCCAGAAAAGTACAGCAAGAAAGGACTAAAGAAACTTACATATGAGCGAAATGTAATGTATTCCAACATAAATGGAGTGATATCGGGATTTTAGAACTCAACGATTACTTGAGGGACAAGAACCCAGATATTGTGGGTCTTACTGAAACAAAACTGAGAGAGGAGAAGACCTGATGAAGGTTGGAGAAGGAAATATAACGTTTGGAAAAGAAATAGAGTAGGTAAGATGGGAGGAGGAGTGATGTTGCTGGTTAAAAAGATATAAAGGTGGATCAAGTGAAAAAGGTATGGGAAAGGCAGAAGTGCTAAAGATCAGAGCAGAAACTAATGAAGGAAAAAGAGGCACTACATAGTGGTGTACGTACCACCTAAGACAAATGCATGGTCAGTACAGGAATATGAAGAAATGATAAGTGATACAGGAACATGTCTGGAAGAAATGTTGGGTGGCTGTGAACGAACTATAATGATGGGAGATTTTAATTGTAAAGAGGTGTGTTGGGAGGACTGGTCAATGGAAGGATCAGAGACAACATGGGAAATACACTATTGACACTGGCAATGGAAAATGTGTTAACTCAGTGGGTCAAAGAAGATACTAGGTTTGGAGGAGAGGGAGCATCGTCAAGACTGGACTTGGTCTTTAGTACAGAGCCAATGGTCATTGAGGAGATGAGGGTGGAGTGCCCTTTAGCAAAGAGTGATCATGCAGTTTTGGAGTTCAAGGTGATAGACGAAGAGAAATCTAGAAGAAATGAAGAATATAAAGTGGGAAGATGGAATTATGCCAAGACAGATTTTGGAAACCTAAAGAAATTCTTTCAAGAGACAAATTGGATGAAATTCAAGAGTGCTAAGGAGCAAATGAAAAGTGGAAGGAATTTATAAAAATATACAAAGAAGGTGAGAAAAATTTGTACCAATAAGACAACATAGAGAAGTTGGAAAGCAGGACTGGTTTAACGATAGATGTGAAAAGGCTAGAACAAGAAAAGAGGATGCATGGAAGAGGTGGAGAAGGAAAAGACGGATTAAGCAGTGGGAAAGTTACAAAAGAGCAAGAAATGAATATGTGTTGATTAGAAGAGAAGAAAGAAAGAAACAAGAAAAGGATATAATTGATAAATGTAAAGACCAACCAAGGCTTTTTACAGACATGTGAACAACAACATCAAAAATAGAGAAAGTATTGAAAGTTTAGAAGTAAATGGAGTATGCAGTGAAGATCCCAGGAAATGGCAGAGGCTATGAATGGATGCTTTCGGAAGGTATTCACAAAGGAGACTGCTTTTGACAAACCACTGGTAATGGAACAGAAAGGGATTATGAAGGAGTTTCAAGTAACGGTGGAGGAGATCAAGAACATGATGGGGAGTTTAGAAGTGAGAAAAGCTGTGGGACCTGATGGGGTATCAGGATGGATTTTAAGAGAATGCAGGAGCAATTGGCAGAAAAAGTTTGTGAAGTAATTGATGCCTCATTAAGGGAAGGTGTAGTGCCCCAAGACTGGAAAAGAGCTAACATTGTCCCAATCTATAAATCAGGTAACAAGAGAGACCCATTGAACTATAGACCAGTGTCACTTACAAGTGTGGTAGCTAAGATGTGTGAGAGGGTGGTGAAGACTAGATGGACAGACTTCTTGGAGAAAAATGACATACTTTGTGAGTGTCAATTTGGTTTTAGGAAAGGGCGTTCATGCACGACAAACCTGATATGTTACTATTCGAGGGTGATAGATGTAATACAGGAAAGAGATGGTTGGGCTGATGGAATATATCTGGATTTAAAAAAGGCCTTTGATAAGGTACCACACCAGAGACTGATCTGGAAACTTGAAATGGTAGGAGGAGTGCATGGCAGTTTACTAAAATGGATGGAAGACTTTTGGTAGGAAGAGAAATGAGAACAATAATTAAGGACAGACCATCAGAATGGGGATTGGTGGAGAGTGGAGTTCCACAGGGATCAGTGTTGGCACCAGTAATGTTCGCAGTCTACATAAATGACATGGTGGATGGGGTGTCCAGTTATGTGAGCCTATTTGCAGACGATGCAAAATTGTTACGAAAAGTGAGATGTGACAAAGATTGCGAACTACTCCAGGAAGACTTGGACAGAATATGGAAATGGAGCTGTACATGGCAAATGGAGTTCAACACGACAAAATGCAAGAAAATAGAGTTTGGCAAGAGTGAAAGAAGAATCAGGAGTATGTACAAGATAGGAAATGAAGACATAAAACCAGTCATGAAGAAAAGACCTTGGGGTGACAATTACCAATGACCTATCGCCAGAGAGACATATAAACAAAATAATTGGAGAAGTATTGAACTTATTGAGGAACATAAGAGTGGCGTTCGTATATCTAGATGAAGAAATGATGAAGAAAATAATTACTGCAATGATAAGACCGAGGCTTGAATATGCAACAATACAGTGGGCTCGAACTTAAAGAAACACATAAGGAAACTAGAGAAAGTACAGAGGGCTGCAACGAAAATGGTGCCTGACTTAAGAGATTTGACTTATGAAGACAGACTGAAAAGAATGCAACTTCCAACCCTGGAAAACAGAAGAGAAAGGGGAGACCTGATAGCAATATACAGAGTGATGATTGGCATGGAAAAAATGGATAGGGAAGATCTGTGTATGTGGAATGGAAGAATGTCGAGAGGGCATGGGAAAAACTAAAATGGCCACTTATAGGAGAGATGTGAAAAAATATAGCTTCCCTCATAGAAGGGCGGAAGCATGGAATAGTTTAGAAGTGGAAGTGGTCAACGCAAGGAATATTCATGATTTTAAGAAAAAGCTGGACATTAATAGATATGGAGACGGGACAACACGAGCATAGCTCTTTTCCCGTATGTTACAATTAGGTAAATACAATTAGGTAAATACACACATATATAAGAGCGGAAGGAAGGAAGAACCTTTAAATTACAGGCCGGTATCACTAACTAGTGTAATATGCAAGATGTGTGAAAAAGTAATAAAGAAGCAATGGATCGAGTTTCTTGAAGACAACAAAATATTATCAAATAGCCAATTTGGTTTTAGAAAAGGTCGGTCATGTGTGACAAATTTATTGAGTTTCTACTCTAGAATAGTTGATAAAGTACAAGAGAGAGAGGCATGGGTTGACTGTATTTATTTAGATCTAAAAAAGGCTTTTGATAAAGTGCCACATGAAAGATTACTATGGAAGTTAGAGGAGAAGGGTGGCTTAAAGGAAGCACATTGAGATGGATGAAGAATTACTTAAGGGGAGAGAAATAAGGACGATAGTTAAAGATATGAAGTCCAAGTGGAGAACAGTAGACAGTGGAGTGCCACAGGGGTTAGTATTGGCACCAATACTTTTTCTCGTATATATAAATGACATGCCAGAGGAGTGAACAGCTACATAAATCTGTTTGCGGACGATGCGAAACTGTGCAGAGTCATTAAACAAAAGAGGATTGTGAAATACTACAGGAAGACTTAAACAAGATCTGGAAATGGAGCAAAAAATTGGAGATGGAATTCAATGTGGACAAAAGCCATGTCATGGAAATGGGAAAAAGTGAAAGACGACCAGTGGGAATCTATAAGATGGGAGATGGAGTAGAACTAGAAAAAGTAAAAGAGGAAAAGGACTTGGGAGTGACAATGGAAGAAAATAATCAACCGGTTAGCCATATTGATAGAATTTTCAGAGAGACGTATAATTTGCTAAGGAATATTGGAGTAGCATTTCACTATATGGACAAGGAAATGATGAAGAAATTGATAAGTACTAAAATAAGACCTAGATTGGAATATGCAGGAGTTGTGTGGACTCCCCATAAAGAGAAACACATAAGAAAATTAGAGAGACTACAAAAAGTGGCTACAAGAATGGTTCCAGAATTTAAAGGGATGGCATATGAGGAGAGACTAAAGGCAATGGATCTACCAACCTTGGAGCAGAGAAGAGAGAGAGGGGATCTGATACAAGTTTATAAATTGATTAACGGAATGGATGAAGTGGATAATGAGAAACTGATCCTGAGAGAAGAATATGACTTTAGAAGCACAAGATCGCATAGTAAGAAACTAAGGAAGGACGATGTCTGAGAGATGTTAAAAATTTAGTTTCCAAAGATGTGTTGAGACTTGGAACAGTTTGAGTGAGGAAGTGGTATCAGCAAAGAGTGTACATAGTTTTAAAGAAAAATTGGATAAGTGTAGATATGGAGACGGGACCACACGAGCATAAAGCCCAGGCCCTGTAAAACTACAACTAGGTAAATACAACTAGGTAAATACACACACACACACACACACACACACACACACACACACACACACACACACACACATGCACATCACCTAAAGAAACATAAAACACCACTTATAATACCTCCAAATATTATTCTCTTACGAGTTTGTGTTAAACTAAATGTTGGTGATGACATGTTCGGTTTCGGCTATTATTATTATATATTTATTACTATTATTTCTTAATTTTTATATATTTAACTCAGCGTTTCAAATTTTCCAGATTATAAGGATTTTCGGATTATAAGGTTCCAGATTTAAGGACTTTTACTGTAATCGGTTCGTTTAACGAAGTTTTGCTTAATGAAGGGTTTTTTAGGAACATAACCTCTTTGTTAAGCAGGGGTTGCCTGTATATATATGTATGTTGTGAGGGGCACTGCCTTGTTTCCCCTTTAATTTATTATTTTATTATATGCCCATTGTATGGCGGCCTCAAGCGCGGGCTGTCGCTGTTCCGCTGTGCGGCCAACCACACTCTCTTTGTTTCCACCATCTTGTTGTGCTTGCGAGCATCGCCTCAGTACCAGGGTAGTCTTCAGCTGAGGTGGACACGTCTCTCGTGGTCTGGCACAGGATAGGGAGATTCGTGTTGCTGGGCTTCTCTAGGTGCTCACTAGTCATCGGTCTGGGAGTTGTGCCCTCCCTTGAGTAGCTGGCTTGTTACTCGGTAGACCGTGGCTGTGTAGGACAACGGGCTTGTTGTCCTGAGGAAAGTGTGGCCAGTTGGGGCTGCATTTGTTGTCGTGCGTTCGTCCACTCGGGTGTGGCAACGCGGAGGGACGCGTTATTGTTTTGTCCCGTTGTTGCTGTTGGTGGCTGTAGTCACCAGTGTGTTTTGGGTGGGCGGCTGTGTGCCCCAATCATCTGTTGTGTAGTATCAGTAGTATACTGTTTATAGTACCAGCCAGTCTTCAGCTGAGGTAACACGTGCACTCTGGGCACAGGAAGAGACGTGTTTGCTGGGCTGTGTGTTAATAGGTACTCATTAGTCATCGATCTGGGAGTTGTGCCCTCCCTTGAGTAGCTAGCTTGCTACTCAAGGGGCTGTAGAACAGCAGGTTGTTGTTCTGAGAGAAGTGTAGTTGGTTTGGCAGCATTTCTCGTGCATTCGTCCACTCGGGTGTGGCGACGCGGAGGGACGCGTTATTGTTTTGTCCCGTTGTTGCTGTTGGTGGCTGTGGTCACCAGTGTGTTTGGTGGGCGGCTGTGTGCCCCATCATCTTTAGTGTAGTATCAGTAGTATACTGTATTGTAGTGGTTGTAGCCACGCACGCTAGTGAAAAGCTGAGAGGCTTCATGCTGTAGGCCAGTGGGTGCGTAGATCTCGTCCGTCAGACTTGTCTGTGACGAGTATCTGGACTCCGTGTGGCTGTTGTCACCCGTAGGTGGTTTCTGGGCTTGTGTGTACACCACCGGATGTGCTGTACACATCATATATTGTAGTAGTCGTAGGCTAGGGGTGTCAGTCTGACAGGTGTTAGGAAGCACTTGTCGTAGTAAGATAGTATAGTAATATACTGCGCGTGTTGTCCCAGTCTGTGATTTATCACAGTCTGTGGACAAGGCGTGCGGAGAGGTAATAATACTTCATAGAGAAAGAAGTGGGTGGAATTGTCTTTGTGGGCAGTTTCTCTAGGGGGTATTAAGGCCTCGCCCTGTTACACATAGCATCTACCATTTATAAATTCTACTTGGTTGGGCACCGGAGGAGAAGGAGTAGTAAGGAGATTCCCTTACAGTGGGGGAAGTTATACACTGTTGGCGACCTTGAAAAAACCTGAGTGTTACGGCTGCTGTGATTTATAGTAGTAGGGACTCTGTGGAGTGTTATATTCCCCACTGCACTGACCGTAACAAAGCTGGCGATTTTGCCAGGATAACACTCTAGTGAGCTGTAGCAGTTAACCACAGCCGTGGTGACTGTAACAATGTGTATATATATACAGGCAACCCCTGTTTAACGAAGGGATTATGTTCCTAAAAAACACTTCGTTAAGCGAAACTTCGTTAAGCGAACCGATTATAACAAGTTTAACCCCTGACTTGAACTTCCATTGAGAGTAAGCAAAGCGAGAGTGCATCATAGTACAGTGAAAGGTTTAATGAAAATAAAAATTATGAAGTTTAACATTTAGGCAGTTAAATTTAATTTAAGTCATTATAATGTACACTAATGTATGTATGTACGTAACTTTATAATGTTGATCTTAAATTTATGCAGGGAGGGAGAGTGAAATGGGAAAGACACTAACCGGCAACCTGTGGAATGTAAACAAAGGGCGCATCATTGTACCGCATACAAAACTTATGTACCACATTTCCACAAGGCTTTCCATTTTATCCAGTGTAGAGTCATGAGTTCAGGTGGTTCTTTTAGCTTGCAAGGAAGATACAGTCTCACCAGCATTCTTAATAGAGTCTGTAGACTTGAAAATAGTAGAGATAGTATATGGAGTCAAGATGGTGGCGAGCAATGCTATTAGTTTTCTTGCCTCTCATGCCTGTGAATAATATCTAGTTTCACTTCGAGAGTAAGAGACTTCCTGGTCTTCTTAGGAACGTTAGGCCACATTGCAGAGCATTTTGGTGGTAAGTTGAGCGAGTGAAGACGAGCTGCTATTGACACTGCCATGGGAGTGAATGGTGCATGTGTTGTCCACGAGAGGCTTGATCTTGATCTTCATCTTGATTCTACAGGTGTCCTTGGATTTCTCCTGAGGCAGGCCTTAGTATTTGCAGCTCCTGGTGTATTCAAAAGCTTGTCAGCTTGCATAATACGGTGGGGCTTTCAAACTTGGAAAAAATTACCTGGATAAAAGTTTGTTAAAGCGAGTTTGGTGTTCATTAAACGAGCAGATGGTAGTAAAATGAAACCTTCGTTGTAGGGAAATTTCGTTGTGTGAACCTTCGTTAAACGGGGGTTGCCTGTATATATATATATATATATATATATATATATATATATATATATATATATATATATATATATATATATATACGAGTATATATATACAGTAAGCCCCCGAATTTAGCAAAATCCAGCTTAGCGAAACCCTTATTTAGCGAGTGTCTGGAAAAAGGCCAAGCCCTCAAGTTTAGTAATTTTCTCTCATATTTAGCGAATGTACTGCGCTACACTGTCCCGCCTCCTGCTCACTCTGAGCCAATTGCGTGTCTGTTTGGCCGTGACATCAGCCCCCACAGTGCCTCCGGCATTCCCGTTCGACACTTGAGCTATTAATCCAGCGTGTGAACTCATTTTTTGTGCTCCCATCCTCACTGTTTAGCGAGTTTCGCTATCACCATGGCCTTCACTAACCCCTCCTACTCAGGAACGTCGATAGACGTTAATCACGCAAGACTCGAGGTACGTCGATCGACGTTTGGGCGTTTTGGGCTATATTTTGGCTATTTTCTTCCCGTTTTCTTTGCTTGTGAGTTGGGAACACTCATCGGGAGTAAACATGTGCTATAGGTCAGTGTGTCACCAACTTCCACAATGGATGGTGAGAGCGAAAGTGATTCCACGATATCTGATTCCGTCACCTCTCACGTGTGCCTTACTTCTACACTTCAGGTCTCTCATCATGTTTCGGGGAGACAACTTTTGAATGAGAGTGGTATCGAAAGGGCATTGGAATTAACAGTTTCTACAATACTAGAAAGCGAAGATAGCGATGTTCTTGGCTCTGATACGGATATAGAAGGTTCAACCACAGAGGGGGAGGACATTCTACCACCATCACCAAAGAGAGAGAGAGAGAGAGAGAGATACAAGGGGCCCATTTTCTATCGCTGTAGCCAAGGCCGCTGGCGCCAATCGGACGCAAGGCCACGTACACCAATTATATCACCTCATTCAACCTGTGACATTTTGGTAACCACAGCATCTAGAGACTTCTGGTTTTTTCCATTGCAAAGAGAAAGAGTTGCTTGTGGGCAGAAAACCATTTGTACTCACTCGTTTCTTGAATTTCCAATTGTAATCAGTATGTAAATAGAGGCTATTTTGTGTGTTTCTCGCCAAACTTCCCGAGTTAGCGCGAGCGAAAAACTAAACGTCCCCAAGTTTTAGGGGCTATTGGTTCGGGGGGTGCTGATTCTCGTGAAGGTGGCGATGTTGCAGCTGTAAATGGGGACTCGAAATGGGGACTTTGGGCAGACAAAAGACTGATTGGTATTTTTCCCTATTTAAAGTAGTATTCAAATTTGGCGAAATTCCAATTTAGCAATGGTTTCAGCAGACTAATAAGATCGCTAAATGTGGGGGCTTACTGTATATATATATATATATATATATATATATATATATATATATATATATATATATATATATATATATATATATATATATATATATATATATATATATATATATATATATATATATATATATACACACACACACACACAAAGATTGCGAACTACTCCAGGAAGACTTGGACAGAATATGGAAATGGAGCTGTACATGGCAAATGGAGTTCAACATGACAAAATGCAAGAAAATAGAGTTTGGCAAGAGTGAAAGAAGAATCAGGAGTATATACAAGATAGGAAATGAAGACATAAAAACCAGTCATGAAGAAAAAGACCTTGGGGTGACAATTACCAATGACCTATCGCCAGAGAGACATATAAACAAAATAATTGGAGAAGTATTGAACTTATTGAGGAACATAAGAGTGGCGTTCGTATATTTAGATGAAGAAATGATGAAGAAAATAATTACTGCAATGATAAGACCGAGGCTTGAATATGCAACAATACAGTGGGCTCCCAACTTAAAGAAACACATAAGGAAACTAGAGAAAGTACAGAGGGCTGCAACAAAAATGGTGCCTGACTTAAGAGATTTGACTTATGAAGACAGACTGAAAAGAATGCAACTTCCGACCCTGGAAAACAGAAGAGAAAGGGAGACCTGATAGCAATATACAGAGTGATGATTGGCATGGAAAAATGGATAGGGAAGATCTGTGTATGTGGAATGAAAGAATGTCGAGAGGGCATGGGAAAAACTAAAATGGCCACTTATAGGAGAGATGTGAAAAAATATAGCTTCCCTCATAGAAGGGTGGAAGCATGGAATAGTTTAGACGTGGAAGTGGTCAACGCAAGGAATATTCATGATTTTAAGAAAAAGCTGGACATTAATAGATATGGAGACGGGACAACACGAGCATAGCTCTTTTCCCGTATGTTACAATTAGGTAAATACAATTAGGTAAATACACACACACACACATTAAACCCTCAATATAGCAGACGATATGGGGACAGGAGTCTGTCGTTATATCTGAAGATCTGCTATAAACAAGGATCCTTTATTTTTGATGGAAATACTGGACATATCCATTATATCCTGAAGTTTGCCTGGTATTTATACCTACTGCCACCCCGCTCCCGCAGTATGCCATGTGCAGTCACTGTGCTAACGTGTTATGGGACGACGTTCTCGCTATAACAGATGAAAAATCCATCATAGCGAGGGTTTGTCCGGTCAGATTTTTTTGTCCATTATATCTGATATCTGGTATATCAAGATCCATTACATCAAGGATTTACTGTGTATGTATATATATATATATATATATATATATATATATATATATATATATATATATATATATATATACAGTAATCGCCTGCGTATCCGGATTATAGCAGCCAAGGCCCTGGTGGATACGCAAGATATCCGGATACACAAAATTTCCTCTTGCATGCCCTTAAAAATTGAGAAAAAAAATGTATATAACCCAAATGGGTAAGAAAACAATGAATGAAAGTACATTAAATGTATAATCTGGAACAAAAAATGGCACACCTAACCCTACATTATCGCGCCGTTCCGTTATCGCGTTTAGGCGTTATCGCGCACTTATGAAAATCTGCAAAATTAAGTTTTAGCGCATCTGGAAAGTCGTTATAGCGCACCCGTAATAGTAATAGTAGTTGTAGTAGTAGTAGTAGTAGTAGTAGTAGTAGTAGTAGTAAGTAGTAGTAGTAGTAGTAGTAGTAGTAGTAGTAGTAGTAGTACCCATATCCCAACCACACACCGACGAATGTTTAGATGGGAGGAGGAGAAAAAGGAAGAGGTGGAGGGGGAGAAAGATGATTATCATGAGGAGGAGGAGCCAGCAGCCAATCATCGCTGCGTATTCACATCACGTGATTTGAATAAGGGAGCTGATTGGTTCCAGTCACTCTGCTCACCACCACCACCAATTGATATCAATAAATTACTAATGCTCTTATTATATAAAAATAGCTTTGCATATGGCTTAAAAATGCCCTCAAGATTGCTAAGTTTTCAATATTTTTTCAAACCCCCGTCTGATATGGCTCGCTTCTCTCACAGCAGCTCACCACCAATCTCAAGGGGTAAAGGAATTCAGGGTACCACCTCCAAAATTTTGATTCTGGATGTACCACTGTTACCATGATTTATACACTTGTATGGTTTTCATGTGCAGCATTTTACATTTTTGCTAATATTTTGTTCCAATTTAATCAATTTTAATAAAATAATTATCAACAAAGAAAATTAATTAGCTTTCAAACAAAATAATATCAAAACATATGAACACTGTGTGTATATCATGTAGAAAGGAAACAAAATAAGTAAATAAAATACTTCCCCTTTGAGTTTTAAGCATTTTAACTTCTTGGTCTGCGAGGGTCAAGGATGCAGAAAGCTTTTCCTCATGGTCTAGTTCCTTCACAAGACCAGCATATTCTCTCTCTCCAATCTGAAAAAAAGACACCTATTAATTGTATTTATTAGCATTCATGTTACCATCTTTATGATTAAATTCTTTTTATCATAATGTCTATGATTCGTTACTTTCTAGACACTATTAAAGGCAAATGGGGTGGTAGTGATATCATTCTACAGCCTAGCAGCCAACCAACTTGGAAAAGGACACTTAATATATGTATATACTATTACCATTGTGGCTGCATCACCTCAGAATATAAGGACTTATGCCATGATTAACTTAGGAATGACTAATATTCAATAGCTGTGTAGCACGCAAAAATGTATCAGTGAGCTGTCATAGCTCTTTTTTCTTTAAGGATCATACAGTAGATATGAGAAATTGATAGGAGGTTGTGATGAAATATTTTTACTGACAAGAGGTTCCCTTAGTGGAGATTGAACCTGTCATTGTGGTAAAAGTGTGTAGCACATAAGATGCCAGGACACTAAATAATCATTGTCAAGCCTCAAGATAGTTTATGGAACCTACACATACAGTATATATATATATATAAATATATATAAATATATATCTATATATATATATATATATATATATATATATATATATATATATATATATATATATATATATATATACAGTGGTACCTCAAGATACAAAAGCTTCTGTATACGAAAATTTCCTTTTACAAAATGATATGCGAAGATTTTTTCACTTCATGTTACAAAAAACTACTCAGCATACGAAAGATACAAAACAAAACTCGAAATTCCTGCGTGCAGAAAATTTTAAAATTCATGCCACACAAGTTGTCTTCTTGTGCAGTTTAATGACATTTGCCTGAGTCATTTCAGGAACATATTGAAAAGTAGGTACAAACAAAGTTCCTTGGATCATTATTTTTGAAAGGTTTCCTGGTCAAGACAGCCCCTGACCACAACGGCCCCTCACGAAGGCCCTCCCCGAGGGTCCCATTTTTACCACGACGGCCTCATATGTTTACCCTAGCGGCCCCATGTTTACCATGACGATCCCACACCAAATTTTGGGATATTGTCCTCTTATTTCTTTCATTATGTTAACACGTTAACCACGGATGGCAACTCAGTGTTTTTGAGATAGTGTTTTGTAGTATGGAGCATTAAAAACCATAACGTACTGGTACACCGGTGTACCCTGCGCATATAGTGCATATACGTATACAGGGTGTAACATGACTTTCTGTAAATATTGAAAGAAGTGAGAGAACATGCATTTCTAAGCAGAAAATGTTATATATACATATGCATTTTAAGGTTTTACTTACCCATAACATGATTTAAAAATTTCTGAGAGACGCGAGATAGTCCATTGTGTTTTTTATGAGGTGACGATGACTTGCTGGCTTGCTGCAGCAGCCGGAGGTGCCACTTGGCTAAATATCGAATGTTTTAATGTTATGTTTTGCAATCTGTGGAATGTTTCAGTATCTTACATTTTAAGACAGATTGTATTAACAAGTATGCAATTTACTGATAAAATTACACGATAACATTACTGCGGTGATTAAAAGTAAGTACTCACGTATGTACTATGTGGTACAGTACCTATCACTGGGTGAGGAAGGAGGGAGAAGGATGGGGGAGTGGTGAGCGACTGATTTGTTAATACAATCTGTCTTGGTATAAGATGTTGTATTAACAAATATAATTTCAAACCATCTTACGGGTAAAAAAAAAAAATAAAATAAAAAAAAAAAATAAATAAAAAAAAAAAAAAGGCCGAGGTCATCGTGGTAAACATGGGGCCGTCGGAAAGGGCCGTCGTGGTCAGGGCCTGTCTTGACCACGACCCTTTTGAAAGAGGCCCTTAGTGAGTCAAGGTGAAGGTCAAAGTGATCCGAAAAAACAGAGAAGGGAAGAAGAATCTGATGAAAATTAGAAACTGAAAAAGAAATATTAATTGTAAGCGTCTTGTAAAGTTAAGCATTAATTGATGAAATTTAGAAACTAGAAAAAAAAAAAAAATAATTTAAAGTGTTTCATAAAGTTAAGTGTTAGTGTTTCCTGCCATTTTCTATATTTTCTGCCGTTTGCCCTTCTCCTCTGCCGCCACTTTCGCTTTCGGACATCACCTCACTCGAAAGCTAAGGTTCAACATTTTCATATTATCATTTTTCATTTATTATTGCCTTATGTTCTATTATCTACTTCATTTACAGGTATTAACGGTTAGGTTAGGTATATTGAATGATTTAAATGTATTTGGCTCTTATTTCATTCTGTTTTTACCATTATTATAAAATTTAATGTGGTGTTTTCGTAGGGCTTGGAACGAATTAGGCGATTTACATGTAAAATGCGACTCATTATAAGAAAAAATCATGATATGAAAGCCACTCCAGAATGAATTACGAATTAATTTTGTATCTAGATGTACCACTATATATATATATATATATATATATATATATATATATATATATATATATATATATATATATACAGGTAACTCTTGATTTATGCGTGTTTAATTTATGCGTTTTTCAATAATACGCGACCAAAAAATCTTATAATTAATTAAATTTGTGCGATCGGTTTTCTTATATGCAATTTGGCCCAACCGCAATTTCAAACTGCGCGCCAGAAAGTTCCGCAGCTGGCTGATAAGTGGGAGCTCCGCTGCCATGGACACACTCTTCTGCTACACAGTGATGGAAAAAGAATTTTCCAAGAAAAAGTGCCAGACCACCATGCTGCAGTTTTTCAAGAAAACTCTCGTGGAAGATGTAGTACCAGAAGAGGATGTGGACAATCCCGTGGAAGCGGTGGAAGCAGAGGAAATGCAGGTGGATGATGACGTCCTTGACTAGGAGTTGGACAGCAATGGCGAGTGCTTGTAAGGGGTGAAGACATTGGCGTCCTGTGTTTATTCTTTTACTAGTGTTTACTTTTATACTGTGGGGTTATTTTTGATAAGTGGATTTTTGATAAAGTGGAAAAGCTCAGAGGAAGATGGTGACTGACTGTGATGTGAGTGGTGAAGGCAGTGACACAGTCAGTGTTTTGTTTACGTATTATTTATTTTGTTGTTTTCTCTTATTATTTTTTGTTTTCTTATTATTTCTTGCTTTTCTCTTTACTATAAATACACTTCTAGTATTTAGAATGGTAAATATTAAACATGTTAATTTAGTCAAATAGAGTGTTTTGTATGAATTTTTTGGACTACATCATGCATCCCCCTATTATCTATTGTTTCTTATGAGAATTAAATGTTTGTTTTACGCGAATTTTGATATATACGATGCCTCTTGGAACGCATCTATCGCGTAAATCGAGTTATCTGTATACAGTCAACCCTCGGCTATCGCGACTTCGGCTATCGCGCTTTATTGCTATCTCGCACCCATGAAAAGCTGCTAATATTTCATTATCGCGACCTCAGTTGCCTGCTATCGCGCGCCCCGCCATGACGTAATGGAATATCTGAGCGCTCAATGGCCAAAACCGCCTTCCCGCCAAGATCAATTCGGCTATCGCGTTTTCGGCTATAGCGCGGCTATTTCGGCCCCAATTGGGCGCAATAGCCGAGGGTTAAGTGTATATATATATATATATATATATATATATATATATATATATATATATATATATATATATACAGTCAACCCTCGGCTATCGCGACTTCGGCTATCGCGTTTTATTGCTATCGCGCACCCATGAAAAGCTGCTAAAATTTCATTATCGCGACCTCAAATGCCTGCTATAGCGCGCCCCGCCATGACTTCATGGAATATCTGAGCGCTCATTGGCCAAAACCGCCTTCCCGCCAAGATCAATTCGGCTATCGCGTTTTCGGCTATGGCGCAGCTATTTCGGCCCCAATTGGGCGCGATAGCCGAGGGTTAAGTGTGTATATATATATATATATATATATATATATATATATATATATATATATATATATATATATACAGGCAAACCCTGCTTAGTGAAGGTTCACACAACGAAATTTTGCTACAATGAAGGTTTCATTTTACTACCATCTGCTTGTTTAATGAACACTGAACTTGCTTTAACGAAATTTTATTCAGGTAATTTTTTCCAAGTTTGAAAGCCCCGCCGTATCACTCAAGTCGACAGGCTTTTGAATACACCAGCGCCTCTGGTGGACAACACATGCACTACTCACTCCCCCTGTTCAAAACGATAACAGCGTTAGCAGCAGCTCATCTTCCCTCACTCAACTTACCACCAAAACGCCCTGCAATGTTGCCTAGTGTTGCTAAGAAGACCAGGAAGTCTCTTACTCTCGAAGTGAAACTTGATATTATTCACAGACACGAGAGAGGCGAGAAAACTAATAGCATTGCTCACCACCATCTTGACTCCATCTACTGTCTCTACTATTTTCAAGTCTGCAGACTCTATTAAGAAGGCTGGTGAGACCGTATCTTCCTTGCAAGCTAAAAGAACCAACTCATCAACTCGTGACTCTACAATGGATAAAATGGAAAGCCTTGTGGAAATGTGGTACATAAGTTTTGTATGTGATACAATGATGCACCCTTTGTTTACATTCCACAGGTTGCCGGTTAGTGTCTTTCCCATTTCACTCTCTCTCCCTTCATATATTTCAGATCATCAACATTATGAAGTTATGTAGACACATACATTAGTGTACATTATAATGACTTAAATTAAACTGCCTAAATGTTTAACTTCATAATTTTTACTTTCATTAAACCTTTCACTGTACTATGATGCACTCTCACTTTGTTTACTCTCAATGGAGGTTCAAGTCAGGGGTTAAACTTCTTATAATCGGTTCGCTTATCAAAATTTCGCTTAACGAAGGTTTTTTTTAGGAACATAACCCCTTTGTTAAGCGGGGGTTGCCTGTATATATATACATTTATATATATATATATATATATATATATATATATATATATATATATATATATATATATATATACACTCGACCCTCGAAACAACGGACAAATGCGTGCACGACCCTGTCCGTAGATTGCAAAAGTCCATTCTTTGCAAAAGTACGTAAAAAACTGTATAAAATGTACGTAAAATACCATGTAATCATTAAGAAATCATTCAAGCAGTATTACAAAGCATTAATTAAGGGTATAAATGCATAAAAAAGCTGTGGTAAGCACTGGACAATGTTCGCTGTTGGTTGAAAACGCACGGACTGAAGATTAAACATGGCGGCCAACAGCTGATGACGCAACCGACCCACCACCTACTGGACAATAATTTGCCGGGAACAGACAATCGCGCGCATTTTAATATTCGTCCATAGATTAAACCGGACTCCAGAATTTGTCCGTAGTTTCCGAAATCCGTTGATGGGAGGTCCGTTGTTTCGAGGGTCGAGTGTATCTATGTGCATATATATATATATATATATATATATATATATATATATATATATATATATATATATATATATATATATATATATATATACTGTATATGTAGCTTCCATAAACTATCTTGAGACTTGACAATTATTTATGGTCCTGGTACATTATGTGCTATACAATAAACCCTTAATATAACAGATGATATAGGGATAAGGGTCTGTCGTTATATCCGGAGATTAGTTATAACTGAGGATCTGTTGATATATATCCGATGAAAATACCGGACAGATCCATTATATCCCTGTTTGACTGGTATTTATACCCACCGCTGCCCCACTCCCGTGGCATGCCACATGAAGTTCCTGTGTCAACATGTTATAGGATGACACTCTCGCTATAATGGATGAAAATCCGTTATAGGAGGGTTTGACCGGTCAGATTTTTTGTCCGTTGTATCTGATATCCGGTATGAGATCCTGTATACAAACAACCCTTGTTTTTCCAGACTAAATGGTGCAGGCACCAGTCCGGATAATGTAGATGGGTCTTTTGTTTTACCAAATGTGGATTTTGTCACCTTAGACTCTTTAAGTAAATAGAAAATTTAGTTTATTTTGGTTTCTCTAACCAATCAAACCGAAATAAACTTAATCTTAGTTAACCTAACATTAAAACGAACCTAGCAGTACTGTATATTGTGGCTTATAAGTTGATCTGGCACATAAGTTGACCTCTATAAAATAATGTAGTACAGGTTTACCTTGCAGATAAAGTTGACCTTCCTAAACTGTTACTTAGCATGACCCAATGTCGCCCTGAGTCACTAAGTATTAAATTTTAAATTCAGTTTTATCTACAGTAAAATAAATAAAACTATTAAAAAATTGAAAACACCACCAACTCCATGCATTTCAACAAAAACAAGCTGTCAGTTTTTACTTTTTTTTCTCTACTCACCTGCTTCACCACTATATAGGATGAACATTTATTTTTAAAACTCAAATGGTAATACAGTCCTGCTTCAAACATTGTAACAAAAGAAACGAAAGTAACTGCTACTCCTTGGGACACCACATACTCCCAAAAGGAATATGTTCAAAGGTGATGTGAATATTTCATAGGCAAGGTACTCAGTGAGGCCAGATAGGACTCCTGGTTCAGGGAGACAGCTTCTTCCTCCACCATGTTGTGCAGGGGACTGACAGTCTGACACTTTGTAGTCAGTAGGAATAACAACATATCTACACAAATACCATAGTTTATTACTACTGAATATTTTATTGACACAAAAGCTGAAATAATCTAAAATATTTAAAAACATAAAATGATATTTAAAATTTTACACCTAAGCAGCTGTTCAAATGAAATGCTCGTCATTAGGTGGCAACACTGAGCAGTAAACCACGATCATTTCATTACGAAACTATTGTTTTTATCTTTTATATTAACATAATATTCTATAGTAATTAATTACATTATTGTAGGTACGTTATTCTTCATACATACTACAGAGTGTCAGTATGTGCAGTCCTTATGAGTAGCAGTTTCCGGATTATACCATGTCTTACTAGAATAACGTGTAAACACAGCCCTTAGGTCAAGTTCAGTAGCAGTTTTCTGGTATCCTGATGTTACTGGTGCAAATATATTTGAAGTCAACCACTAGTCTAGACCATAAAAAAAGACCTTAAAAACTCGACTTATAGGCCACAATATATGGTAATAACCGAGTGCATGAAAAAAAATTTCATAGACATGAAGTACTACAATAAATATACTACCACAACATGCAGCCATGCCTTGCTATGCTGGGTATATCTGCATCACCAGCTTGATCATGCACAGTAGCATTAAAAAGTCCATTTCGATTGCAGAACTGCCACAGCCACCCATCGTTCCCTGTGAAGTTTTCTATATCAATTTCTATGCCAGCTTTCTAGCTGCTGCAAACACCACTTTATAAAATCGGTATCTAATGCATCTTTTCTACTCATTACATTATTTCTTGGTGCACCTTTACCATTTTTTACTTGATGGAGCATCCTCACAGTATTTGGCAGAATATTCTACCAGCTTATCTTTTGATTTACTAAAGTCCGACACAGTTTGCTTGGCCATACCATACTCCTCACAAACACTAATCTCTAATTTTCTTATCAATTCCATCTTTTAAGTCCAAACTAGGGCCACTCACTTATGCCTAACACCCTTGGGAGAAATAATTAAGAGTTCTAAGGTACTGAAAAATGCACAAGCTTGCCCACTGATGCCGGACAATACACAGTGTTCACTAGCATCAACCAGACTTGTTTACAATTGCTTGCCGAACTGGTTCCGCCATCTATTGGCGGTTTCTGGAAGTGTGCGAGGCACACATTGTTTGAATTCATTTGCTGGTTGCTTGGACACAAATTATTGAATTATTAACTGGACACTGTCTGGATTAACCAAAATCTGGATAAACAAGGGTCAAGTGTATTGAGGGTTTACTGTACACTTTTACCACAATGACAGGTTCAATCTCCACCAAGAGAATCTCTTGTCGGTAAAAATTCATCATAACTTCCTATCAATTTCTCGTATTTACTATGTGATTCCTAGAAAAATAAATAAATAAATAAATAAATAAAATAAAAATAAAAAGAGCCATCACAGCTCACTAATACATTTTTGCTTGATACACAGCTATTGAACATTACTTATCAACATTCCAGAGTCCCAGTGCCAGGAATTCTAACCAACTTTTTTTTTTTTTTTTTTTTTTTTTTGTTACGGCCTATAGTGCCTGTAGGCACACTTGAAGAGTGTACGGGAAGCGCTGTTCAGCTTCTGCCCATTAGTGGCGCAGGCAATTTTATTTATAGTGGTACCCACATTAGGGCCCATATCACCACCCAAGTGCATTTTTGGCATCTTCGGTGTAACCACTTAGAACCTGGGTATCATGGTGACATGTAGGTAACTTTACATCACTCAACAAATGGCATAGTTTCAAAGCAGTATGTGGTGGGATTCGAACCTACGCGTGGATGTCTGCCCGATCCCACACTCACCACCTTATCCACTATGCCACCTTGCACCATGGCTGTCTACATCCAGATGCACAATGAGTATAGGATCTCTTTATTTTATAAGAAGTGTCGTAACATCTTAAAAATTTATATAAACTGGTAGAATTCCTTAGTGCCTTCAAAAGATTACCACATCAAATAGAAACCTATAAAGAGCTTTCCACAACTGGATCTATTCATGTAAGTTGAATAAAGTTTGATATTACACAGCTAGCCCTCATCCACAGATACCTAACCTTTTCCAAGTGTCAATGCTGCACACATGAATCTCTGCCATTATTTAGAGAAGAGGAAAACTGGACAAAGCTGAATACCTAATCAGTCTACCATCATCCTCATATAGAAATAAAAGAATGACATGTGGTCTATGTATGCCTTGTAATCATACTTTACAACCATGTCTTAAGAAAGTTTGATTTTTATGATTGACAAGGGCATACTTATGAAAGCACAACTCTATATGATTCACAAAGTAGAACACTATGCTAAGTGAAAAGGACATTTCCCACTTCCTAACTTAAATTTGGACCTCTCATTATCACAGAAATGCTAACCTGGACAATGTACAGACCTATAATCTCAACAATTATTGCACAATTCTCAGTAACACTAAACAATTCATCTGAGTTCTTTGTGGTTCAGCCATAATCAGTACCTACCAAGCTCTAGGGTAGCCTCTGATATCTCTCTCTCTCTCTCTCTCTCTCTCTCTCTCTCTCTCTCTCTCTTATGCTTTAAATTTACAATTGATATGCTACAAAACCAAAATATCTATAAAGATATGGAAGTTGCACATACAAATCAGCATTTTCATTTTAAAGGTGGTCTAATGTTTACATGCACAGGCTTCATCTTTGGCAAGTATTCACATAAAACAATAACATTCATATGAAAAAGTAACAATGACTTCTTACATTCATTAGTTTTGTGTGGACTTCTTTTTCAGCCATGGCAGCCCGATTGTAACAAGTCAATGCACAGGCTTTAAGTTTTGATTCTAATGCTCGTAGTTCCTGACTGGAAGTCACAACCTGGTGCCTGAAATAAATATACAGTACATCAAGCAAGGGATAATTCAAGTTATCTTCCTATTTACAAACAAGTAATTTTTATTTATAAATGTATAAAATAACTACTATTGATTATATCATAGAATATGCAAAACATAAACATAGCTGTATTCTAAGAATAAAATTAAAACACTGCCCAAACATATGTATTCAGGTTTTCAAGGAGAAGTAGTGAGTCACCGTAAGGCAGCAGCATTTCCAAACTTTCTTTCCATGGTTTGTTAGGGACATGTAGAATGACGATACTATGTTCCTTGTTTACTGAAAGAGAAATAAAGTCCATTACAAACACCAAAGACATTAGATATTGTAATATTGTACTTATTTGGCTTGTGTCTGCCTAGATGTTTGGAAAAAAGAAAAGAAAAGAAAATGTGTGTGTGTGTGTGGTGTGTGTATTTACCTATTTGTGTATTACAGGGCCCGAGCTAAGCTCTCTGTGACCTGTCTCCTTGTCCATTCCTGTCATATCTCTCTTTCATCTGATTGACACACACCGCGTCAACGACATCACTGCTCAGTTTATTCCACTTATCAATGCTACGATGCGGGAAACTGTATTTTCTCATGTCATTTAGACAGATGTCCTTTATTAGCTTTTTTCCATGTCCTCGGAGATGATTGCTTGTGGTCACCTTTATCAACTCTCTGTCCAGTATGTCAATCTTGTTCACCAATTTATACATAGTTATCATGTCTCTTCTTGTTCTTCTCTCTTTTAATGTGGTCAGCCCCAGCTTCCTCAGTCTTTCCTCATAGTCTAACTCCCTGACTCCTGGTACCATCCTTGTTGCCAGCCTCTGTACCCTTTCCACCTTCTTCACATTTTTCTTCATATGCGGTGACCAGACACATGCTGCATATTCTAACTGGGGTCTTATTAAGGTACATAATATCTTCTTCATCATTCCTTCATCTAGGTAGTGGAATGCAAGGCCAATATTTTGAATCATGTATGTTTTCAAAAAATCTTGTTAATGTGTTTCTCCGGTGACAAGGTGTTTTGCAGTTACTCAAGTCTTTCTCCTCATTGGTCTCTTTAATTTTCTCATCACCCAGCCTGTAATCCCTGTTTGGTCTGTATCTACTTCTTCCCATTTTCATAACATGGGTCTTCTCTATATTAAATTCCATCTGCCACTCCTTACTCCACTCATATATTTTATCAAGATCTTCCTGTAACTTGTTACAATCTTCCACATTCTTTACTCTCCTCATAATTTTAGTATCGTCCGCAAACATGTTCATGTAACTGTCAATTCCTACTGGCATATCATTAACATAAATAAAAAACATGATGGGATCCAGCACTGACCCTAGTGGAACTCCACTGGTTACCTTCTTCCACTCGGACTTCCTTCCTCCCACCACTGTTCTCATTCCCATTAAGTAATTTTCCATCCATTTTGCTAGTTTATCATTTACTCCTCCAATCATCTTTAGTTTCCACATCAGTCTATTGTGTGGTACTTTATCAAAGGCCTTTCTCAAGTCCAGATATATAGCATCCACCCATCCCTCTCTATGTTGTAGTATGTCAGTCACTCTTGAATAAAAACATAATAAATTGGATACACGATCTTCCTTTTCTGAAACCAAACTGCCTTTCACTCAGAATGTTTTCACTTTCTAGATACTCACTCCACTTAGCTTTAATTACTTCTTCACATACCTTGCACAATATACTAGTCAACGATACTGGTCTATAATTTAGCGGTTCCATTCTACTACCATTCTTATATATAGGCACAATGTCAGCTCTTTTCCACTCTTTCGGGACTAATCCTGTTCGTATGGTGTGTGTGTGTGTGTATTTACCTAATTGTATTTACCTAATTGTAACATACGGAAAAGAGCTATGCTCGTGTTGTCCCGTCTCCATATCTATTAATGTCCAGCTTTTTCTTAAAATCATGAATATTCCTTGCGTTGACCACTTCCACGTCTAAACTATTCCATGCTTCCACCCTTCTATGAGGGAAGCTATATTTTTCACATCTCTCCTATAAGTGGCCATTTTAGTTTTTCCCATGCCCTCTCGACATTCTTCCATTCCACATACACAGATCTTCCCTATCCATTTTTCCATGCCAATCATCACTCTGTATATTGCTATCAGGTCTCCCTTTCTCTTCTGTTTTCCAGGGTTGGAAGTTGCATTCTTTTCAGTCTGTCTTCATAAGTCAAATCTCTTAAGTCAGGCACCATTTTCGTTGCAGCCCTCTGTACTTTCTCTAGTTTCCTTATGTGTTTCTTTAAGTTCGAGCCCACTGTATTGTTGCATATTCAAGCCTCGGTCTTATCATTGCAGTAATTATTTTCTTCATCATTTCTTCATCTAGATATACGAACGCCACTCTTATGTTCCTCAATAAGTTCAATACTTCTCCAATTATTTTGTTTATATGTCTCTCTGGCGATAGGTCATTGGTAATTGTCACCCCAAGGTCTTTTCTTCATGACTGGTTTTATGTCTTCATTTCCTATCTTGTACATACTCCTGATTCTTCTTTCACTCTTGCCAAACTCTATTTTCTTGCATTTTGTCGTGTTGAACTCCATTTGCCATGTACAGCTCCATTTCCATATTCTGTCCAAGTCTTCCTGGAGTAGTTCGCAATCTTTGTCACATCTCACTTTTCTTAACAATTTTGCATCGTCTGCAAATAGGCTCACATAACTGGACACCCCATCCACCATGTCATTTATGTAGACTGCGAACATTACTGGTGCCAACACTGATCCCTGTGGAACTCCACTCTCCACCAATCCCCATTCTGATGGTCTGTCCTTAATTATTGTTCTCATTTCTCTTCCTACCAAAAGTCTTCCATCCATTTTAGTAAACTGCCATGCACTCCTCCTACCATTTCAAGTTTCCAGATCAGTCTCTGGTGTGGTACCTTATCAAAGGCCTTTTTTAAATCCAGATATATTCCATCAGCCCAACCATCTCTTTCCTGTATTACATCTATCACCCTCGAATAGTAACATATCAGGTTTGTCGTGCATGAACGCCCTTTTCTAAAACCAAATTGACACTCACAAAGTATGTCATTTTCTCCAAGAAGTCTGTCCATCTATTCTTCACCACCCTCTCACACATCTTAGCTACCACACTTGTAAGTGACACTGGTCTATAGTTCAATGGGTCTCTCTTGTTACCTGATTTATAGATTGGGACAATGTTAGCTCTTTTCCAGTCTTGGGGCACTACACCTTCCCTTAATGAGGCATCAATTACTTCACAAACTTTTTCTGCCAATTGCTCCCTGCATTCTCTTAAAATCCATCCTGATACCCCATCAGGTCCCACAGCTTTTCTCACTTCTAAACTCCCCATCATGTTCTTGATCTCCTCCACAGTTACTTGAAACTCCTTCATAATCCCTTTCTGTTCCATTACCAGTGGTTTGTCAAAAGCAGTCTCCTTTGTGAATACCTTCCGAAAGCATCCATTCATAGCCTCTGCCATTTCCTGGGATCTTCACTGCATACTCCATTTACTTCTAAACTTTCAATACTTTCTCTATTTTTGATGTTGTTGTTCACATGTCTGTAAAAAGCCTTGGTTGGTCTTTACATTTATCAATTATATCCTTTTCTTGTTTCTTTCTTTCTTCTCTTCTAATCAACACATATTCATTTCTTGCTCTTTTGTAACTTTCCCACTGCTTAATCCGTCTTTTCCTTCTCCACCTCTTCCATGCATCCTCTTTTCTTGTTCTAGCCTTTTCACATCTATCGTTAAACCAGTCCTGCTTTCCAACTTCTCTATGTTGTCTTATTGGTACAAATTTTTCTCACCTTCTTTGTATATTTTTATAAATTCCTTCCACTTTTCATTTGCTCCTTAGCACTCTTGAATTTCATCCAATTTGTCTCTTGAAAGAATTTCTTTAGGTTTCCAAAATCTGTCTTGGCATAATTCCATCTTCCCACTTTATATTCTTCATTTCTTCTAGATTTCTCTTCGTCTATCACCTTGAACTCCAAAACTGCATGATCACTCTTTGCTAAAGGGCACTCCACCCTCATCTCCTCAATGACCATTGGCTCTGTACTAAAGACCAAGTCCAGTCTTGACGATGCTCCTCTCCTCCAAACCTAGTATCTTCTTTGACCCACTGAGTTAACACATTTTCCATTGCCAGTGTCAATAGTGTATTTCCCATGTTGTCTCTGATCCTTCCATTGACCAGTCCTCCCAACACACCTCTTTACAATTAAAATCTCCCATCATTATAGTTCGTTCACAGCCACCCAACATTTCTTCCAGACATGTTCCTGTATCACTTATCATTTCTTCATATTCCTGTACTGACCATGCATTTGTCTTAGGTGGTACGTACACCACTATGTAGTGCCTCTTTTTTCCTTCATTAGTTTCTGCTCTGATCTTTAGCACTTCTGCCTTTCCCATACCTTTTTTCACTTGATCCACCTTTATATCTTTTTTAACCAGCAACATCACTCCTCCTCCCATCTTACCTACTCTATTTCTTTTCCAAACATTATATTTCCCTTCTCCAACCATCATCAGGTCTTCTCCCTCTCTCAGTTTTGTTTCAGTAAGACCCACAATATCTGGGTTCTTGTCCCTCAAGTAATCGTTGAGTTCTAAAATCCCCGATATCACTCCATTTATGTTGGAATACATTACATTTCGCTCATATGTAAGTTTCTTTAGTCCTTTCTTGCTGTACTTTTCTGGGTTATGAACCACTTCCTCAGTCTCATATCCAAGATTCTCCAGAAAAACTCTTTCTTCTCCTCTTCTGTCCTCTCTTCATTTTTTTCAAAGCCTCCTTTCTCAACTCATTTAACATTTCTCTTTCCTTTTCACCGAGATCTCTTCTCAACCAAATCTTCCTTGTTGTTTCCTGCTGGGCTAGCCTCCATGACTTCTCCACCAATTCATCTACATCCTTTTGTGACTTAAGTTTGATTCTTATTGGCCTCATACCTTCTCTTGTGAACTTTCCAATTCTATGGAAGTCCTCTATTTCTTGTACTAGGTCTTTTCCTCCTCCTGCACCACATTAATGATATTATTTATCACCTTTTTATGTTTTTCTCTCTCCATTTTACTCGGTGTCTTATCCTCCTCCACACCAAATATCACCACACATCTCTTTTTGTCTACAGTTTCCCTCACCAATGTCTCATTTGACTTAATAACCTTCACCACTTTCTCAGCTATCTTCTCTTCTATGATCTGTTGATCTATAATTTCAGCAAGGCCCAAAGTTTTCTCCCTGACTCTTTGATTTCCTTTTCCAGACTTGCAACTTTGTAATTTACCTCCTTTCTTTCCACTTCCTGACTTTTTCCATTCAGCCTGCTTCTCCATCACTTTTCCTAGAGATTCTCCACATTTTCGCAATTCACTTTAATTAGCTTAACTTCCTCTTTCAGTGCTGCATTTTCCTTCTTCATATCGGCACAGTCTTTCTTTACATTGTCATAACTCGTTTCCAGGCCCTCATACTTTTCAAACAGTTTTCAATTTTACCTTCCAACTCCAGAATTTTCTTCACATAAGCGCTCTTCTCCATTATTCCTTGAAACCCTGTGAAGTCTGATTCATCTTTCGAGTTCAGCCGCCGCCATGTTGCTAAACAAACCAGATGGCTAAACAAACCAGCTGATGGCTCAAACGCAGTGTGTGTGTGTGTGTGCTTCTCCATCACTTTTCCTAGAGATTCTCCACATTTTCAATTCACTTTAATTAGCTTAACTTCCTCTTTCAGTGCTTCATTTTCCTTCTTCATACAGTCTCTTACATTGTCATAACTCTTTCCAGGCCTCATACTTTTCAAACAGTTTTTCAATTTTACCTTCCAACTCCAGAATTTTCTTCACATAAGCGCTCTTCTCCATTATTCCTTGAAATCCTGTGAAGTCTGATTCATCTTTCGAGTTCACCGCCATGTTGTGTGTATGGCTCAAACAGCTGTGTGTGTGTGTGTGTGTGTGTGTATTTTACCTAGTTGTATTTACCTAGTTGTAGTTTCACAGGGCCTGGGGTTTATGCTCGTGTGGCCCCATCTCCATATCTACACTTATCCAATCTTACTTTAAAAGTGTACACACTCGTTGCAGACACTACTTCTTCATTCAAACTGTTCCACGTCTCAATACATCTTTTGGAAACTATATTTTAATATCTCTTACACATCTTCCCTTCCTCAGCTTCTTACTATGCGATCTTGTGCTTCGACTGGCATATTCTTCTCTCAGATCAGATACTCATTGTCCACTTGGTCCATTCCGTTTATCAATTTATAAACTTGTATGAGATCCCCTCTCTCCCTTCTCTGCTCCAGTGTTGGAAGATCCAAAGCCTTTAGTCTCTCCTCATATGTCATCCCTTCAAGTTTTGGGACCATTCTAGTAGCCATATTTTGTAGTCTCTCCAGCTTCCTTATGTGTTTCTTTTTGTGAGGGGTCCACACTACTCCTGCATATTCCAATCTGGGTTTTATTATAGTACTTATCAGTTTCTTCATCATTTCTTTGTCCATGTAGTGAAATGCTATTCCAATATTCCTTAGCAAATTGTATGTCTCTCCCATCTTATAGATTCCCACTGGTCGTCTTTCTCTCTTTCCCATTTCCATGACATGGCTTTTGTCCACATTGAATTCCATCTCCCACATGTTACTCCATTCCCAGATCATATTTAGGTCTTCTTGCAGTATTTCACAATCTTCTTTTTGCTTTATAACTCTGCACAGTTTTGCATTGTCCACAAACAGATTTATGTAGCTCTTCACTCCTTCTGGCATGTCATTTATATAAATGAGAAAAAGTATTGGCGCCAATACTGACCCCTGTGGCACTCCGCTTTCTACTACTCTCTACTTGGACCTCATATCTTTGACTACCGTCCTTATTTCTCTCCACCTCAAATAATTTTCCATCCATCTCAATGTGTTCCCTTTTAAACCATCCTTCTCCACTAATTTCCACAGTAACCTTGCATGTGGCACTTTATCAAATGCCTTTTTTTAAATCCATGTAAATACAATCAACCTATCCCTCTCTCTCTTGTACCTTATCAACTATTCTAGCGTAGAAACTCAGTAAATTTGTTAGACACGACCGACCTTTTCTAAAGCCAAATTGGCTATTTAATAGTAATTTTTTGCCTTCAAGGAACTCGATCCATTGTTTCTTTATTATTCTTTCACACATCTTACATATTACACTAGTTAGTGATACTGGTCTGTAATTTATAAGTTCTTCCTTCCTTCTGCTCTTATATATGGGAACCACTTCAGCTCTTTTCCATTCTACTGGTACTGTTCCATTTTCTATTGAGCATTTTATGATGTATATAGGACTTGCTAGTTCTTCCCTACATTCTTTTAGTATTCTGCCTAAGACTTCATCCGGTCCCATTGCCTTTTCTTCATCCAGTTCGTTCATTAATTCTTTTATTTTAAGCTTGGTTACTTTAATCTCTTCCATATAGATGGTTTCTCCATTACCCTGTGGGCTTTCAAATTTGGATTCCTTAGTAAAGACCTCCTGGAACTTATTATTTAACAGTTCTGCCATACTTTTTGGATCTTCCACCATCCCATTTTCTCCTTTTAACCTTTCTATTGTTTCTTTTTATGAATCTGTAGAACAATTTCGGTTGCTCCTTACATTTTTCAACTATGTCCTTTTCATAGATCCTCTCCTCTTCCTTTCTCACTTTAAAATATTCATTTCTTGCTATCTTGAAGTTTACTTTATTTACTGCATTTCTATTACTCCTCCACCTTTTCCATGCTCCATCCCTTTTCTTCTTTGACCTGGCACACTTTGCGTTAAACCAATCTTTCTTTCCTTCTTCCTTAGGTCTATATTTCAGGACATATTCCCTGACTCCTGTTTTGTATATTTCCAAAAATAAGTTGTATTTCTCTTGCGCTCCCTCAGAGTTTTCTATTTCCTCCCAGTTAGCGTATTTGAAATAGTTCTTGAGATTCTCAATGTCAGTCTTTCTATGATTTAATCAGTTTCCTTTGTATGATTCATCTCTATCTTCTTTTCCCTCTTCTACATCCATTTCTAATATTACATGATCACTTTCCCAATGGGCATTTATATCTTATATCATCATTCATTTTTATACCCCTTGTAAAAACCAGGTCTAATCTTGCCGGCTCATCATTTCCTCTGAATCTTGTGTTTTCCTTTACTCTTTGGCCCATCATATTATCTATCATTAGGTTCAAGAATCTTTCTCCCCAGGCTTCTCCCTCCATACCACTTTCATAATTTTCCCAGTCCACTTCTTTACAGTTGAAATCTCCTACTAATATCACTTTTCTCCTTTCCTTAATGATTCTCATTAGACTCCTTATTGTGTCATCTATCATGTTTTTATATTCTTGATTGGTCCATGAATTTGTTTTTGGTGGCACATATATTACAATGATTGTTAAGTCGTTTTAATAATATGCATCTTAACATACAGTACTTCTGCTTTTCCTTCCCCACTTTCCACTTGATTTACCACCATCTACTTCCTTGACATTATCCTGACTCCTCCTCCTCCTTTACCCTCTCTGTCTCTCCTCCATGCATTATACCTATTATCCAAGTCTATTTTGATTGCCTCATTTAGTTTTCTTTCAGCCAGGCATACAATATCTGGATTTTCTTTCTTTATGTAATCTCTTAATTCTAATTTACTTGATAAAACCCTGTCTATGTTCGTATATATCATTTTTAGTCTCTTGCCTTTATCACTTTTAGTTAAACTTGTTCCACTTTTTCTTCCTCTTTCTCTTTTATATACCATTTCCTTATCCTGTCTCCTAGAATTCTCCAAAAAAATGCCTTTTTTCCTCTTCTGACCTTTCATTATTCTTTTCCCTTAGTGCTGCCGCCAGTTCATTGTATCTCTTCCTTTCTTCCTCATTTCTATTTTTCTTTATATAGATATCCTTGCAACCTTCTGTTTCTCTGAGTTTAATTGTTCTATATAATATTTCTTCTGTTGCTGCTTGTGATTTTAGTAGTATTTTAATTGGTCTCGTTTTTCCTTCTTGATATGGTCCCATTCTGTTTATTTCTTCTACTTCTTCTTCTAAGTTCTGCCTATCTTCGTCGTTTAGATTTTTTAGTAGGTCTTTGACTGATTTCATTTCTTCTTTTTCTTTTCTTGGTCTATATTTTATATTTTTTTCTTTGAATCGAAATACGATTACACTTTTCTTTTTTTCCGCAATTTCTCTAACTAGATTTTCTTTTGTTTTGAGGACTCCTACCATTTTGTTCGTCATATTTTCATCTCTTTCTTTTAGTTGTTCTTGAATCACCTCCTCAAAATGTGTGTGTGTGTGTGTGTGTGTGTGTGTGTGTGTGTGTGTGTATATATATATATATATATATATATATATATATATATATATATATATATATATATATATATATATATATATAAACTGTGTGTGTATGTGTGTGTATTTACCTAGTTGTAGTTTTACAGGGCATGGGCTTTATGCTCGTGTGGTCCCGTCTCCATATCTACACTTATCCAATTTTTCTTTAAAACTATGTACACTCTTTGCTGACACCACTTCCTCACTCAAACTGTTCCAAGTCTCAACACATCTTTTGGAAACTAAATTTTTAACATCTCTCAGACATCGTCCCTTCCTTAGTTTCTTACTATGCGATCTTGTGCTTCTAAAGTCATATTCTTCTCTCAGGATCAGTTTCTCATTATCCACTTCATCCATTCCGTTAACTAATTTATAAACTTGTATCAGATCCCATCTCTCTCTTCTCTGCTCCAAGGTTGGTAGATCCATAGCCTTTAGTCTCTCCTCATATGTCATCCTTTTAAATTCTGGAACCATTCTTGTAGCCATTTTTTGTAGTCTCTCTAATTTTCTTATGTGTTTCTTTTTATGGGGAGTCCACACAACTCCTGTATATTCCAATCTAGGTCTTATTTTAGTACTTATCAATTTCTTCATCATTTCCTTGTCCATATAGTGAAATGCTACTCCAATATTCCTCAGCAAATTATATGTCTCTGAAAATTCTATCAATATGGCTTACCGGTTGATTATTTTCTTCCATTGTCACTCTCAAGTCCTTTTCCTTTTTACTTTTTCTAGTTCTATTCCATCTCCCATCTTATAGATTCCCACTGGTCGTCTTTCACTTTTTCCCATTTCCATGACATGGCTTTTGTCCACATTGAATTCTATCTCCCATTTTTTGCTCCATTTCCAGATCTTGTTTAAGTCTTCCTGTAGTATTTCACAATCCTCTTTTTGTTTAATGACTCTGCACAGTTTCGCATCGTCGCAAACAGATTTATGTAGCTGTTCACTCCTCTGGCATGTCATTTATATATATGAGAAAAGTATTGGCGCCAATACTGAACCCTGTGGCACTCGCTGTCTACTGTTCTCCACTTGACTTCATATCTTTAACTATCGTCCTTATTTCTCTCCCCTTAAGTAATTCTTCATCCATCTCAATGTGCTTCCTTTTAAGCCACCCTTCTCCTCTAACTTCCATAGTAATCTTTCATGTGGCACTTTATCAAATGCCTGTGTGTGTGTGTGTGTGTGTGTGTGTGTGTGTGTGTGTGTGTGTGTGTGTGTGTGTGTGTGTGTGTGTGTATTCACCTAGTTGTATTCACCTAGTTGTAATTTTACAGGGCCTGGGTATCATACTGTGTGGCCCCGTCTCCATATCTACACACATCCAACTTTCCTTTAAAACTATGCACACTCCTCGCTGACACCACCTCCTCACTCAAACCATTCCACACCTCCACACATCTTTGTGGGAAACTATATTTCTTCACATCCTTCAAGCATATTCCTTGGCTATCTTTTTACTATGCGATCTTGTAGTTCTATTTAAGTTTTCCTCTCTCAACATCATTTGCTCATTATCCACTTCATCCAGTCCGTTCAACAGTTTATAAACCTGTATTAAATCTCCTCTTTCTTCTTTGTTCCAAGGTAAGCAAATTCATTTCTTTTAATCTCTCCTCATAGGTCATTTCTGCCAATTCCGGAACCATTTTTGTTGCCATTCTCTGCAATCTCTCCAACTTCCTTATATGCTTCTTTTTATAAGGGGACCAAACCACTCCAGCATATTCCAATCTTGGTCTAATTACCGTACTAATTAATTTCTTCATCATATCTTTATCCATATAATGGAAGGCTAATCCAATATTTTTATCAAATTATACGTTTCTCCAAACATCTTATCAATATGAGCCTCAAACTGCCCATGGTCTTGTATTATCACTCCCAAATCCTTTTCCTTTTCCACCTTTTTCAACACTACTTCTTCACCCATCTTATATGACCCTCTTGGCCGTCTTCCACTCTTCCCCATCTCCATCACATGACTTTTGCTCAGATTAAATTCCATTTGCCACCTCTTGCTCCACTCCCAAATCTTATCCAGATCTGCCTGTAAAATTTCACAATCTTCTTCACTCTTCACACACCTACACAACTTCGCATCATCCGCAAACAAATTAATATAACTGTTTACTCCTCTGGCATGTCATTAATATATACAAGGAAAAGTATTGGTGCCAGCACTGAGCCTTGTGGGACTCCACTCTCCACCACCAACCAGTCCGACTTTGCATCCCTTATTACCGTTCTCATCTCCCTCCATCTCAAGTAGTTTTCCATCCACTTTAACACTTTTCCTTTCAGTCCTCCATAAATCTCTAATTTCCATAACAGTCTCATGTGAGGTACCTTGTCAAAAGCTTTCTTTAAATCCAAATATACACAGTCCATCCATCCCTCTCTCTTGTATTTTGTCAACCACTCTTGAATAAAAGCTCAGTAGATTTGTTACACATGACCTCCCTTTCCTAAAGCCAAATTGATGATCCGATAATAACTTATGATCCTCCAGGAACCGTATCCAATATTTCTTTATCACCCTCTCACAAATCTTACCGACCACACTTGTTAGAGACACAGGTCTATAGTTAAGAGGCTCTTCCTTACTGCCTCCCTTATAAATGGGCACCACTTCAGCTCTCTTCCACTCTACTGGTACTTCCCTGTTTCTAATGAACACCTTATAATATCATATAATGGATCAATCAATTCTTCTCTACACTCCTTCAATAATTTTCCTGAAACTTCATCTGGTCCCATCGCTTTATCATCTTTAAGTTCCTCCAACATTTTATATAACTCCTTTTAGGTATCTTAATGTCATCCATGTGCACATTTCCTTGTACATTCTGAGGCTTTACAAACATTGTTTCTTCAGTAAATACTTGCTGAAACCTATTATTTAGCAATTCCGCTATATTCTTAGGGTCATCTACTATCCCTTGCTCTCCTTTTAATCTTTCAATGGACTCTCTTTTAAGTTTACCATTTATGAACCTGTAAAACAATTTTGGATGTTCCTTACTCTTGTCTACAATATCTTTTTCAAATTTTCTTTCTTCCTCCTCCTTACCCTCACATACTCATTTCTCGCCACTCTATAATTCTCCTTATTTAGTATATTCCTGCTCTTTTTCCATCTTTTCCAAGCCACATCTCTTTTCCTTAGCCTTAACACAAGTTGCATTAAACCAATCCTTTCTTCCTTCCTCTCTCGGTTTATACTTTGGTACAAATTTCATAACTCCTTCTTTATAATATTTCATAAAAATCTCATATTTCTTTTGCACTTCTCTGATTTGTAACATCTCCTCCCAATCTAATTTTCTGAAATAATTTTTCAAACTTTCTGTGTCCATCTTTCTATAATTCAATCTACCACTCCTGTATGTCTCGTCCTTCCTTCGCTGTGTTGTTGCTATCTGCATTTCCATAACCACATGATCACTCTTTCCCAAAGGACATTTGTATTGTATATCTCCACATAGGTACACTTCTCTTGTTAACACCAAATCCAGTCTAGCCGGTTCATCATCTCCTCTATATCTAGTATTTTCCTTCACCCTCTGTTCCATCATATTTTCCATCATTAGATTAAGAAATCTCTCTCCCATGCTTCCTCTCCAACACCACTTACTAGATTTTCCCAATCCACCTCCTTACAATTAAAATCTCCTACT
This sequence comes from Portunus trituberculatus, assembly GCF_017591435.1. Lineage (NCBI taxonomy): Eukaryota > Metazoa > Arthropoda > Malacostraca > Decapoda > Portunidae > Portunus > Portunus trituberculatus. The sequence continues at coordinate 33,475,336 of NC_059301.1, forward strand.
AGTATCACCTTTCTTTTTCCAGATAATACACTTTCCAAACTCTGTAAAGTATCCTTGATCATATTGTCGTATTCCTTAATGTCCAAGAATTTGTTTTAGGAGGTACATAGGTCACCATGATTATTAATTCTTTTCCATCACTTTTTATCCTTATGCTTATCACTTCTGCGTTGTTCTTCCCATACCAAACCTTATCCACATTTATTTATTTCTTCGTCATAATCATAACTCCTCCTCCACCTTTACTCTCTATCCTTTCTCCATATATTATATTTATTATCCAAATTTATCTTTGTTTTTCATGCAATTTTGTCTCAGTCAAACACACTATATCAGGCTTCTCCACCATCATATAGTCTTGCAATTCCAATCTACTTGACAGTATCCCATCTATATTAGTATACATTACGGTCCACCCACTGCTCCTCTAGGGGTTCCTCCGTATTCCTTCTTTCCACATACCACTTTCTGACTCTCTCTCCTATAACTCTCCAAAAACTTTTCTCTTTCCTCCTCAGACCGCTCATCATTTTTCCTTCTCGCCTCTTCCACCAATTCCTTATATCTTCTCTCTCTTCCTCATTTCTATTCTTTCTCACAAACACCTCTTTACAACCTTCTATCTCTTAACTTTGATGTTCTATATAGGATATCCTCCGCAGATTGTTGTGACTTCAGTACTACTTTAATCGGTCTGCTCACTCCTCCTTATACGGACCCAGTCTATGGATCTCTTCCACTTCTTCTTGTAGGTCTTTTTTTCATCATCATTTAGATTTTTGAACAGATCTCTTACCGTTTTTAATTCTTCCTTAATTCTCTTAGGCTTATATGTTATATTTTGTTCTTTCATCCCAAATATTAACACACTCTTCTTCTTTTCTGCTATTTCCTTATCAATGTTTCCTTATTCTTCATTACATTAACCAGTTCCTTGGACCTTTCTTTTTTGTCTTCCTTCAACTGATCTTTAATTATTTCTTGTAATCCAACCATCTCTGCTTCCTCGACTCAGTCCATTGTGTTTTCTTCAGTTCCCATTCCTTTCAAACCTTTCATTCTGCTCACTAATCATTTCCTTAAAGTCATCTTTCTCCTTTACTACTCTCTCCATTTTCTCCTCCAACCGTCTCTTGTATTTTTCAACCTCCACTCTCAAGTGTGCATTCTCATCCACCAATCGTTTTTCATTTTCCTCCAGTCTCTTAACTCTTTCCTTCAAAGCCTTGGAATTCTCTATCCTGCTCCTCCTCACTCCTCTGAACTTTTAATTCCTTCACCAACTCCTCAAATCTCTTCTCCAACATTACCAATCTACCTTGCAATGTTGCCCTGTTGAAGATGGACTCATGCTTTGACTGGCCACTTTCGGCTTTGCTCCTGGGCCTCATCAACATATTTTGAATTTGGTAATTTATTTCACCGGTCTATCCATTTTTTTTTTTTACTCTTCCTGGGAGCATGTGGGTGTGTGGTCACTGGGGGCCAGGCCTGGTAGCTACGTGTGTGTGGTGGGATGCGTTGGCGGCTGCTATGGCTGGCCTTTGTGTGGTTCCCGCTCTGTCGCTTGGAGTGTGGAGGTTCTCACACCTCCGATCACTCCCATGTACACGCCACCAGGCTACGTTCACTCTGTACACTTGTTCACTCGCTCTGGTCGCCCCTCAATAGCAATAACTATTCTCACTCAAGCACATTGCTTAGCGTGTGGAGTGTTAGTTAGATGCCGCCTGAGCAGGAGGCACGTCCGCCTCCACGGAGCGTGTGTGTGTGTGTGTGTGTGTGTGTGTGTGTGTGTGTGTGTGTGTGTGTGTGTGTGTGTGTGTGTGAAGTATCATGCTACAGCTTTTATCCTTCTCTCTGCAACTTCATCTCAAGTTTCCTCTCTACTCATCCTATTGCTGCTGTGGTAGACACCCACTGTTCTTCACCTAAATCTATCAACAGTGGTATTCCAAAAGGTTTTGTCCTTTTACCCACTCTTTTCCTATTATTCATCAATGATCTCTTAAACTGAACTTCTTGTCTTATCCATTCCTTTGCTGATGATACCATACTACACTTTTTCACATCCTTTGAAAGACAAGCAACCCTTCAGGAAATAAACAGATCACACATGGATACCACAGAACACCTAACTTCTGATCTCCCTATAATTTCTGATTTAACCAGAGAAAACTTAGTAATTGATCAATGCCTCAAAAACTTGATTTCTTCATCAATCAACTTGACACAACCTTCAAGACAACTATCTCCTCTTCTTCAATGAGACTCAACTGCCACCATCTACACCCAATATCCTTGGTCTACATTTTTTTTTTTATTAAGTGGAGAAATCTAGCCAAGGGCATCAAAACAATTAAACAAAAGGTACAGTTAGATGCCAGTTCCTAAGCATATCTGATGGAGTTAGCCAAAAGAATAGGAAACATTTTTTTAAACCTCCTTCTTATATGAATTCAAATCACAAGGAGATGGAAATGTTCTAATTAGCGTCTTCACAGCATTCCTTGCTGTTACATATTCTTGTAATGATTCCTAGGTCTTCAACTTATGCCACTTTCTCTCCTTACATTTTCTAGTCTAATGGCCTTTAAAATCTCATTATCAAACCATGCAGCATTATCTTTCTCCATAATCACTTTTCTACCATAGAACACATCTCATCATACTCTCCTTGAAGTACACTGTTATATACAGTGACTCACACAACTCAAGTAATTATCAAATGAACCAGCCACAAGTGGACAAGTGTTCATTTGATTTTCCTTGGCAAATCAACTTGTAACACAGACAAGTGGAAAAGTTGAGTTTAATCTCGAGACGTTGGGCCTTTCCAAACACACTATCACATAAACTAAATCTAACATTAAGGCCAGAATGAAAAGTCATTTGATTCATATGAAATTTGTATGAGTTAATCATACTGATAAATTATCATTATCCAAGCACACATTGAAATCACCACAGCCAATATGTCTAACCATTTACATTGTCTAGGGTTTCTAGATGCATACTCATTGAATTCTTCAAGGAATGAAACAGTTCGTATTAGGTTAACTTCTGATTACTGCTGAACATAAAATTTCCAACTAATATGTCCTCAAATATATTAAATTTTGGAAATTCAAGCATTTCAATTTGAGGAAATGTATTTAATGTTAAACATCCTTACTCCACCATTGTTTATTGGTTCTTGGTGTGTGTACAACAGTGTGAGGTGCAGGTGTCATCTCATGTATCTTTGAAGTGTCACCCTCACTTAACCAAGTCTCAGCTACACTGCAGGAACACTGACAAACTTTTCTACAATAAGTTCCTGTATCTTGATCACTAGTTTTATTACCAACCAATTGCATATCAATACAGACACATTGAATACTATTGATTTTCCCAGTAGCCATGATTGATCATGTCTTGTACCTTATTTATTTTTCCTCCAATGACTTACATTATGTACTATTAAAAGTATGATTAGTATCAGAAGTACCTCACACAATTAATACACTTTATGCAGATATTTGAACAGCAGGGCCACGCAACTCTTCTTAATTTTTACCAACCTTTAGCATTAACTCTGAAAGAAGCTATGATGTCCATATTCACACCTAACTTTACAAGGCATGGTGGGGATCAATAGGTTGAGTGAAGCTCAAGAGGAAAGTATTGGTTGAAACTGCAATACCAAAAGTTTTCTATAGTGAGGCTGCCGGAAGGTTGAGATAGCATACAACACTGAGTAAGTCCACATAAAATGTATCCATGGAAACCGTGGCATGCAGCAAAGAACCGAAAGTTTGAGTGTACACAAGCATGGAGACCACTGGTTATGTTCAGGGTGCAACAAATTAAAGAAAACAAGCAAAATGAAAATAACGTGCTTAATTCTGGACAGTATTGTGAAAATGTTTAATAGGGTAACATTTTTTATGTACCCTCATTGCTTTAAATCAATTTTAAAAGGATTGACGAGTGTGCATCAGAGTGGCCGAGTCGCCGACCACACTGGTGACAGTATTGATAACGGTATCTTGCTGAAAACGGTAAGCAGTAGTCATGACTTTTTGTCTTCTAAAGGAATGTCAGCCTTTAAAAACAATAAATTTACTAAATGTTAACCTTTTTTTCGTCACGGATGAATCCTTTTAGTGAAATCTGCCGCTTTGTCCTTTAATCTGCTATCATTATTCATCATAAAACATTCTCTTCATTGAACGATTCACACATTTTACGTTGCTTTCAGACAGGCGATGTTTTGATCCTTTGATACATCGCTTGCACTTGCCTCACTTAAAGATATGTCTTTGCCTTCTCAACGGTGCCCCCATGCACTGGTGAAAGGGCTTTCCTGTCGTTTCCTAACGTAACGTTTTACCCTACTTACGCAGGTAGGTAGAAACGCTGTTATCTGTAAACATTTCGGATTTTTGTATTTACCGTAAAAAACATCGAAAAATATTGCTAGCGCTGAATAATGCGAAAACAAAAAGTAAATTCTAGTTACAAAACATAAATCTGGTTAATCATTGTTTTGCTTTTCTTTACAAAATATAACTACCTTTATATTTTGTAACGATTTTGCTTTATTCATTTGATACTCTGCCCTCATGTCTGTCCAGGGGGTGGCTGACAAGGTCCATCCTCCTCCTTTGTTGTATTTAATTATTGATGCAGCAATAAATGTATAATAATAATAATAATGGTATTGGTTGTTCTCAGTCCCTCAAAATCTTTCGTGCAAGTTTGAAGGCATGTGTTCTTTATGACGCACGCGCGGCAGCGTTGCCCATTAGCCACCTTACTTTTCAACGGGAAACAAACAAACAGTATGACATAGTCCTGCTGCTCTACCTCTTTTCTAACATAGCCATTCGAGTGTTCCTGACAGTGAATAGATCAGCTTTCTCTGCTGTAGGTGTCGGTAAGTACTCAATGAATATTGTGCACGCGCGCGTGTGTGGTGTGTGTTTTATACAAGAAGAAAACGGTATGTTAAGTATAGGTGAGCTCTAATCAAACTTGATTACATATTGGAGGGGTGGGAGTGTGCCGTAGGAGTCTCATGAGTGTTTATAACAGAGGCTGCCCGTAGCTTGGGGAGGTTGTGGCATAGCGCACACCCCAGACAGTGTTTGACTGATTGGTGAGTAGTAGCACCAGTTAAGTGTCTTGCCTCGTCTAGGAACTATTGAAGTAATGCAAGCTTACTGATTTGAAGGTGATGACTATTTGGTAAGTATAATCTCCAGGAAATTAATCCAGTACCTGTATCAATTTGTAGGGCTTAGGTATATTGTGTAATTATTTATAAGTCCGCATTCCCCCCATTTCTCCTGATCCCCCTCAGACTAGCTTGGGGAATCGTGGGTTTTGGGTTGGGACGAGAATTCAGTGAAATATAGATATTGAAAACGTATCACTGGAAATCTCCCTCAGCATCACTGACATGAAAAAAGTGCACCACTGGAAAGTAGATATCTTTCCTGTGACATGATGGTCAGGAGTGCTCTTTTTGTGTTCTGGGCATCAAAATACAACCGTTGATGCATTCCTTACTAGTTACTTAATGCCAGACCTTCTTGTTAATTACCATTAAGAAATCTACGGGAATTTCACTTAATATTCATAAATGTTTTAACCTAACCTATCACCCTATCCCATTCCCATTAGGACATAAACCTAACTTCGAATAAATCTACCCTAACTCAGTTTCTGGCACGGTGTGTTGATTTTCAAAAGCATCAATTTGTCAATGATAGCCAGCTGTACACACACATGCACGCAGAAAAAAATGAATATGAAATAGACAACAGTGAGTATACAAGTTCAACATGTAATTGTGTTATGAGCTACTGACAAGGACTTACAGTAAATATTAACATAAAAGAAAAAAAAAAAAAACATGGTATTTACTCCAGAAAGACTTTGATGCCAAATAGTGTTTTCTGTATAAAGATTGGCAATTCAAGTCAGGTAGAGGTATCAGCAAGATTTCATTCCCGTGCTCATATACCTTGTTTAGGATGGGAGAAAGCTTTTATATGGGAGACACACCTTGACTTTTATCTCAATGATAATATGAAAAAAAAGTTAATGATTTCAGAAATAATTTTTAAAATACTACAATTTATATAGAAAAAAAAGGGAGAAACAAAGACAGAGACAGAGAATAAGGAGGTGGGGCAGGGTTGAAGAAAAAAAAGGAAAGCCCATAATCTATGGAGTAGTAGGCAATATAATAGTAGGGGAATCCAGTGAAGCCCATGGCCACACCTAAATGGCCAGTTTAGACTGACCTAAGTTTAGTAGCATTTGTAATTATTAATTTTTCAATTTTTTTATTGGATCTTTCTCATTTGTGGCTCCTGAGATTTCTTCATGATTAACCAAATGAACTAAACAAGCATGGTATTCATTTGAAGGATGAGATACTGTGGGTTGAGTTGGTGTTTTCTGCATGTATGGATTGAGCAACTGTTCATATAATGCCATTATACTCTGGCAACCATTCACTATTGTCCAGTATATAAATTTAACTTTAAGATAATTAAATTAGATATTTCAAATCAATGAAAATTTATAGATTGTTTCCTTCCATTTCTTCGTTTACATTTTCATGATACTCAGGTAACCTTGGAAAAATATTGATGCACAGCTTAAGGGAAAAGTTTATGAACAGAGAAAGGAGCAGAAACAGAACTGCATATCTTACACATATTTCCAGGAGGACCTGCAGCACTGCAGATCAGCAAATCAGGTAGCATTGGTGCACATTGGCATTACAGTAGCAGAGGTGGAGCACCTCAAAGGCCTGGCACAGGAGGCTTGAGGCTGCAGTATGTGTCTTTATGTGTTATTTGTTTTTTGTGTGTGGTATATTATGTATGTTGGTTGTTATGTATGTTATAGAATTATTTTTTCATGCTTGATATTACATTTAATACAGACTGTCCTCACATTAAAACTGTGTTATCAAACAATTGCTCAGAGATATGACAACTTTAGATTATGGAATATTTAGAAATAACTAAAAATTATGTAAAAGAATTACCATATATTTCATTGTAAAAGGTGACAACTGAAGCATCTTAAAAAGACACAAAAAGGGCTCGTCCTATACACCAGATACAAAAAAACAATTACCTAAACATTTTGCACAAAATACCATTGTGTATAAACAACAACATTATGTTATGATTATTTTTGAAGTCAGGCACAGTAAAATAAGAATCAGCTAGCATTGTATTTGTAAAAATGAGTAAAGCAGGAAGCTATAAAGATTTTCTCCAGTTTTTTTCCAAGAGGTGAAGAATTAGCCATATTAAGCTATGGCATGTTAAGGTAAGATATGGCTATATAAAGGCAAGGTATGGAACCCCAAACAGAGTGGCAAAGAAAGCATACTAGGGAGAATATGAATCTTTCCAGCTTGTAATGTTGTATACTGAAAAATACTTGAAGAATGTCAGTGTTACTCATGAAAAGAAACATAATATATAGAAGATTACAGCTGACAGCCTACCACATACATACAGAGTTTGTTCATGCCAAGGAAAACTGATCATACTACTCGTAATTATTTCCATCTTCCAATCATCCTTTTTTTATAATAATGTACAAAAATATCTGGTAGGAATTTTATTCTAGATTTAGGTTTTTGCTTTAAGATTACACCTAACCCTCAGTTATAGTGTGAAATTGGTGCCTAAGAAACTGCGTGATAGCGGAAAACGTGATAACGGAAGTGAAGAATAAATAGGAAATAAATAAATTGGTGCCTCAACCCAAAAATTTTCTTAAAAAATATTCCTGTTACCCTAAATTTACTACCATTAATACTGGAGTAGCTTATTAACATTTGACAATCTGAAATGAATGAAAACCAGCTCTGAACAACAAAATATCATGTGTGAGACTGAGGGGTTGTGGTGGTGGTGGCGGTGGTGAGCAGAGTGACTGGAACCAATCAGTTCACTTATTCAAATCATGTGACATGAATACACAGCGATGATTGGCTGCTGGCTCCTCTTCCTCACGATCATCATCTTTCTCCCCCTCCACCTCTTCTTCCTCCACCTCCCCCTGTCTAAAAATTTGTCCGTGTGTGGTTGGGATATGGATAGTACTACTACTACTACTTACTATGGGTGCATGATAACGACTTTCCAGATGCGCTAAAACTGAATTTTGCAGATTTTCATAAGTGTGCTATAATGCCCAAACGCGATAACGGAAGGGCGCGATAACGGAGGGTATTTATTCATTGTACTGGCATGTACAATATATTGCCGTCTCAGTTGCCTGGTGCTCATTGACCCAAGCTTCACCATCAATATCACCTAAAGCCATTAAATTCAGACTGAAATTTGGTGTTCATCTATCCACTGAAATATGTTGTGGTATGTATTGGGTATCTTATGGAAACTTGGTCCAAATATTTGGTAGTAGGCTCCCAGCCACCCATTTAACTCCCTTATACCCTGCCACCAACTAATAACTTTCCCACTATCTTGAAATAATTACTATTATTGTCAGCATTGTTATTGTTATTATTAGTTTATGTTGTTAATGTTTTAATTGTGGCTTAGCCCAGTACCTTCAGTAAGAGGCAGTTGGAGGGAGGGGAATGGTATGGTTCTTTTAACAACAGTTTCACTTACTGACAGGGTGCCAGGAACCTAACCCTGTTGTTAAGTGAGGGCAGTCTGTATTCTAACATCTCATCATTTCATCTTATGATTTTATTGAACATGACAGAAAATGCTAAGAAAAAATGTATTTTTAGCAGTGTCAGTAATCAGTGCATTTCTTCCTCTTCTTAGCCATGACCAATGGTTCCATTGAATCAAAAAGTGAGAGCAATGTGTGGCCATCAGATGACTCGGCCCCAGCACAGCCCTCTTCACGTCACCACCAGGAGCCCAGCACCCCGGGGGACTTTAATGACAATTCCCAGGATGCCAGTTACCTCCCACCACTCTTACACCAACGCCCTTCCTCACCTGTGTCAGTAGCAGAATTGCAGGAAAGAGCTGTCCAGGATAGTCAGAATAATAATGTAGATGAGAATAGCAATGACCGCCATTATGACCAGTATGCTACTGCTGCTGCTGCATACCCCAGTTGGGAGACTTCATTCCAGTCAACATACCCTGGTCAAGAAGCTTCTCATTTTCCATACACCGATCAGGAATATTCCTCACGTCCTGCATTTCTCATCCAAGGAACCTCATGCCCATCTTACTCTAGCAGGGAAACTTCATCACATTTAAACAGAGAAACCTCATCACAGCCAAGTAGGGAAACCTCACAAACATACTCTAATCTACAATCCGAGTCATTCCAACCAAACAGGGAAGCCACACCTAACCCATACTGTGCCCAAGATGCCTCATCACAGCACTCTTCCTTGCACTCTTGTTGGGGGACTACTTCTCGTCCTGACCAGTCTGTACGACCTAGGGTGAGGCAACCACCCCAGCATAGCAGAGATGAGTCAGATCATGTGTCACTTGCCAGGCGGCCCACCATTACCAGGAGGGACAGTGAAAGCAGTGGGAGTAATTGGCAGCATGGTGGAGCCAAACATCGCAGGAACCACAGTGAAGGCACAAGATACCCACCTCTACCAAATCTCAACTGCCCTACTAATGAGTCTGGTAAGAATATTTTGCCTATATCCTGTTTCTTTTTTTTATATATTAATTATGACAATTATAAGAATTCTTTTGTTCCACAAATGAGTTGAGACGTATAAATGTAAGGAAATCCCGGTGAAGGTTCTGTATAAGATATCCTTGTTCAACTCTCATTAAGAATGTTCTTCCATGGTGAAGGTATAAATAGAAACAACATACACCACTTTAAATTTACACATCAAGTACACATAAGTTTATATTAGGTGTACTGTTATAGTACGTATGTGTATTTACCTAGTTGTATTGTACAGGGTTCGAGCGGGGCTCATAGTGTCCTGTCTCCATATCTCCATTTATCTAATTTTTCCTTAAAGTTATGCACATTATGTGCTGTAATAACTTCATTATCTAATGCATTCCATTTTTCCACCTTTCAGTGTGAAAAACTGTATTTTCCAATATCCTTCACACACTGCCTCATCCTGATCTTTTCATGTCATCTTGTCCTTCCATCTTCTTCTGTCAACAGCATCAGGTCTTCTTTGTCTATCTTTTCAATATCATTTACTATCTTATACTACATTGTTATTACGTCCCCACGTTCTCTTCTATCTTGTAAAGTTGGCAGTCCCATTTCCTTCAGTTATTCTTCATATGTGAGGTCCTTTAATTCCGGCACCATCTTTGTAGCAATCTTCTGTATCCTTTCCAGTTTTCTTATATCTTTTTTAGAGCTTGGAGACCATACCACTGCTGCATATTTCAGCCTGGGGTGTATCATGCTTGTGTGTATATTTGTGTGTGTGTGTGTGTAATATATATAAATTTAAAGTAATATGATAGATTGCTAGATTTTCTCTCTCTCTCTCTCTCTCTCTCTCTCTCTCTCTCTCTCTCTCTCTCTCTCTCTCTCTCTCTCTCTCTGAAGTGGTGAGAGATTTTATTTTTTTATTTGGTGTGCTTTCCCTTATCAGGAGAGCTACCTCAGCATCTTTCTGGTTATGGGATTGGCAGCCATGACCCACACAACTCTCAGGGATTGGTGTCTCTCACTGCAAGGGGAGGTGGGTACAATTCCCATCTCCCTGTTGCCCTGCAGTCTGATGAGCGTGTCACCCAGGAGGCTGAGGAGCTGCTCACCACCTTCACCTCAGAGACTCTTCGCAACAATAGGCTAGAGGTGCCCCCGTGGTTGGTGGCTGTCCCTAGGTGTGTATATTTTCTTGCCTTTTTTCATTAGTTATAACGTAGGAAAAAAGAGTTATGTCTGTAGTCACCAATCCCCAAATTTATTATTATCCAGCTCTTTTTTTATATATATTTTCGTATTTGTATATTTTATTTTATTGATTTGTTTGATTATTTGAATATTCTTTATGGCAATAACTTCTATATAAATTTTATGTTAGACTCATGTTTCTGAATATATTGTTAATCTTTTCTGCAATTTTTTGTTATTTATTTTTATTTATTTATTTATTTTTAATTATCTTTTGTGTCTCCCCAGCTTCATAAGAATATAAAGGAAGCTACAAGAAGCCAGTAAACTTGTGCATAGCAGTCCTTTTATAAAATGCATGTGCCAATGTACACCTATTTGTCCAGTATTTTCATTCATTGATGTCATTTCCTTAATTGGTGGATGCTGTGTTGCAGCACTCATGGTTATAAGAATATATAAAAACATAGGTAAGGGAAGCTGCAAGAAGCCATTGAAGTCCATGTATGAAATGTGCCTATCTAATTATAATTCCCTTTTTCATCCCCATTCATAAATCTGTAGTCTTCTCTTAACTCGCCCAATTCGTGTGCCTGTGCTCTGTGCCAGCACCATGAATTAAACTTGATAGGAAACACACTGTACATACTCTAGACCTTACTTAGGTGTGTGTATGTGTGTAGGTAGCCACATGACAATATATTCTTAGAAACACACTGACTTGCAGTGTTAAGGTAGTAATTGTGATTTAGGAGTATGGATGTGCCTTAAGAGAGCACTGCATATTGCTTCACATCTAAAGTGATCCACCCTTACTTATGAATTATATTTCATAAAGGGGGAAAAAAAAATCCTCCACAGACTCAAACACATGTGCTACAGCCTACTAGTTGTTTAGTGAGGTGAATAATGAAATGCCAACCTGTATTCCCTCACATACTACAAGTAGCCCACCAAGCATATGTACATTGGTGTTGTGGGGATTCACCATTAACGAGGTAACACTATACTATAGGGAGATGGTGGCGTCATGGTTAAGGTGGTGAGCGTGGGATCGGGCAGACATACATGCGGCGGTTCGAATCCCACCACATACCGCTTTGAAGCTATGCCATTTGTTGAGTGATTTAAAGTTACCTATATGTCACCATGATACCAAGGTTCTAGGTGGTTACACCAAAAATGCACTTGGGTGGTGATATGGGCCCTAATATGGGTACCACTATAAATAAAATTGCCTGCGCCAGTAAGGGTCAGAAGCTAAACAGCGCTTCCCACATATACTCTTCAAGTATGCCTACAGGTGCCATAAGCCATAACAAAAAAAAAGAAAAAAAATACCATTCATAATTTTTTTTTTTTCCCCCCTTCTTTTTTTCAAGCTGCATTTAAGTATACAGGGGATCCTCGTGATTTGACCGTTCGCAGTTTGAATTATCGCCAATTCGAACTCAGTTAATTAATACCCATTCCTCAAGGTTCGACCGACTGACTCGCCAATTCGACATTAATATCTCGCACGCCACCCACCCAGTTAAAATCCGCCACCACCCCAAATTCTCCGCAAACTCGCCAGGCAGAAGTGTAAACTGATGCTGCCCTGTGTTGTCACTAAGGCGGCGTCACACTACCACTTTTCTGTCAACTTTCTGAAGACTGTCAACTTTTGTCGACGCTGGTCGTCACACAAGCTTGCTTCCGCCTTTGTCGCGTTTGTCAACTGTAAACAAACATGGAAGCCCTTTCACCCCCAGCAAGCAGTTGCTATTTTTTCATTGCTATTTTGGGCCTTTAATGATCTCTATGAGAAACTCTTCAGACAGCTTTGTCCACTCATAAACAACAGAGCTGCTCATCTTGGCCAGTTGTTCCTTGGAAGTTCTGCCTTGGAGCGTCACAGTCCCAGACAAATGTAAACAAGCAACTGAACTACTTTTCACTGTTAGGCTAGGACAAAAAATATATACAGTGGTACCTCTAGATACAAAATTAATTCGTTCCGGAGTGGCTTTCGTATCATGATTTTTTCTTATAATGAGTCACATTTTACATTTAAATCGCCTAATTCATTCCAAGCCCTACGAAAACACCACATTAAATTTTACAATAAGGGTAAAACCAGAATGAAATAAGAGCCAAATACATTTAAATCATTCAATATACCTAACCTAACTGTTAATACCTGTAAATGAAGTAGATAACAGAACATAAGGCAATAATAAATGAAAAATGATATGAAAATGATACGAAAATGTGGAACCTTACCTTTCGAGTGAGGTGATGTCCGAAAGCAAAAGTGGCGGCAGAGGAGGACTGCAAACGGTAGAAAATATAGAAAATGGCAGGAAACACTAACACTTAACTTTATGAAACACTTAAATTTTTTTTTTTTTTTTTCAGTTTCTAAATTTCATCATTTAACGCTTAACTTTGCAAGACGCTTAAGATTAATATTTCTTTTTCAGTTTCAAATTTTCATCAGATTCTTCCTTTCTCTGTTTTTTCGGATTACTTTGACCTTCACCTTGACTCACTAATGGCCTCTTTCAAAAGGGTTGTGGTCAAGACGCCCCCTGACCACAACGGCCCTCCCCGACGGCCCCATGTTTACCATGATGACCTCGGCTTTTTTTTTTTTTTTTTTTTTTTTTTTCCCGTAAGATTGTTTGAAATTATACTTGTTAATACAACATCTTATACTAAGACATTGTATTAACAAATCAGTCACTCGCCACTCGCCCATCCTTCCCCCTCCTTCCTCACCCAGTAATAGGTACTGTACCACGTAGTACATACGTGAATACTTACTTTTAATCACCGCAGTATTGTTATCGTGTAATTTTATCAGTAAATTGCATACTTGTTAATCTGTCTTAAAATGTAAGATACTGAAACATTTCACAGATTGCAAAATGTAACATTAAAACATTCGATATTTAGCCAAGTGGCACCTCCGGCTGCTGCAGCAAGCCAGCAAGTCATCGTCACCTCATAAAAAACACAATGGACCATCGCACGTCTCTCAGAAATTTTAAAATTATCATCGGTCCCAAAAGTAAAAGTTTGGTGAGAAATGCACAAAATAGCTTGTATTCACATATTGATTACACTTAGAAATTCAATAAACAAGTGAGTACAAATGGTGTTCTGCCTACAAGCAACTCTTCCTCTTTGCAATGCAAAAAACCAGAAGTCTCTAGATGACATGGTTACCAAAATATCACAGGTTGAATGAGGTAGTATCATCGGTTTACATGTCCTTGCGTCCGATCGGGTTCAGCCACCTTGGCTAGAGTGAGAAAACGGGCCCCTTGTATCCTCTCTCTCTCTCTCTCTCGCTTGTTCTGATACTACTTTCATTCAAAAGTCGTCTCCCCGTAACATGGCGAGAGACCCGAGGTATAGAAGTAAGGCGCGCGGGACAGGTGGCGGAATCAGACACAGTGAAATCACTGTTGCTCCCACCATCCATCATTGGTGACACATTGACGTAGAGCATATGTTTACTCCTGATGAATGTTGCCAGGTCACAAGCAAAGAAAACGGGAAGAAAATAGCCAAAATATAGGCGTAAAAAGCCTAAATGTCTATTTACGTGCCCCGAGTCTTGCGTGATGAACGTCTATCGATGTATCCCAAGTTTTGCGGGTTAAGTTGTTATTTTGGGCAATATAGTTAGTTTATATCATGCATACAATAGGGGGGCCACCGTGGTGCAGTGGGTCCGCGCGTGCGCTTTGTGGGCCCCAGGGTTCTCAAGTGCACAGGTTCAAATCCTGGCCACGGTCCGAGGTTAGGAAGGGCATCCACTCAGAGTAACGGTTCCCAAATGCCAAAACCAAAGTCCTCCTGACTCCTCTGTCAGGAGGCACCGTCCTAGCCCTAATGTAATAGGGGAACTGGACATAAACCAAAAAAAAATATATATATATCATGCATACAATAGACATTGTATTCATCTTATACAGGCAACCCCCGCTTAACAAAGGTTCACACAATGAAATTTCGTTACAACGAAGGTTTCCTTTTACTACCATCTGCTCGTTTAACAAACACCAAACTCGCTTTAATGAAATTTTATCCAGGTAATTTTTTCCAAGTTTGAAAGCAAGCCGACAGGCTTTTGAATACACCAACGCCTCTCGTGGACAAAACACGCACCTAGTTCAAAACAATAACAGTGTCAGCAGCAGCTCATCCTCCTTTGCTCAACATGCCACCAAAATGCCCTGCAATGTCGCCTAGCATTGCTAAGAAGACCAGGAAGTCTGTTACTCTCGAAGTGAAGCTGGATATTATTCACAGACACGAGAGAGGCGGGAAAACTAATAGCATTGTTTGCCACCATGTCTTGACTCCATCTACTGTCTACCATTTTCAAGTCAGCAGACTATTAAGAAGGCTGGTGAGATCATATCTTCCTTGCAAGTTAAAAGAACCATATGAACTCGTGACTGTGCAATGGATAAAATGGAAAGCCTTGTGGAAATGTGGTACATAAGTTTTGAATGCAGTACAATGATGCGCCCTTTGTTTACACTCCACAGGTTGCCAGCTAGCATATTTCCCGCTCCACTCTCCCTCCCTTCATAAATTTAAGATCATCAACATTATAAAGTTACTTACATACATACATTAGTATGCATTATAATGACTTAGTCTTAAATTAAACTGCTTAAATGTTTAACTTCGTAATTTTTACTGTACAATGATGCACTCTCGCTTTGTTTACTCTCAATGGAAGCTCAAGTCAGGAGTTAAACTTGTTATGATTGGTTCGCTTAACAAAAGTTTTTTAATGAAGGGTTTTTTAGGAAGGTAACCTCTTCGTTAAGTGGGGGTTGCCTGTATTAGATCTATATTTGGTTGGTATTTAAAGTATGTTAATTTTTTGGGAGGGTAAATTCATATCACAAGAACAAATTAATTCTATTTCCACTAATTTCTATGGGAAAAATTTATTTGATATGATTTTTTTGATATACAATGATTGTCACGAAACAAATTAAAATCATATGTCGAGGTACCACTGTATCTTATGGGAAAAAATTGCTTCACAATTTGAATAAACGCCGATTCCACCGATGAAAAAACGCCATAACCCAATCGAATTGCGAGGATCCCCTGTATTATGCCTTCCGTTTCTGCTGGTCACCTTACTACATAATAGGTATAGATAGTTTAGAATCTGTAAAGAAAGTTGATTAGGATGATCTTTATCAGGAGAGATTGAATGCCATACAGGTAACTCGATTTACGTGATAGATGTGTTCCAAGAGGCATCGCGTATATAAAAATTCGCATAAAACAAACATGTAATTCTCATAAGAAACAATAGATAATAGGGGGGAATGCGGGATGTGGTCCAAAATACTCTGTTTATTTGGCTAAATTAACATGTTTTTATTATTTAGCATTCTAAATACTAGAAGTGTATTTAAAGTAAAAGGAAAAGCAAGAAATAGTAATAAGAGAAAGCAAAAATTAATAAGAGAAAACAACAAAACAAAGAATATGTAAACACAACACTCACTGCATCACTGCCTTTACCATTCACACCACAGTCAGTCACCATCTTCCTCTGAGCTTTTCCACTTTATCAACAATCCACTTATCAAAAATAACTCCACATGTTGAAGAAGATGAAGGACGTTTTGGAGCCATCTTGGTGAATTATAGGCAGATTGAAGAGATTCCATCTGTTCTCAGTGCTGGCAGACTGCAAATGAGGCACGAGAAGAACAGAACTCCCACCTATCGGCCTGCTGTGGAACTCTCTGGCGTGCAGTTTGAAATTGCATCTGGCGCTCATTTGAAAATGCGGTTGGGCCAAATCGCGTATAAGCAAACCGATCGCACAAATTAAATTAATTATAATATTTTTTCAGTCGCGTTATAACAAAAACGCGTAAATCAAACACACGTAAATCGAGTTACCTGTATATAGGACTTGGAAATGAATGAAAGGCTCAGCAGCAGAAATTTTAATCAACTTCTTGTAGCATGAGAATATCTTACAACTTTTATAAATAATTATAAGTTATACATTTTCAGATTGGGAAAAGATAGGCAACGACAAATAGGGATCTGAGTGGAAGAAATGTAAGAAGACTATAGATGCATAGAAAATTTCATAATATCAAGAGCAGACCAAATGAGTTTATAATTAAGGTTGGCAGATGGTAAATCTCAAATGTTCAGGTATTGCCTTGCTTAGACAAACTTATCTTTACAGTCATGTTATTTTATTATGTTTTGATGTTCTCAAAGGTAACTATTATTGCATTTTATTTGTTTTAGGATTACAGAGGAATCTTGGCTCTTGAATTCAGTTAAGTTTTTAATGCCATTCTAAATCGAAAATGTTAAAAACCAAAGCTAGTTTCCATATGGCAATTAATGTGAAATAGATTAATCCATTCCCCAGACATATGTCCACTCTGTCTTAACAGCTTCTAACAGAAGGTTCCACTGCTAAGATTGCTGCTTTACAAATCTCCAAGTCAGAAATTATTTACCCAGAAAGACTGTATTGGATGAACTTAGTGACACAAAACTCATCAAAAGACGCTGGTTAGATCCGGCAGGTGTTCTCTTTGTCACTGATCTAGTGAGGGAATCCTTACAGAGTGACAAAGTGGAGCAACTCTTTCATCACCAAAATGAAGGTGATCATAGTAATACTTAAACATCTTGTTGCTGGGAAAAGCTAATGGGAAAATGCAGTTGTGCAGTAGTGATAGCGTTGTGGGGTTCATAGAGAGAGAGAGAGAGAGAGAGAGAGAGACGGAGGTGGCTTGGGATTACTTCTGAGCACCAAAAGCTGTTTTTTGTACATTGAGGCTCTTTAACCCATACAGTGTTTAGTACGTACATATATGTATCTCCTTGAGAAGTGTTTAGTACATATATATACGATTTTTCTTTTAGAGCCTTTGTATGTGCATGAATTTTCTTTGTATTTATATATATATATATATATATATATATATATATATATATATATATATATATATATATATATATATATATACACATATATAAAAGATTTGTCACTAACAGTAACATTGAAGTTTATGACAAGTCATGAATGAATCTTTATAATATATACGTATATTTTTTATTCGCAATTATCATGGGCAGAATATTTCAGTAGGAATTGAAACATACTTAGGGCTTATTTTGTTTTTTCCTAATGCATGCGTCATCATGCATGTAATATCAAAGCAATAAAATGAAGCAGAGAGGGATAAAAAAATGTCTGTAAATAATATGACGCACTTGAGATGTGGGGTGTTGCCACATGCACATCCAACCATTTTCCTGAATTAACAATTTTCGTTTACCTATAGGTATTTGTGATGTAAAAAGGTATTTATTTATTGCACACATTATAAAGTTGTGGAATATGTATATAAAGTAAAGAATAAGAAAATATAAATATAAAATTCCACTTCCTTAGTCTGACATCATGAGCACTCAGAAGAGAAAGTATTCGATAGCAAGTATTGTATGGTAGCTACACTTCTGCTCATCACATTGGAATCATATATATACAGGTAACTCAATTTACACAATAGATGCGTTCCAAGAGGCATCGCGTATTTCAAAATTTGCGTAAAACAAACTTGTAATTCTCATAAGAAACAATAAATAATAGGAGAGATGCGAGATATGGTCCAAATCGTTATAAGCAAACCGATTGCGCAAATTTAATTAATTATAATATTTTTTCAGTCGTCTATTAACAAAAACACGTAAATTAAACACGTGTAAATCAAGAGTTACCTGTGTGTGTATATATATATATATATATATATATATATATATATATATATATATATATATATATATATATATATATATATATACAGTAAAGTCCCGGGTTACGTCGGTCTCGAGTTACGTCAAACTCGTAGTTACGTCAGTCCACTATAAGGCAATTTAAGATTAAAAAAATTGAAAATTTATAAATCGTAAAGTGCGGGATTTATTGTTATTGTTGGTGGTTGCCCGCCACACCGCCCGCCTCACACTTGAATACAATAACACCCTGCCTCAATTCCACCACACCATCGCTTGTCTGCTGATCCCTATTGCCCTTTCCTATTGCATTTTCTGCCCCGCTGCCCACGCTTCTACTCCCACCGCACTGCACTACACTCCCAGCTGTCCGCTCTGGGCGTCATAACATTCTACCTGCCCACCCTCCTGGCGGCCTCAGGCGTCCACCCCTCTCGGCAACATGCAGTCCTTCGCGTTCGTGGCCCTAATCAACAACAAAAACAAGCTTGTGTTTCATATTCCTACATAGTTGTAAATAATATAACAATATAACCTTTAACTTAACAGAATGACCATAAACAATGGTTGAAAACTCGATAATATGCTTTGAAATGTACGGAAACTCGAGTTACGTACAAAATCGACATACGGCATGTTTCAGGAACGTAACTCTGACATAAACCGAGACCTTACTGTATATATATATATATTCAGTAATACTCCGCTTAACGAACGTTCGTCTAACGAATTTCTGGTTTAACGTACTATATAAAGTTAGACCAAAAAGTCCGCATAACTTACAACCGCATCTGAATTTTCTGGGTTTGAATTTGCTGGGTGAGGAACCGAACGCGGTAGCTTCGCTGTGATTGGGTAACTCCCTGCCTCTGTCTCTAGCGCTCCTGGAGCTGGATCCAAGATTCTTTAACAACGTCACAGCAACATCCTGCCGCGAAATGGCATCCATGAACGCTTGGAGGGACGGTGACAAGGTTGCTTTCAGGTTACTCTGAGGTTGCTGGGAACACCATCTCTGGAGGTGGTGTTACTGTCTTATATATGCATTTATATTCACAAAACAATATTTCTATTAGCTTTTTACAAACCTTGCCCCCAATAAAGGATTGTTTTATAATGCATAAAGTGAAATCTTACATGGAATACCAAAAAATAAAGCAGAGATGAGATGAGCCACAGACAAAGCGGGAGACTCGCGGCCACTCGGCCACTTCTTCTTCTTGTGACCCTTTTGCTTACGTGTTACTTTCATCATGACGTTATGTTTTCACTCCTCTATTGCCTGCTATAATGGATATCATATCTTAGTATTCATATACGCTCATGCCATGAGGATAACCTTCACTCCGTGGCACTGAATGATAGTGAATTACTAATGAAATACCGCAATATTTTATTAATAATTCACTATCACTCAGTGCCACTGAGTTGAGGTTATCCTCATGGCATGAGCATATATGAATATAAGATATGATATCCATTATAGCAGGCAATAGAGGAGTAGAAACAAATATCATGGGGAAAGACAACACGCCAAGCTAAAAGGGTCACAAGAAGAAAAAGAAGCGGCCAAGTCCCCGCGAGTCTCCTGCTTCGTCTGTGGCTGATCTCTTCTATGCTTTATTTTTTGGTATTCCATGAATGATTTCACTTTATGCATTACAAAACAATCCTTTCTTGGGGAAAGGTTTGTAAAAAGCTAATAATGTTGTTTTGTGAATATAAATGCGAGAATGTGAAAGAATTTATACGTAGCTCCTCTAACTTCCAATGACTCATATGACATCATGAAAGTAGTGGTACACCGGTGGCCCAATATGCTGCCAAACGTATATAAAAAAATTTTTTTTTAAACCCATATGGTATGTTGGGGACCAGCCCAGAACGCATGCCCCCCATTTCCTTTATTTCCTATGGGAGAATTACGTCCACTTAACAAATTTTTGCTCTACGAACAGCTTTGACACCCCCTATCCTGTTCGTTAAGTGGAGTATTACTGTATATATATATATATATATATATATATATATATATATATATATATATATATATATATATATATATATATATATATATATATATATATATATATATATGTGTGTGTGTGTGTGTGTATATATATATATATGTGTGTGTGTGTATATATATATATATATATATATATATATATATATATATATATATATACGGTAAGGTCTCGGTTTACGTCAGAGTTACGTTCCTGATACATGACGTAAGTCGATTTTGTACGTAACTCGAGTTTCCGTACATTTCAAAGCATATTATGGAGTTTTCAACCAATCATTGTTTATGGTCATTCAGGTAAGTTAAAGGTTATATTGTTATATTATTTACAACTATGTAGGAATATGAAACACAAGCTTGTTTTTGTTGTTGATTAGGGCCACGAACGCGAAGGACTGCAGGTTGCAGAGAGGGGTGGACGCCTGAGGCCGCCAGAAGGGTGGGCAGGTCGAATGTTGTGACACCCAGGGTGAACAGCTGGGTGGGAGCGTAGTGCAGTGCGGTGGGAGTAGAAGCGTGGGCAGCGGGGCAGGAAATGCAATAGGAAAGGGCAATAGGGATCAGCAGACAGGCGCAGACGGTGCAAGTCAGCTGGGAGTGTCGTGTGGCCCAGGCGAAGGCTCCGGAGTTGTTATTGTTGTGATGGGTGTGCGAGCCCTCAAGGTCGTCAACCTCCCCGTTGTCATGGTAACGGGCTTCCCATTTTCTTCTTCCCTCCCTCACACACAGCTGCTGCTTCCCTTCTCATGTCTTTTAATTATGTCCTCTTATTCTTGTAGCGTAATGTTTTCCTTTTCTTAGCATCACTGCTGTCACTAAGAAGTTTTCTCTTTGGTGCCATTGAGCAAGATACTAAGAACTTGATTCAGTAAACGCAGATGTAGGATAACACTCTTGCCAGGGGCGATGGTGTGGTGGAACTGAGGCAGGGTGTTATTGTATTCAAGCGTGAGGGGGGTGTGGCGGGCAACCACCAACAATAACAATAAATCCCGCACTTTACGATTTATAAATTTTCAATTTTTTTAATCTTAAATTGTCTTATAGTGGACTGATGTAACTACGAGTTTGACGTAACTCGAGACCGACGTAACCCGAGACTTTACTGTATATATATATATATATATATATATATATATATATATATATATATATATATATATATATATATATATACACACATACATACATACATACATACACTCGACTCGAAACAACGAACAAATGCATGCACAACCCTGTTCGTAGATTGTCAAAAGTACGTAAAAGACTGTATAAAATGTACGTAAAATACTGTGTAATCATTAAGAAATCATTCAAGCAGTATTACAAAGCGTTAAGTACAACAAATAACCTGAAATAGATGACATGAACATGGTCAGTTTAATAAATATTAATAAACAATACAGAAAACGAAGTTCTCTCACACAGCTTCGCAACACTTGTTCCTTTTTTCTAATTTTCGTATTAGTTCAAGCTTAGCAGCCACTGGAAGTGCCTTTTGATTACGATTCACTGGTTTACTAGGTTTAGGAGGCATTTTGGATAGGTTAAACACTCGTGGGAAGGGTACAAATGCATAAAAAAATCCGTGGTAAGCACTGGACAATGTTCACTGTTGGTTGAAAGCGCACGGACTGAAGATTAAACATGGCGGCCAACAGCTGATGACGCTGATGACAATAATTTGCCGGGAACGGACAATCGCGCGCATTTTAATATTCGTCCGTAGATTAAACCGGACTCAGAATTTGTCCTTAGTTTCCAAATCCGTTGATGGGAGGTCCGTTGTTTCGAGTGTATGTATATATATATATATATATATATATATATATATATATATATATATATATATATATATATACAGGCAACCCCCATTTAACGAAGGTTCACACAACAAAAGTTTCGCTACAACGAAGGTTTCGTTTTACTACCATCTGCTCATTTAACGAACACCAAACACGCTTTAACGAAGTTTTATCCAGGTAATTTTTTTCAAATTTGAAAGCCCCACCGTATCATGCAAGCTGACAGGCTTTTGAATACACCAGCAACTGCTGGTACTAAGGCCTGCCTCAAGAGAAATCCTGGGACACCTGTAGAATAAAGATCAAGATCAAGCATCTCATGGACAACACAGGCGCTGCCGATACAAAGGCCTGACTCAGAAGAAATTCTGCATCACCTGTAGCATCAAGATCAAGATCACGCGCACCACTCACTCCCCAGTCATAACATAACAGTGTCACAAGCAGCTCATCTTCCCTAGTTCAACTTACCACCAAAACTCCCTGTAATGTGGCCTAACGTTCCTAAGAAAACCAGGAAGTGTCTTACTCTCGAAGTGAAGCTGGGTATTATTCACAGACAAGAGAGAGACCAGAAAACTAATAACATTGTTTGCTACCATCTTGACTCCATCTACTGTCTACTATTTTCAAGTCAGCAGACTCTATTAAGAATGCTAGTGAGACCACATCTTCCTTGAAAGCTAAAAGAACCACCTGAACTCGTGACTGTACAATGGATAAAATGGAAAGCCTTGTGGAAATGTGGTACATAAGTTTTGTATGCGGTACCAGGATGCGAACCTTGTTTACATTCCACAGGTTGCCAGTTAGTGTCTTTCCCGTTTCACTCTCCCTCCCTTTGTAAAGTTAAGATCATCAACATTATAAAGTTACGTACATACATACATTAGTGTACATTATAATGACTTAAACTACCTAAATGTTTAACTTCATAATTTTTACTTTCATTAAACCTTTTACTGTACTATGATGCACTCTCACTTTGCTTACTCTCAATGGAAGTTCAGATCAGGGGTTAAACTTGTTATAATCGGTTCGCTTAACGAAGTGTTTTTTAGGAACATAACCCCTTCGTTAAGCGGGGGTTGCCTGTATATATATATAGTAAAACCTCAGTTCACGACCATAATTCGTTCCTAAATTCTGTTCATCACCCGATTTGTTCGTCCCCTGAATCAATTTTTCCCATAAGAATGTATTGAAATACCATTAATCCGTTCCAGACCAAAAAAATGTTACTTTTGTCATAAAACCCATTCAAAATAGACCTTTAATGTATGCATGACATGAACGAAATAATTATAAAAAGCCTAAATTGTTTTACTTACCTAAATGCTATCAAAATGATAATAAAATGAATAAAAAAGAAAAGGTTATTTACTTAAGAGACTTGACGTTGATGGCATGATGGAATGGAGGAGAGGAGGATGAGGAGGAAGACAGACAAGACCCGAGAAGACAGTCATGAGAGAGAACTTTGGATGTGCTCAGCGTGCCAGAGCTACACAACAGTGTGTAGCATCACAATTCAGTGCCGCTATGCCCAGGAAAAACAGGAGAAAATCGTGGTGGCACGGAGATTATGTTATGTAATATTTTTCGTATGTTCGTGTTTCTATTTTCTTTTGAGCTTATGTTTTGTTTTGTTGTTGTGTGATAGCCGGGTTGGCTATCACACAAATGGCTTGCCGGCGGCGAGCCGTTTAACCGCGTTCGTCTCCCGAAATATCGTTCGTCCCCTGGGTCGATACATTGACAAAATTTTTGGTCATCTCCCGAATTGTTCATCCTTAGAGACATTCGTCAAGCGAGATTTTACTGTGTATATATATACGTATATATATATATATATATATATATATATATATATATATATATATATATATATATATATATATGTATATATATATATACATATACATATATATTTATATGATCTCTTCATGATTAAGTATTCTAGAGATAGCATTATTTAATCTTCCTGACAGATCTCATATTATTAGTGTGTAACTTCCTGGGTAGCTTCAATAAAAAATTAAAAAATACATACTCTATGCTAGGAAAGAGTTATAAAGCCTGTTGTGTAAACTTCTTTTCTAAAGATTAGGTGCTTTCCTCATTCACCGTAAAAGGTAATTCAATGATGGTGATCTTCATTTCTGTTCTAGCAGCCCACACATGGTTCGTGCTGGCCGTGAGCTGCGTCTTCTTGCTGATGCTTTTGCATGTACAGCTGAGAGACGAAAGGTGCGGCACATGGCAGAATCGGTGAACCTCAGTTGCATTGAGATGGATGACTTCTTTCATCTCTGTACTGAACTATTCTATGTAAGTATAGTTTTTTTTTTTTTTTTTTTTTTTTTTTTTTTTTTTGTGTGTGTGTGTGTGTGTGTGTGTGTGTAATTCACTGTTTGATCTGCTGCAGTCTTTGACGAGACAGCCAGACATTACCCTACGGAACGAGCTCAGAGCTCATTATTTCCGATCTTGGGATAGGTCTGAGACCAGGCACACACCACACACCGGGACAACAAGGTCACTACTCCTCGATTTACATCCCGTACCTACTCACTGCTAGGTGAACAGGGCTACACGTGAAAGGAGACACACTCAAATATCTCCACCCGGCCGGGGAATCGAACCCCGGTCATCTGGCTTGTGAAGCCAGTGCTCTAACCACTGAGCTACCGGGCCATGTGTGTGTGTGTGTGTTTATTTACCTAGTTGTATTTACCTAGTTGTAGTTTTACAGGGCCTGGGCTTTATGCTCGTGTGGCCCCGTCTCCATATCTACACTTATCCAATCTTACTTTAAAAGTATGCACACTCGTTGCAGACACTACTTCTTCATTTAAACTGTTCCACGTCTCAACACATCTTTGCGGGAAACTATATTTTTTAACATCTCTCAGACATCTTCCCTTTCTCAGCTTTTTACTATGCGATCTTGTGCTTCGAATGTCATATTCTTCTCTCCGGATCAGTTTTTCATTATCCACTTGGTCCATTCCATTGATCAATTTATAAACTTGTATCAGATCTCTCTCCCTTCTTTGTTCCAGGGTTGGTAGATCCATAGCCTTTAGTCTCTCCTCATATGTCATCCCTTCAAATTCTGGAACCATTCTTGTAGCCATTTTTGTAGTCTCTCCAACTTCCTTATGTGTTTCTTTTTATGAGGGGACCACACTACTCCTGCATATTCCAATCTGGGTCTTATTATAGTACTTATCAATTTCTTCATCATATCTTTGTCCATATAGTGAAATTCTATTCCAATATTCCTTAGCAAATTATATGTTTCTCTAAAAATTCTATCAATATGGCTTACCGGTTGTTTTTTTTCTTCCATCGTCACTCCTAAGTCCTTTTCCTTTTTTACTTTTTTCCAGTTCTACTCCATCTCCCATCTTATAGATTCCCACGGGTTGTCTTTCACTCTTTCCCATTTCCATGACATGGCTTTTGTTCACATTGAATTCCATTTCCCACTTTTTACTCCATTCCCAGATCTTATTTAGGTCTTCCTGCAGTATTTCACAATCCTCTATTTGCTTTATAACTCTGCACAGTTTTGTATCATCTGCAAACAGATTTATGTAGCTGTTCACTCCTTCTGGCATGTCGTTGATATAAATGAGGAAAAGTATTAGTGCCAATACTGACCCCTGTGGCACTCTGCTTTCTACTGCTCTCCACTTGGACTTTAGATCTTTAACTACCGTCCTTATTTCTCTCCCCCCAAATAATTTTCTATCCATCTCGATGTGCTTCCTTTTAAGCCACCCTTCTCCTCTAACTTCCATAGTAATCTTGCGTGTGGCACTTTGTCAAATCCCTTTTTTAAATCCAAATAGATACAATCAACCCATCCCTCTCTCTGTTGTACTCTATCAACTATTCTAGAACAGAAACTCAATAAATTAGTTACACACGACCGTCTTTTTCTAAAACCAAATTGGCTCTTTGATATCAATTTGTTGTCTTCAAGGAACTTGATCCATTGTTTCTTTATTATTCTTTCACACATCTTGCATATTACACTAGTTAGTGATACTGATCTGTAATTAAGTTGATCGACAACCTACGTTGTAGATGCCAGATTCACCAGCTGACCTAATATTCAACATTGAACTTGGTATACTAGGAAAAAAATTCTTGTGCTATATCTATTTTACCAAAACAACTAATTAGATATTAGGAACACTTTTAGCCACCATTACCCAGCAAAGATTGTGAACTGAAGAAAAATGCTAAATATGAGGTGAAATTTAGCTTAGGTTGGGGACAAATTATAATTTCTTATTTATTTCGTCAAATTCATTGGATTACAGTGTCACTTGTTATTTTCTACAAGTAAACACCACAAACAGTGAAATAGATTTTAAATAAACATACTTTCCTTATATGACAAACTACACTGTTACTGTACGGAAGAGAAGATCGTTTATAGCACAATAACAAACATGGATGAGCTGGTGAAGGCCCATGACACCAGTCTATGAAGTGTTTTGAACAAATCGCATGGTCTTTGGTTGCTCTCTATCTGGGGCCTCGTTTACATCTAGTCTCCCACAGTCTTCTGCGGGCTGCGTCCTTCTTCCTTGGGAATACAGTCCATCCTTTCACTCCTTGGTTCTTCTTGCGTGATATAGAGGTGCAGTCAGCTACAGCACATTTTTGTATAAACAGGCATATTCACTTGTAGTCGCAGTGAGTCACTCGGAAGCAGCCTTGTTTTTCCTGCCTTTGTTGATATCAGATCAGATGTGGAGGATCAGACATGTTCTCTGATTTTGGTCAGTCTTTTTGGCCTAGCACGGATTCGGCCCTATGATATCCCTTTTTCTGCAAGTAGTACTGACGCTATACTTTTTGCACCTTTTATGTAAAATCCTTAGCCTTTTTGGAAGCTAGGAAAAAAGTGTATCAAGTGAGTTATACAGCAAGAGAGTAGAAAAAATTGTGAGAATGCTTTCAGGGGCAATGCTAGTCTTTACCTTCTGGTTGCTGTTTTAAAGCATGTACATCAGTACTTCTCACAGATCCTAGTAGTATAACAACTTAACTTTGATGTTTTTAATAATCACAGTACAGTGCATCGATGTGTATTGCGAGAGGCATTTTAGAAATGTGAGACTCTGGAGAAGGTTTACTCCCAGACCGAGTCTTGAATTAAAGCAGCTGGTGACCGTATGGCAACTATAGGTTGTCGATCAACTGCTCTTATACATGGGAACCACCTCAGCTCTTTTCCATTCTACTGGTACTGTTCCATTTTCTATTGAGCATTTTATGATGTATATAGGACTTGCTAGTTCTTCCCTACATTCTTTCAGTATTCTGCCTGAGACTTCATCCGATCCCATTGCCTTCTCTTCATCCAGTTCCTTCATTAACTCTTTTATTTCAAGCTTGGTTACTTTAATCTCTTTCATATAGACTGTCTCTCTATTACCCTGTGGCCTTTCAAATTTGGATTCCTTAGTAAAGACCTCCTGGAATTTATTATTTAATAGTTCTGCCATAGTTTTTGGGTCTTCCACCATCCCATTCTCTCCTTTTAACCTTTCTATTGTTTCTTTTTGCCTAATTTTTCCATTTATGAATCTGTAGAACAATTTTGGGTGGTCCTTACATTTTTCGACAATGTCCTTTTCAAAGTTCTTTTCCTCTTCCTTCCTCACCTTAACATATCATTTCTCGCTGCCTTGAAGTTTTCTTTATTTACTGGATTTCTATTTCTCCACCTTTTCCATGCGCCATCTCTTTTCTCCTTTGCCCTTGCACACCTTGCATTAAACCAATCTTTCTTTCCTTCTTCTTTAGGTCTATATTCCGGGACATATTCCCTGACTCCTGTTTTGTATATTTCCAAAAATAAGTTATACTTCTCTTGCATCGTCTCTGAGTTTTCCATCTCCTCCCAGTTTACGTTTTTAAAATAGTTCTTGAGATTCTCGATATCAGCCTTTCTGTAATTTAATCGGTCTCCTTTGTATGAATCGTCTCCATCTTCCTTTCCCTCTTCTATATCCATTTCTAATATTACATGGTCACTCTTTTCCCAATGGGCACTTATGTCTTATATCATCATTCATTTGTATACCCCTTGTAAAAACTAGGTCCAATCTTGCCGGCTCATCGTCTCCTCTGAATCTTGTGCATTCCTTTACTCTCTGGTCCATCATATTGTCTATCATTAGGTTCAGGAATCTTTCTCCCCAGGCTTCTTCCCCCATACCACTTTCTTAATTTTCCCAGTCCACTTCTTTACAGTTGAAATCTACTAATATCACTTTTCTCTTTTCTTTAACAATTCTCGTTAGACTCCTTATTGTGTCATCTATCATGTCTTTATATTCTTGATTGGTCCATGAATTTGTTTTTGGTGGCACATATGTTACAATGATTGTTAAGTCTTTTTTATTAATATGCATCTTAACATACAGTACTTCTGCTTTTCCTTCCCCACATTCCACTTGGTTTATCACTATCTCCTTCCTTAACATTATCATGACTCCTCCTCCTCCTTTACCCCCTCTGTATCTTCTCCATACATTATACCTATTATCCAAGTCTATTTTGATTGCCTCATTTAGTTTTGTTTCAGCCAGGCATACAATATCCGGATTTTCTTTCTTTATGTAATCTCTTAATTCTAATTTACTTGATAAAATCCTGTCTATGTTCGTATACATCATTTTTAGTCTCTTGTCTTTATCATTTTTAGTTAAACTTTTTCCACTTTTTTATCTTCCTTCTCGTGTATATACCATTTCCTTATTCTGTCTCCTAGAATTCTCCAAAAAAATGCCTTTTTTTCCTCTTCTGACCTTTCATTATTTATTTCCCTTACTGCAGCTGCCAGTTCATTGTATCTCTTCCTTTCTTCCTCATTTCTATTTTTCATTATATAGATATCCTTGCAGCCTTCTGTTTCTCTAAGTTTTGTTGTTCTATATAATATTTCTTCTGTTGCTGCTTGTGATTTTAGTAGTAGTATTTTAATTGGTCTCGTTTTTCCTTCTTGATATGGTCCCATTCTGTTTATTTCTTCTTCTTCCTCTTCTAATTTTTGCCTATCTTCGTCGTTTAGATTTTTTAGTAGGTCTTTGACTTATTTCATTTCTTCTTTTTCTATTCTTGGTCTATATTTTGAATTTTTTTCTTTTATTCCAAATATGATTACACTCTTCTTTTTTTCTGCAATTTCTCTAACTAGATTTTCTTTTGTCTTGAGGACTCCTATCATTTTGTTTTTCATATTTTCTTCTTTTTCTTTTAGTTGTTCTTGAATCACCTCCTGAAAATCAGCCTTATCTTTCTTATCTTGGACTCTCCATGCTTGTACTTCTTTTTTAATCATGTTCTGTACTCTTTCCTCTTCCTTGTTTACTAGATCTTTCAGCTTCTCTTTTTCTTTCTCAGCTTTACCGAGTCCTTCCATCTGCTTCTTGTAGTTAGCTACTTCCTTTTTCAGTTCTTCGTTTTCTGCTTTTAGCCTAGCTTCGTTTTCTTCCACTTTTTTTATCCTTTCTCTCAGTTTTATAAACTCTTTTTCCTGTTCTTCATTGTCTTTCATTTCCATATTCTCCTTTATCAATTTATCTAGTTTACGTTCAACAATCAACACTCTTAAGTAGTGAAGTATTCGCCATATCGAAACCTTCGAATGCTGTCTCTCCCTCATCAACTTAGTCATCATCTTTCATTCTTTCCCTAGTCTCATATCTGCATTTTGATGGAATCTCTTCTTTACTCATGATTCTTTAACAGTTGATTTCATGAAAAATGAGTCCACACTACTTGTCCAGGCCACTGTAAATATTATACAACAGGAAGTGAAGATCAGCTGATTGTCGGAACGGCGCCAGTGCGTCCTTCCTCGACCGCGTCTGGTGTGTGTCATAGTCACTAACGAGAGGGAAGAATGTTGCAGATTACTGGTGTGTGTGTGTGTATGTGTGGGGAGGGAGTGGGATTTGCTTTTTTGCAATAAGTAATGGTTAAAGTTAAATAGAACCTGGAAAAAACAATTAACATTTAATTCATACACTAGAAACAACTTCTTTCAGATGAACATGAATATGAATTAGAAAGAATTCACCAAAGTTTAAAATCTAGTTTCAATTATTATAATGTCTATTAATATAAAAAGAGCCTCATGTAAAGCAAACTACAGTGGTACCTTAGATATGATTTTAATTCGTTCTGTGATGGAGATCGTATCTCAAAACAATTTTTCCGATTGAAATACATTGAAATGCCATTAATCTGTTCCAGCCTCCCAAAAAGAGCACCCCTATTTTATTTATACATTTTTTCAGGTAAGAAAAAGGTACAGGCAAGCCCCGCTAAACGAACAGGTTACATTCCTAAAAAAAACTCTTGTTAAGTGAACCAATTATAACAAGTTTGACCCTTGATTTGAACTTTCATTGAGAGTAAACAAAGCGAGAGTGCATCATAGTACAGTAAAAGGTTTAATGAAAGTAAAAATCTTGAAGTTAAACATTTAAGCAGTTTAATTTAAGTCATTATAATGTATCTAAGTAACTTTATAATGTTGATGATCTTAAATTTATGAAGGGAGGGAGAATGGAGCGGGAAATACACTATCTGGCAACCTGTGGAATATAAACAAAGGGCCCATCATTGTACCACATACAAAACTTATGTACCACATTTCCACAAGGCATTCCATTTTACCCATTGCAGAGTCACAAGTTCAGGTGGTTCTTTTAGCTTGCAAGGAAGATATGGTCTTACCAGCCTTCTTAATAGAGTCTGCTGACTTTAAAATAGTAGAGACAATAGATGGAGTCAAGCCATGGTGGCGAGCATGCTATTAGTTTTCTTGCCTCTCTCGTGTCTGTGAATAATATCCAGCTTCACTTCAAGAATAAGAGACTTCCTGGTCTTCTTAGCAATGCTAGGCGACATTGCAGGGCGTTTTGGTGGCATGTTGAGCGAGGGAAGACGAGCTACTGCTGACGCTGTTATTGTTTTGAACTAGGGGGAGTGAGTGGTGCAGTTCGTTTTGTCCATGAGAGGCGCTGGTGTATTCAAAAGTATGTCGGCTTGCATGATACGGCGGGGCTTTCAAACTTGGAAAAAATTACCTGGATAAAATTTTGTTAAAGCGAGTTTGGTGTTCGTTAAACGAGCAGATGGTAGTACAAGGAAACATTCGTTGTAGCGAAATTTCGTTGTGTTGACCTTCATTAAGCGGGGGTTGCTTGTATTTGTAAATATAGTAATTGCCCCTGTATCTGGATTATAGCACCCAAGGCCCTGGCGGATACGTGAAATATCCAGATACTCGGAATTTCTTTTACCAACCTCTTATAAATTGAGAAAAAAACATGTACATAATGCAAATGGGTAATAAAACAATGTATGAAAGAACATTAAATGTATAATCTGGAACAAAAAATGGTACATAAGCAGTACAAGGAGTGGTGGGATGTACACACAACAGTAAAGTCGGCATCACACTACCACTTTTCCGTCAACTTTCTTAAGACTGTCAACTTGTGTCGATGGTCGTCGTCACACACAAGCTCGCTACCGCCTTTGTCGTGTTTGTTAACTGTTAAACAAACATGGCGTCCCCTTCACCCCCAGCAAGTCGTTATTTTTTCGTTGTTATTTTGGGCCTTTATAGCTCTCTGTGAGAAACTCATCAAACAGATTTGTCCACTCATAAACAACAGAGAAGCTCATCTTGGCCAGTTGCTACTTGGAAGTTCTGCCTTGGAGCATCGCAGTCCCAGAGAAATATTAACAAACAACTGAACCACTTCACTGCTAGGCCAGAACAATATATATATATATATATATATATATATATATATATATATATATATATATATATATATATATATATATATATATATATATATATATATATATATATATATATATATATATATATATATATATATATATATATATATATATATATATATATATATATATATATATATATATATATATATATATATATATATATATATATTAACCTCGGCTATCGCGCCCAATTGGGGCCGAAATAGCCGAGCCATAGCCGAAAACACGATAGCTGAATTGAACAACTAATGGTGAAAATTGTTATTGGTGCCACAACCACAAATTTTACTCCTAATATCCCTCATTTTTACCTTTTTTTTTTTTTTTTTTTTTTTTTTTTTTTATTACTGTATAATCCATTGGTACCAATTAAAACATGTGAAGGTTATAACGTAAAAAAAAATTACATCAGCTCATTGTATTTACTGTACCTTTCATCTTGGCGGGAAGGCGGTTTTGGCCAATGAGCGCTCAGATATCCCATGACGTCATGGCTGGGTGTGCGATAGCAGGCATCTGAGGTCGCAATAATGAAATTTGAGAGGCTTTCCATGGGTATGTGATAGCAATAAAACGCGATAGCTGAAGGCGCAATAGCTGAGGGTTGACTGTATATATAGGCAACCTCCGTTTAACGAAGGTTCACACAACGAAATTTCGCCACAGTGAAGGTTTCATTTTACTACCATCTGCTCGTTTAACGAACACCAAACTCGCTTTAACGAAGTTTTATCCAGGTAATTTTTCCAAGTTTGAAAGCCCCGCCGTATCACGCAAGCCGACAAGCTTTTGAATACACCAGGAGCCACAAATACTAAGGCCTGCCTTAGGAGAAATCCTGGGACACTTTTAGAATCAAGATCAAGATCAAGATCAAGCCTCTCATGGACAACACATGCACCACTCACTCCCATGACAGCGTCAGCAGCAGCTCGTCTTCACTCGCTCAACTTACCACCAAAATGCTCTGCAATGTGGCCTAGTGTTCCTAAGAAGACCAGGAAGTCTCTTACTCTCGAAGTGAAGCTGGATATTATTCACAGACACGAGAGAGGCGAGAAAACTATAGCATTGCTGGCCACCATCTTGACTCCATATACTGTCTCTACTATTTTCGTCAGCAGACTATTAAGAAGGCTGGTGAGACTATCTTCCTTGCAAGCTAAAAGAACCACCTGAACTCGTGACTCTACAATGGATAAAATGGAAAGCCTTGTGGAAATGTGGTACATAAGTTTTGTATGCGGTACAATGATGCGCCCTTTGTTTACATTCCACAGGTTGCCGGTTAGTGTCTTTCTCGTTTCACTCTCCCTCCCTTCATAAATTTAAGATCAACATTATAAAGTTATGCACAAACATACATTAGTGTACATTATAGTGACTTAAATTAAATTTAACTGCCTAAATGTTAAACTTCATAATTTTTACTTTCATTAAACCTTTCACTGTACTATGATGCACTCTCGCTTTGCTTACTCTCAATGGAAGTTCAAGTCGGGTTAAACTTGTTATAATCGGTTCGCTTGACGAAGTTTTGCTTAACGAAGTGTTTTTTAAGAACATAACCCTTCGTTAAGCCTTATATATATATATATATATATATATATATATATATATATATATATATATATATATATATATATATATATATATATATATATATATATATATATATATATATATATATATATATATATATATATATATATATATATATATATATATATATATATATATATATATATATATATATATATATATATATATATATATATAATTATTTTAGGAGATTTTAATCACTGTGATTTTCAAGGAAAAGTCCCTACGTACGAACAAACAGTAAACTGTCCCACAAGAGGTAATGCGACACTGGACAAGATGTATTGTAATATTAAAGATGGATATAAAGTTTTTAAACGACCAAACATTGGAAATGCAGATCATAATATGCTATACTGTGTACCTACATATAAACAATTACTGAAAAGAGTTAAATCGAAAGAAATTGAAATTAGAGAATGGGACGATAACAACAGACAGCGATTACAAGCGTGTTTTGACTGTACAGACTGGTCTGTTCTGATAGAAAACGGGACTGACATTAGCACTAACTTAGATATTTTTAATGAATACTTCCACTATTGCTTTGATATGATAGTACCGACCAAAACAATAAAGATATACCCAAACAATAAACCATGGATTAATAAAGAACTAAAATCAATGCTAAATGAAAAAACACAGACTCATGCGAAATGGAGGTGATGTTGAAAGAAGAACATTGCAAAGAAACATTGATAAGAAAATTACTGAATCTAAAAGAATATACAAAGAAAAAGTTGAAGGCTTGTTTAAAACAAATAGAGTAAAAGACGCTTGGAAAGGACTTAAAACCCTGTGCGGGCACAAGAAGAAACAGAGTGTGCCTGAACCGGAAAATATCAATACATATGTAAATGAAATGAACGCGTTCTTTGCTAGATTTGAAAGACATAATTTCAGTGATGCGTGTAATGAGGTAATGACAGAAATTCAGTCTAACAATGATGAAAGAATTATAATTAGGCAAGAAGACGTGCAGAGATCCTTGCAGAATATACGGGCAGGTAAAGCCACAGGGCCAGACGGGATACCTGCTAGGGCACTAAAATGCTGTGCAAAACAACTGACACCCGTACTGACCACATTATTTCAGGACTCGCTGGATCAGGGAGTGGTGCCTTATAAATGGAAAGAATCTGAAGTGAAACCTATTGCAAAAACTAACTACCCAAAAGATCACAAAGACTTCAGACCTGTAGTACTAACATCTAATATTATGAAATGTTTAGAAAGCATTGTGAAAAACTATATATGTGGAAAAACAAATAATTTAAAAGACCCTATGCAATTTGCTTACTGTAACAATAGAAGTGTACAGGATGCAACACTTGTACTATTAAATGATATTAATAAGCATTTAGACAAGCCCAAATCACAAATTAGAGCACTGTACATCGATTTTAGTTCAGCATTTAATACAATGCAACCTCATATTTTGCTCAATAAAATGCTAGAAATGGGTGTAAATAGAAATATTTTAAGATGGATTTTTAGCTTTTTTAACCCAGAGACCGCAATATACCAATGTAAATAATATTAAGTCTAATGTGATAGTCACCAACACAGGAGCCCCCCAAGGTTGTGTATTGTCCCCAGTTCTTTTCACCTTGTATACAGATGATTGTAGAAGTGAAATTGATGATTGTACTATTATAAAATATGCTGACGATACAGTTATCTTAGGAAAAATTGTAAATGATAATTATGAAGGTTATCTAACTCAAGTTAAAAAATTCGTTGACTGGAGTAAACAAAATTTTTTTGGAGCTTAATGTAAAGAAAACGAAAGAGATGATATTTGATTTTAGAACTAAAAATAAACACGTACCAGACCTATTAACAATTGAAGAAGAAAACGTAGAAAGAGTTAATCAGTATAAATATTTGGGCTTTATGATTGATGACCAGTTGAAGGGAAGTGTCAATACAGATATGGTGTCAAGGAAATGTAACCAAAGATTACACTTTGTACGTATTTTGTGTAACCTACATGTAGATAAAATGGTCATTAGCCTATTTTACAAATCAATTTTAGAATCAGTTTTAAACTTTTCAATCACTGCCTGGTATGGAAAACTTACTTGCAAAGATAAAAAGAAGTTGGGAAGGATTGTTAAAAAAGCAAGAAAACTAGGTGCAGAGACCATATCATTAGATAAGCTTTATCAAATAGGTACAATGAAACAAGTAGACAGAATGATGAAAGATGCAACCCATCCGCTACATAATTGTTACACACATCTTAAATCTGGAAGAAGGTTAGCACTGCCCATGATGCGTACTGATAGATACAGAAAGTCATTTGTACCTAAAAGCATTCTGCTTTTCAATCATCTATCATCACTATAACTTCTAGCTTTAAGTTGTCATGATAACTGTAGGTGATGATTCATGATAGGGATGGTGACAACTTGATATCACATGTATATTATAACAATGTTACATTTTATACAAAATAACCTATGCAATGTTTCTTGTTAATATTTTATGTTTCCTGTTTCTCTGGTTTTATCTATATTTTTAATGTGTATACAACTACTAAGAAGCTCTAATGCCAAAATGAATTTCATTTTGTATTACATTTTGTAAGACAATTTGACGAATAAAGCATCTTATCTTATCTTATCTTATCTATATATATATATATATATATATATATATATATATATATATATATATATATATATATATATATATATATATATATATATATATATATATATATATATATATATATATATATATATATATATATACATACATACATATACAGTAATACTCCGCTTAACGAACGTTCGTTTACCGAATTTCCGGTTTAACATATTATATAAATTTAGACCAAATATCCGCATAACGTACAACCACATCCGTTTTAGCAAACTTTCTGGGTTTGAATATGCCGGGTGAGGAATCGAACACGGCAGCTTCGCTGTGATTGGCTAGCTCTCCGCCTCTGTCTCTAGCACTCCTGTAGCTGGATCCAAGATTCTTTAACAACGTCAGAGCAACCTCTTGCAGCGAAATGGCATCCATGAACGCTTGGAGGGACGGGTTGCTTTCAGGTTACTCTGAGGTTCCTGGGAACACCACCTCTGGAGGTGGTGTTACTGTCTTATATATGCATTTATGTTCACAAAACAAAATTTCTATTAGATTTTTATAAACCTTGCTCCAAGAAAGGATTGTTTTGTAATGCATAAAGTAAAATCTTACATGGAATACCAAAAAATAAAGCAGAGATGAGATGAGCCACAGACGAAGCGGGAGACTCT
This sequence comes from Portunus trituberculatus, assembly GCF_017591435.1. Lineage (NCBI taxonomy): Eukaryota > Metazoa > Arthropoda > Malacostraca > Decapoda > Portunidae > Portunus > Portunus trituberculatus. Next base: position 33,512,565 of record NC_059301.1, read on the forward strand.
CGGCCACTCAGCCACTTCTTCTTCTTGTGACCCTTTTGCTTACGTGTTACTTTCATCATGATGTTTATGTTTTCACTCCTCTATTGCCTGCTATAATGGATATCATATCTTAGTATTCATATACGCTCATGCCACGAGGATAACCTTGACTCCGTGGCACTGAGTGATAGTGAATTACAAATGAAATACCACGGTATATCATTAATAACTCACTGTCACTCAGTGCCACGGAGTCGAGGTTATCCTCGTGGCATGAGCGTATATGAATACTAAGATATTATATCCATTATAGCAGGCAATAGAGGAGTGGAAACAAATATCATGGGGAAAGACAACACGCAGGCTAAAAGGGGGTCACAAGAAGAAGAAGAAGAAGCAGTTGAGTTGCCGTGAGTCTCCCGTTTCGTCTGTGGCTGATCTCATCTCTGGTTTATTTTTTGGTATTCCATGTAAGATTTCACTATATGCATTACAAAACAATCCTTTCTTGGGGGCAAGATTTGTAAAAAGCCAATAGAAATGTTATTTTGTGAACATAAATGCGAGAATGTGAGAGAATTTGTACGTAGCTCCTCTAACTTCCAATGACTCATATGACATCATAAAAGTAGTGGTAAACCGGTGGCCCAATATGCTGCCAGACATATATGTAATTTTATTTTATTTATTTATTTATTTATTTTTTTTTTATTATTTTTTTTTTTTTTTTTTTTTTTATCCATGTGGTATGTTGGGGACCAGCCCAGAACGCATCCCCCCTATTTCCTTTATTTCCTATGGGAAAATTACGTCCGCTTAATGAATTTTCGCTCTACGAACAGCTTTGACACCCCCTATCCTGTTCGTTAACCCGAAAACTGCTGTACGCCTTCTGGGTGGCTTGGTGGCAAACTGCTGTATGCCTTCTGGAAGCGCTCTTTTTAAACAGGCACCATAAAGTTCCCATGATTCGTATTATTTTTTTGTGTTCTAATAACCTTTCTTTTAGTAATTGATATCCTAATAAGAATTTGGTTATTTATATCATATTTATAAAGGAAAACAATGAAACCACTATGTTTTTATTTTATTTAGTCAACATTGCATTCCTCTCATAGATATTAGAGTTTGAATCTCATGTATGGTAAGAGGAACCTATAATTTAGTAGTATAGAAGTTGTTTTTGTATAATAGAAAAGAGATAAAGCGAATAAGATTATGGAAACAAGACCACCTTCACTAGATGTTTGTAACACTGTCAGACGTGTCGGCCCGGCCCGCACCGCGCGTCGTGAGTCATGACTCATCGTCGCTCCTCTCTCTCTCTCTCTCTCTCTCTCTCTCTCTCTCTCTCTCTCTCTCTCTCTCTCTCTCTCTCTCTCTCTCTCTCTCTCTCTCTCTCTCTCTCACACACACACACACACTCGCACACACACACACACGGGAGACGGGACCACACGAGCATAAAGCCCAGGCCCTGTAAAACTACAACTAGGTAAATACACACACACACACACGCACACACACGCACACACACACACACAACACACACAGATATATAGTATGATATGTATGTTATTGTGGCTTACACGGAACTAATATTTCGTTACTTTATTTATTGTAAACCAAGCAAAAGAGTATTTTTGTTTCACTTATTTATTTTGAACTAAGTGTGTGAGAGAGAGAGAGAGAGAGAGAGAAAAAAAAATTGTAAAACAATAGGAGGCTAGAGCAATATTTCGCATTACCATTACCAGTGCATATGCATTTTTATTTGACCAATTTATCCATTCCATATGTATGTTATTTACTCCATATACTTTGATGCCATTTACTTTATTTGCGATTAAAAATATTAGTGTCAGAATAATAGAAAGAATATTACTTATACGGAAATTGCCATTATAGAAATAAAGTACTTTTGTTTTATCATTTATTTCTCTTGAAGCAAGCAAGAGAGAGAGAGAGAGAGAGAGACACAGACAGACAGACAGACAGACAACATTCGAGCGTTGACAACACTGTCCCGTCGACGAACAGTGGCAACAAGCGGTCTGTGTGTATCCCCCTGCCGCCTCCCCCTTCCTCCCCCCCTCCCATCCCGCTCTCCACAATGCCTCCAAATACTGCCAGAAATCCATTTTTGTGGCGAAAAATACTTAGAAATATGGTAGCTACAGTAAGTTTTGAGTTACAGAATTGTGAAATGAAGTATCTGTGACACATCTTTATAAAGTATATATCTTTCATTGAAAGTCAATCGTTCGCTGATTTAGCCTCACCAGGAGACACCCTCTGAATGTGAATGCCGCAGTTTACGGGTTAAGCGGAGTATTACTATATATATATATATATATATATATATATATATATATATATATATATATATATATATATATATATATATATATATTATATATACAGTAGAATCTCGAATCTCGATCAATCTCATCTCGATATTTCACATCCCGATTGCACCATCAAAAACCCACGATTCACATATCTCGATCAAATTACACAAATCTCGATCGCTATTATTAATTTTGTTGTTGTTAAGGGCTGCGACGATCTATTACAATCCTATGAGTCCTGGAGAGATGCCTGCGGTGTTCTCACAAGCGTTGCAGTTGGTTAGTCTTGTTGAGGAAGGCACAGGTGAGGCGAAGCACTGCTGATTGCCGTGACGAGTCGATGCCTGTCGCCCCAAGCAGGGTGGGCAAGTCAAATGTGGTTACTCCCAGGGCACGGAGTTGTTCTTGCAGCACCACATGATGTGAGTGGAAGCGTGAACATTCCAGCATGAAGTGGTTCATAGTTTCAGAGATGCTGATGCACCAAGGGCAGTACGGGTCTGGGGCAAGGCTCATGCGGTGGAGGTGAGTGATGAATTGTGTGTGGCCGAGGCGGAGATGCGTGAGGGCGACGTCTAGCTTGCGGGATGTTTTTCTAACCCATGGTTGCGGGGAAGAATCACTGCAGTACTGGCCCATTGAGGTGGTTTGTAAGATAGGGGTGAGGGATTCATTCCATATGGACTGACAGGTGTGGGCGATGAGGCGTTTGGAGGTGGAGAGTGGCAGGACGAGTGGGGTAATGTTATGGTACGTCAGGGCCATCTGGGCAGCAGCATCGACAACCTCGTTGCTTCGTATGCCTGAGTGGGATGGCACCCACTGGAATGTTATGTCCCACATTTTTCATTTTATTGTATCTAAACAAACATGGCACATGGCGATGTGATTGTTTTGATTGCTCTCCCACCTAGTGGCAACTTGTGGAGTGTAGTGTGTACCAGTTACCCGCGGCCTCCCCCAGACATTCAAACCTCGGGTATTAAAAAGTAAGAAGGATGAAGTGAAGAAATCAGTAAACATTGGCAAAAAAAATATTCACAGATTCAAGGTTAACGTAATTAATATAGATTAGTTGCCAAAGCTTTGGTCCCAATTACATTTTTCTCTATAAGAAGTTAACTTCACATCTCGATATTTCGAATCTCGATTAGTATTTTTGGTCCCAATGATCGAGATTCGAGATTCTAATATAGATATATATATATATATATATATATATATATATATATATATATATATTTATATATTTATATATTTATATATTCGTGGCCTCTTTTGAATCCTTATGAGCCCTGGGGTAGTCCTGTGTGGGTATCACAGGCGTGGTAGCTGGCCGGTCTTCCTCTAGAAGGCACAAGTAAGGCGAAGGACAGCAGGTTGCCAGGAAGGGTGGACACCTGAGGCCGCCAGGAGGAAGGGCAGGTTGAGTGTTGTGATGGCCAGGGCGGAGAGCCGGGAGCGTAATGCAGTATGTTGAGAGAGGAGGCGTGGGCAATAAAGCAGGAAGTGTTCAGTGGCTTCAGGGGTAGTCCTACACCAAGGGCAGAAGTGGTCACGAGACAGTAGACGTATGCGATGCAATTAAGGAGTATGGTGTGGCCCAGGCGGAGGTGGGTAGAAAACGATTTATATATATATATATATATATATATATATATATATATATATATATATATATATATGAACATGTTTCATTTGCCTTATAAGTTCATAACCACGAGAGAATGCAGGAAAAAATAAGGGGTGGGGGAAGAAGCATGGTAGAAATTTTAAGTTACTCCTAACAACGTTTTCTATGAAAGTACTCGCTTCCAACAGATGGCAGCACCGTCGTTGTCCTCCAAATTTTAACCCACACCAAAACTTCCTCTCTGTATATTCCTTGGGTGGAACTGAGGCAGGGTGTTATTGTATTCAAGCTTGAGGCGGGCGGTGTGGCGGGTAACCACGAGTGATGCCTGGCGGCCAACAATAACAAGAAATCTCGTGCTTTGTGATTTATAAATTTTCAGTTTTTTTAATCTTAAATTGCCTTATAGTGGACTGACGTAACTACGAGTTTGACGTAACTCGAGACCGACATAACCCGGGACTTTACTGTATTAAACATATATTAAAACTGCACTTCCTTTAGACAAAAAAAAAAAAAGTAAGTAGTGTGAAAATGATGAAAGAACAATCACAGTGCATGAGATCCACGGGAAACACATAGATACTAGCACAGCTGAGGCTGGACTGATGCACCGAGCCACCGACTACAGCGGCAACATCCCCAAGCGTGATTCATATCTCAAACTTTTGCTCATATCTCAAAATAAAAAAATTATCATATCATAGTTCATATCTAAAAAAAAAACTTGTATCACAAGCAACTTGTGTCTCATGGTACCACTGTACTCTATTTAACAGGATGGCATCACTCGGGAACGCATTGTGGCTCTGTTCACATTTGTGGGAGATGTGGCAGTGCACCAGGTTAGGATAAAGGGAGAGGAGCTGATTCACCGATTGATAAGATGGTCCCTCAAGTACCTGGTGGAGCATGTGTGTCGGTGGGTGCAGGAAGCAGGTGGCTGGGTCAGTATCCTGTAAACTATATTATTCATTAAGTAACCTTTGTTACCATAAGCCTATTTTTCATATTGCACTATACATACCTCAGACCTCAAAAGTATTATTCCATTCATCTAAGTTTCATTGATACCAGTGTTGTGACTTCAAGTTGACAAACTTTGCTTATTTTTGTGCTTAATGGTTGTTGGATCCAAGGATTGTACCTTGGGTTTGGATGCACAGAAGTTTCCCCTAACAACTCTTAAGGACACCTTTCCCTGTAACAGATAGCTGAGCACTCCACCCTTCATTATTATTATTATTATTATTATTATTATTATTATTATTATTATTATTATTATTATTATTATTACTACAGTAAAAGCCCTCTTATCCGGCATCAACGGGACCGCCGACATGCCGGATACCAGAAGTTGCCGGATACTTGAATAGAAGTGAAATTATGTCGACAATCACCACCCTACACTCACGCATCTTACCATAACAAAGATCAGCTGATCACCGTGCTGCGCTTCACCACCCGCGCTGCCACCTCACACTCACCAACACACAATACTAACATTCTCTTTAATAATACTTTCCTCTTATAAATAAGTTGATGGGTTACAAAAATAAAGTATACGTGACGAACCAAGAACCTGTGGAGCCAGCCATCAGAGAACTGGCATGCCCCTTCCTCGCCCATCTTCTTTGCTAAATCACATCCTTTCTCTTGTAACATTGGGCGCCTGTAATTGTGATCTTTTCAAGCTGAACCACTCGTATAACACTGTCCATCATTTCACCACGATGATACTGCAGTGTGTGACGATTTTCCGCTGCCTTTGGGGTGTCGGTGGCTTTCATATAATCGCGCAACTTTTTCGTTTGGGATTTAATCTCATAAATAGTTGATGAACCCACACCATATTCCGCCATTAGTTTCTGTCTGCTTTCACCTCTCTCTAATCGTTGACAAATGTCTACCTTCTGCTTAAGTGTAAGCACAACATGCTTCTTCTTTTCTACAACTTTAGGCATGATGAAGGCATAAGGCGATAAACAGTGCACACGTGGGACTGAGTCACTGAGTAAACACAGTGCAGTGGGTCGCGGGTGGCGCGAAGCAGTGCGCTCTGGTGGCGAGGGGACAAAGTATGCCTTGCGCGGGAATTTTAATAGATTTTATGAGTACACATATTGATTTTTTATTGATTGTAAGGCTCGGGGAAAAATGTGCCGGATACTCGAATGCCAGATAAGAGGAATTTTACTGTATTATTATTATTTTATTTCTTTATTTTTATTTTATTTATTTATTTTTTTTTTTCCACTTCATGAACTGTGACTAATTTTACTTGGGTGCCTTACTATTAGAAAATGTTTGCTGCATTGAAAACATTAAAAAAGATTGTACCATTTTAGTTGTCCATGAATTTCATTGTTTCTGACAGGTTGCAGTGCTGACTTGTGGAGCCAACTTCCTTTACCGATGTGCTGTATTCGTCTTCTGCGTGTGTGGTTCCGTTGCTGCTGGCCTCTTTATATACAAAACCTTAAAAAATGGGTGACGCTGGCCCTTGCCCACTTTCCTTCACCCCTTGATGTGTGTTCTCTGGTCCTCATCTGCTGTTGCTCAGCTCTGTCTCACCTCTCAGTTGCTTGTGAATATTTAATGTGTATGAATGTGGCCAGTGAAGGTATTTGTATATGAAAGTGTGTGATGGATGTTATTGTTCTTCACATCTACTCGCATTCAGTAGATGTTCCTTACTATTTTGCCAGAATCAGTGTTTATCTCCCACATTGTCTTAAAAGGTCACCCATTGTCTTTCATATTATTGTTAATTTTACTGTTGAAATTTGGCATGAGGCTGTTGTCATTGCTAAGCTAAATTCTATTTTGTCAAGTTGAAGTTGAGAGATCTTTAAACTACACCCTGAGCTAACTAAAAAGAAAGATGCTTTACTGAATAATCATGAAGTTAGAGCAGTCATTGGTATTGTATTCAAGTGCCTAAAAACAAACCATGATTTCACACAAGGGTAGAACCATTAATGATATTTGTATGGTCATCAACAAATCTGCAGAAAAGGTGTGAAACTTGACTATTTTATATTGCATATGTAATATTTGGATAAATAAGAGATGTGGGATTCAAGCTAGATATCAGTATCAGGATATTAGAGTATGTGAATGAATGTGCAATGCATCAATGATGGAGAGATGTTGAGAACAGTTGAAATGGTTGCTGAATCTTAAATGTATAATGGATTTTTTTATTTATTTATTTATATTTTTTTTCCAAGATGTGATTTGTGCCGGAGGTTGTAAAAATGTCACTGTAGTGGAAAGAATATGAAGTGGACAGATGAAATTTGCGGAATTATTGCCTTCCTTGAAACTGAAGCGTTTTGAATCTGAGAGGAACTTTCTGTATGTTGGTTGAGCGAGAAATGTAATGTTATAAGGTAGTAAAAACTAGGATTTGAAAGAGAATGCTTATAGAATAAAGAAGATAGAGATACACACTGACTTAGATGTACAATGCTTTACAGAAAAATAGAATCAAGATTATAAATGTTCAGCTGAGGGAGAGGATGGAAGTTGAATGCATTTGTGTGGTAATGAGAATGGGTAGACTGAGGTGTTTTAGCTAGTTGAAAGGATTCTGGAGTCATTGGATGAAAAAAAATTTAGATCTGAATATATTTAATAGAATTTTCAATGATCAAAGGAAATTTCTAATCAAGTGCTCCTAAAGAATCTTGAGAGATCTTGGCAACACTAACAGTTGAAATGGTCTGTGTAATGCATTACATACACACACTGTAGGTATATTCGTATGTATGCCTGCTAATTCAGCTACTATGTAAACACTGATCTTGGTGCAGGCAGTGTTGTGGCATACACACTTCATTAACTTTTCCAACAGCTTGAACAACTCTTCAAATGACATGGACAATGTAAGAGCTATCAGGGGTATTTTAGTTAGTGTGTAAACTGAGTGGCATAAAATGACTCAATCAAAGGTAAAGAATGCCTACCATTGCACTCAGGATAAAACATTACAAAAAAGTTATGAAATTGTCCAACTCATCTAATATCCAGCATATTTGAGTCTGACTAAGTGGGGTTTACCAGATGTTTGAAGTGACAACACTGGATAGCAATCTGGCATTAAATGTTAAAAGTCTACGTGGTACGTATTATGGAGGCTTAGTTCAGATACTTAATGAAAAAAAAAATTATACAATGTAATTTCAGGATTATTTGACATAGGATTTTTTATTGTAAAATCCATTTTTATATACATACTTACCCATAATTATTGATTATTGCTTAAACCCCATTCCCTCAGCAAACTTACATCATGTCTAACAGCTCGAGGAAAGAAACTAAAGAAATACTTGAGGTGCCCTTTCTCATTTTCTTTGAGAAGACACCCCACCCATTTTCTATTTCCAGGTATCAGCCATCAGGCCAATTCCCTCATTCATCTCTATCCTAAAAGGTCATAGAGGGGAGGGAGGAAGGGAAACTCAATTATAATTAGTAATTATGTAGATAAAAATGGATTTTACATGAAAAAATCCTATTTGTTATTACACATACTAATACCCATAATTATTGATTATTTCTTAAGAACTGAAGCCCAAGTATAGGAGGAAGGATGACCTCACCCCTAAGAATAACTTTCACTCCCCAAGACACACACCCTTACACACCCAAAACTTACAAAGCGAAGGTCATATCCTGAGGTGGGTGCAGCACTTGTATCCCATGACAGAGGACAAAACCATAGGAGTGAGAGGAGCATAACAACTCCCGCTCTAAGAAAAGTCCAAGGACCTCAAACCCGACAGGACAATACATAGAAGCATATATATATAAAGAACCCAAAAGAAAAATTAATGAATTACACTGAGAGCCGACACACCAGGGCCCAGAGAAAAGGTATCTAAATACCAATGAGTAATATCCCTGAGATCAAAAGAAGCAGAAGTGGATATACTCTTCCAGGTTCCCACCCAAAGAATGGCAGGAATACTCCGAATCTTCTTGAACAAGGCACTCGTCGCCACTGCTCCAACTTCATGTGCCTTCACCTGAACCAAGTGTATGTCCTCCTCAGAGACATCGACATGTGCACGCTGGATAACCTTACATATCCAGTGGGAAATAGTATGAGGGTGCATTACACACCAAGGCTCTGTAACCATCACAAAAAGGCGGGAGCGTCTAGGACGACAGTCCCTGGTCCTACGAAGGTAGTCCCTGACGGCTCTGACTGGGCACAAAAGCCTTGTCTCCTTCCTAATTGCCAACGTACTCCATAAGAGTAGGAATGGTGAAGTCGGACTGCGATACATCACCTGGGAGTTGAGTCTTCGCTAGAAAATCTGGGGCTAGAGAAAAGTCATAGAAGCCCAACCCTTTGAGTGACGAAATCTGCTCACAGCCCGTGCAGCTCACTAACCTGGCAAGCAGATGCTAAATCCAACAGAAAGAAGGACTTTAGTGCAACATCCCTCAATGAAGCCAAATGCAGAGGCTCATAAGGGGACTTCATTAATGAACGAAACCTAAGGATAAATCCCACGCAGGGATGCTTGAACAAGGAGGAGCCATCTTGGCAAACCCCTGAAACAGAGCTGACAGATCCCTATCCTGTGAGATATCCAAGCCAACCTGCTGGAAAATGGGGTCAAAGCAGAACGATAGCCCCTAATGGACGGCAAGGACAAATTCTTAGTGTCCCAAAGAAAAAGAAAAAAGTCTGCTAAGTCCATCACAGAGGCCGAGAGAGAATGACAACCCTTCAACTCACACCAACCACAGAAGACAGACCACTTTGCCTGATAGACTCTGGCAGAGGACTGTTTGACTGGACTGGCCATAAATCTAGCAGCCTTCCACCAAAAGTATCTCTTTCAGAAGAGATGCTGGAGAGTCTCCACACATGAAGGTGAAGTGCCCCTGGAGATTTGTGAAAGAGGTAACGATGAGGCTGGTGGAGCAGAGAGGCCCATTGTGGCAACACACAAGGATGGTCCACAAGCAGACTCAGAATCAGAGGAAACCAGTCTGCCTGATGCTGCCGTGGGGCAATCAGAGTCACACGAACACAAGCGGACTCTCTGAGAGAGAAGGGAGGAAAGGCGTACAGATCCAAGCCCTCCCATGGAAAGGCAAACGTGTCCTCTTTCCAAGCTCCTGGGTCGAGCAGTGGAGACACATACAGAGGTAACTGGTGATTTAACCCGTTATGGTCTGCATTAAGTTCCTACTTACAAAAAAGAAAAAAAACACCATTTTTAGACATAAAATGTATTTTTTCACTTACCTGCTTCTTATATATTAGCATTTACAATGCTCCCTATTACCCAGCCGTCTATTCCACATTCAAAACTTTTGTCGTATTCCACCCTGGTAACCCCTGGCAACTTACGGCAACACCGTCTCCCTCAGCCAGCCACGTCATTCTTTCTTGAAGCATTGGCAAGTAGTGGAGAGGATGGGTGGGTATGTATATAAGAAGCAGGTAAGTGAAAAAATAAATTTTATGTCTAAAAATGGTATTTGTTTCACATATAACCTGCTTCTTATATATTAGCAGGTTTCCACATTATAGGAGGGGGGTCATGCCATAGGGTGGAATACGCCGATGGGTGAAAGGGTCCACAAAAAGACACTGGTCTCACCTATGAGGGTTGGAGACTGGTGAGTGAGAAGGAGACCATGACCAGGCAGTGGTAGGGACTTCTGGTCTCCTTTCTAAGTCTTGGAAGAGTCCATTAGTGAGGTAGTGGTCCCACCAAATCCCCAGCAGCAATTACCGGGCCAAGGGCAGAGACATCTCCTTCCTGCCGTTGGATGTCACAGAGATAGTAGTCCACAAAGACTGAGTGGGTCTTCCAACAGGCTGCTTCTAAGATAGATGCCACAGAACTGTTCTTCCAGAGAAGCATGGAAGTGGCAATTCCTCTTATATCGTGTGCCCATACCTTGAACAAGGGGCCGAGTTCCTCGGGAAAAGACTCATGAGCCGTCTTGATTGTATCCTGTAGGAAGAAAGAAATAGCAGCTTTAGACATTCGCCTCGCAGGGTCTCTCAAAGACACAAAGAGACTTCGAGGCCGAGAAGCGGAAGCTGTTGCAGCAAGGTAACGTCGTACAGCTCGCACTGGACATAGGAGACGTTCCTCATCCTCTCTTCCCACCACTGAAGAGAGACTTGAAGAGGGAACTCTCTAGGAACGGGATTAAGAGGGTTTCTGTCTTAGCTATGAATTCAGGAAGATATGACAGGATAAGATCCTCTCCTCTTGAGGCTATGACCTGAGAAAGGGCATGAAGCTCTCCAACCCTCTTAGCCGTAGCCAGGGCCACCAAAAAGAGGGTCTTCTTAGTCAGATCCCGTAATGAGGCTTGGTGAAGTGGCTCAAATGGAGGACATGTCAGAGCCTTAAGGACCACGTCTACATTCCATGAAGGAGCCCTACAAGGTGGGCGTTGGACTTGCCTTGAACAAGTCTTTATGACCTCGCGGAGAACTGGGTCGGTAGAAAGATCAAAGCCTTTAAGGGCAAATACTCCATTGAGCATGGCCTTGTAGCCTTTAATGGCAGTGACTGACATTCTGCAATCCTGTCTAAGAAAGACCAAAAAATCTGCAATCTTCTGGCTGGTGGGATTAGAGACCGTGTGACCTCTCTTGCACCACTCTCGAAACCTTTTCCACTTGTATTGGTAATTAATAATAGTGGAAAGTCTTTTAGATTTTGCCAGGAATTCCGTAACTCGGGAGGAATAGCCTCTGTGACGAAGGATTCGCTTGACAGTTTCCACGCGGTTAGCTGTAGCATGGGGAGAGCTTGATGGAATTTGCGAACATGAGGCTGACCAAGTAGATCTATGTGCTGCGGTAGGCGCCTGGGAGTGTCTACTGAGGCCTGTATGAGGTCTGGCAACCATTCCCTCTGTGGCCAAAATGGAGCAATCAGAATAACGTTTGTTTGACGTGCCATTCTCAGCTTGTTGAGCACCTTCCTGATCAACGGGAAAGGTGGGAAGGCATAAAGATTTTGATGATCCCAATTGTACAGAAAGGCGTCTGTGGCTACTGCCATTGGATCCCGAAACGGGGATATGAAGTTTGGTAGCCTGAAGTTGAGCCTTGTTGCAAACAGGTCCACCGTGGGATAATTCCAAAGCCTCCATAGGAGATTGCAAACCTCCTGGTGGAGAGTCCACTCTGTAGAGATGATCTGATCCTGTCTGCTGAGGCAATCCGCTAAGACGTTTGCCGAGCCCTTCACGAATTGGGTGAGGATCCGGACGGCATGATCCTCCGCCCACTGTAGGATGGCTTGAGCCTCGGCATTGAGGCTTCCTGAACGAGTCCCGCCTTCTTTTGCCAGATACGACAGGGCCGTGGCATTGTCGGAGAACACTGCCACCGTCTGTCCTCGGACATGATCCTTGAAGTGCAGAAGGCCGAGACGTATAGCTTTGAGTTCTAGAAGGTTGATGTGTAAAGAGAGCTCGTGAGTGGCCCACACACCGCTCACTGAATCGTGTAGAATCGACACTCCCCAGCCGACGGTGGAAGCATCTGTGTACAGACAAACATCCGGGGAAGCTAACTGAAGGGACTGTCCCAACCAAAGATTGTGGTCCAGTGTCCACCACTGAAGATCGTCCAGGATTTTGAAATCCCAAGGAACTGGAAGGTTGTCTCCGTCGGACTGGCGATCCCAGAATTGGGAAAGGCGAAATTGAAGGCTGCGCATCCTCCGTCTTGCCCCAGGAATTAGATGCAGCAGAGAGGACATGTGGCCTAGGAAGGCTAACCAAGCCTTTGCTGGAGGGACTGAACACTTAGAAAAGTCTTGATTTGAAGTTGTAGATTCTCTAGGCGTTTCTGTGTCGGGAAAACCTTCAAAAGAGGAGAGCGAATCTCCATCCCCAAATAAATCCTTGTCTGGGAGGGTGAAAGCGATGACTTTTCCCAGTTTACCTGGATTCCCAGTGATGCACACAGACGGAGGAGGTAACTGGTTGCCTCGAGTGCCGTCTGTTTCGAGTGAGCTAACAGCAGCCAGTCGTCTAAGTAACGGAGGAGGCGAACTCCTTGTTGATGTGAAGCCGCTGAAACTGGACCCATCATCCTGGTAAAAACTTGAGGGGCCGTGGAGAGGCCACAGCAAAGAACCCTGAACTGGAAGTGACGCCCTCTCCATATAAAGCGGAGAAACTTTCTACTGTCTGGATGGACTGGGATCTGAAAATAAGCATCCCGGAGATCGATGGCAGTCATCCAGTCGTGTCTGTGGATGGCGGACATAACCGTCCTCACTGTTTCCATCCTGAAGGGAGTGGTAGTCACATAACGATTCAGCGTGGATAAATCGAGGATTGGGCGAAAGCCTCCTGTATTCTTGGGCACCACAAAGAGGTGACTGTAAAAACCTGGATTTGCAGACGTCTCCTCTATTGCTCCCTTTGTCAAGAGACGTTGGACCTCGGATTCTAGTGCCTTGCCCTTCTCCGGAACCTGGAGTGTAAGAACGAAACTCCAAAGGTGCCGAGGTGACAGGGGGAAGAGATGTGAAGGGGATCTTGTAACCTTCGCGAAGGATGGAGAGAACCCATGCCTCTGCACCAATTGCCATCCAACTGTCTAGATTCTTGGCCAGACAACCTCCTACTGGAACTTGGGAAGGCGGCCAATCTACTTCCAAAAAAACTTCCCCATCTTCTTAGGGAAAGAAGTAGAAGGAAGAACGGAGGAAGACCTCTGATGCAGTGCTCTTGAACGAGAGACCAGTTCTATGCGCCGTGTGGAAAGTGAAGTCCGATGAGAAGATTCACCAGTGGGCGCCGCGCGGGGACCACGATCCACCAGGGGTGTGCCAGTAGCTGGCCTTGGCTTAACCAGTGCCCGAGCTGCTGCTTGCTGGAAAGAAATGGAAGCAGCCTTATCTGCCACCCGAAGAGCTTCCTTAACCTTATCCTCATCGAAGAGGAAGGCCGAGTCAATAGCTGACTTCCTGAGATCAACCTTGGTAGCAGTCTTAAAAACAGGGGGGAAGATGAGAGAGAATCGCCTCCCTTCTCATGGCCTTGACATTAGTTAGAGCGAAAGCCGAATCTTAAGCTGTATCTACCATGGCAAACTGAATACTGCGGAACAGTTGGTCAGCTAAGAGCTTCTCCTTCTGATCTGGTTGTAAAGAGGAAACCAGTCTGTAAAAGGCGCCAATAGCCCAAAACAGAAAATTCTGTGCCTCACGTTGGCATACTAAGATACCTTCCAGGCGAGACATATCTGCATGCTGTACCACCACCTGTGGGTCTTTACCCTTAGTGGTGAGAGCGAGGGCTAAGTCTGTGTTGAGTTTAGCTGCTTTCCCAGCAAACTCGTGTCCACTGACCCCATAGATACTCCTGTACCGGCCGGAAGGGTAGCGAGCAAGTGATGGCCGGGAGCCTTCATTAGCACAACGAAGAGCTTTAGTGGCGGCCTGTAGAGAAAAATCCATTGGCTGTGCCCTAGTGAAGCGGATGTGTTTATCCTCCACCATCCTGACTTCCCCTGGGGGCACTGGGCGATGAGATTCTTCCGCATATCCAAGAGCCTCCGGAAAACACTGGACTGAAAGATCGGAAGGGAAACAGGCTCTCTGTTAACCCTTGTGTCAGCTTCCTCCTCAGAAGAATCTAGGCCGCAATTTTCAAAGTATCCAGAAGAGGGGACACCTGGTAACCCTGGATCTCCTGATGGACCTCGGGTTCTAGTGTGCAGAGAAGATCCTGGATCCTGAAGGGATCCTAGAACAGATCCTGTTGCCTCAGGGTGAAACTGTTCATGGTGGAAAGAGGCATAGGAGGTGGCGTCTGTACCTGGCGCTCCTGTGTGCCTTGTGGACCGAGAAGGGGCGGGAAGTATGGCATGGATCACACCCTTCTCAAGCTGTGTGGGCTTGACCGAGTCCTCATGCCCTGGAGTTGCACAGCAGGACCCTCACCCAGGGTCTGTGGGCGGAAGCGTTGTACTGGACACACACGCCTGTTCCTGCCCTGACCCTGTCCTGAAGGAGATCCTACATGTAGAGGATCCAAATCTCCCCCCACCTCAGGACGGGATCGCTTGATCCTTCATGGATAATCCTTAGGGGTCCTAGAGCGTTTCCCCCCCCATGGATCCAGCAGAGGGACAGCCTGATCTAATCCTAACTCATCCCCGGGCCTCTCCTGCTCCCGGTTACCCCCCACCGGCACGTCAGCTAGGAGTGACTTCACACCCTGCCTTGCGCTGAGGCCGGGAGGGGGGTTGGTAGCGGACTGCACCACACCTTGAACCGAGAGCAAGGGGGCAGCTGTAAGAGAGGCGGTATTAGGAGCTAACCTGCCCTCTACTTCCTTAGACACCATAGCTGAAACCATATCAGGGAAGGAAACATATTTACTGCCTTCCTGAAACCCGAGGCAAGCAGCCAACTCCTTGAAAAAACTTGACTTATCCCAGGGAGACACTTTGGATCTCGGAATCTGAGAAATTGAATCCTCAGACCCCACTGATCCAGGTACCGAATCCCTGTCTGATCCTGAAGCCATGGGAGACAGGACCACGCCACGAGAATCAGAATATTTGGCAAAAGGCTCCTGAGACTGGCCTGAAGGGTTAGAGGCTTTCTTCCTAGCTTTATAGTCTCGCCTCTTCTGTAAAGTCTGTTGGTACTTACGGGAACTGAGCACCCGCCTGGGACTCCACTCAGCACACTCCCAACATCTGTTGTTTACATCACAGAAACCATCATGACAGACAATACATACAGAGTGTGGATCGTTGTGGGCACTCCCAAGGACTCTCCTGCATCCAGACGAAGCACAGACTCTCCTGACAACATGTGAGGCCGAGGAAAAAGGTGATGAAGAGCCCAGTGGTGAGCCGGCAGCATGGCGGGTTGAGTCCTGGCCACCGCCGACACTTCAGTCACCGCCACGAACAAACTTGACGTCGCCGTAAGAAGGAGAAGGCGACGACAAGTCCTCCTGAGCCTCCTGATGGCCAGCCATAAAACAAACAGGTCCACGTAGAGAAAACAACTGGGCAAAAAAGTTCCAGAGCACTGTAACAGATACGCACGCAAGCACGTCTCAAGAAAGAATGACGTGGCTGGCTGAGGGAGACGGTGTTGCCATAAGTTGCCAGGGGTTACCAGGGTGGAATACGACGAAAGTTTTGAATGTGGAATAGACGGCTGGGTAATAGGGAGCATTGTAAATGCTAATATATAAGAAGCAGGTTATATGTGAAACAAAATGTTTTTTTTAAGTTGCTTTTGCATCCCAGAATACAAAAATGGCCTTGTTTTTTACATTTTCCTGTAAGTAAAAAAAATTCCAAACGTGCCTTTTTCAATCGTCTGAGTGTACGACAGGCCTTTTAGTGAAATATGACAAAAAATACATTATTCTTACATACCAAGCTTTATCTTGCCTGAAAGTGAAGATTGTCAATTTTTTTATGACAAAATCATTTAGGAACATTAAAAATGAACATAGTGAGTGTAATTTGCTACATTTTATTATCATATATAAGGAAAAAAATACAAATTTACACAAATAAATGCCATGTAAATAGAACTTGTAACCTTTTTGACACCTTTGTACAATGTTTCTTTTTAAGGACATGAAAAATCAGTTCAATATGCATGTAAGAAATAACAACAAAACAAAAAACTCCTTATTCACATCTTATACCTGTGTAGAAACAAATGAAACCAAACTAAAAGGAACTTGTAATTCATCCAAAATCCTAATAACAATAGAGGAAGGTTCTGCTGACATGGCAGACAACTCTGGTAACAGGGTTCTCCTCCTAGATCGTCCCATGACAACACAATCTTCATCTGTCAAAGAAAAGAAAAAGAAACAAAATTACCAGGAGCAAGGCATCATGACTAGAAAGAAATAAGGGTTATAATCTCCCTTATAATAGAATAATAATAATTACTATTATCCATCACATATATAGTTATTCCTAAATATTTTACTACATTCAGTCCATGAATAAATATTTCACTACAGATATTATCCTAAAAAGTTAACTGAGAACTGAAAGACTTACCTTCATAATCTATTATCAAATCATGCCTCAGTACTTCATCGTCATCTTTTGAAGGTAAATATTCATCCTCACTATCTTTTGGTGAATTATCAGACACCTCAGAATCTGATTGAGGCTCATCTCTAATGACAAACCCTTTCACTCCCTTTGGTGTTGGGGGAACCTTCTTCCCATGAAAATTGAAGATTCCATGTGCCCTGGAAGAGATAAATTACATTAGAAACTATGCAATAATGGATATTCTTTATTGAAAAGTTTATGGCAGATATCAAGCAATATGTGCATTTTATGTAGTATTGTCATGTGAAAGCAAGGTGCAGCAATGTGTCACTTTTCAAAAGTTTGACACAGATCACCCAAAACGACACGTTTCACAAAAAAAATAAACATAAGTCTTGTGCCCAGTGTACCATAAAAAAGATACATTTCAACTTGTATACGTAATTACCATAAATAACACTTTTAAACACTTTTTTAAAATCACTTAGCATCTTCTCTATACATCATTAAACAAACTGTGAATTTCTGGAAGCTGAACACTTACTATTATTGGCATCCTGGGACATTTTGTCTGGAGCATACTGTGTTGTTGACTTAAGCCTGCACATGGCATCCCTTATTCTGCTTCTTCCTCAGCTGGCCACCACTAGCACAATCTATTGAGTAATTTTTACAGTACTTGGCTTCCCTAGGTTCTCAGCTGCTGGAAACTTGCCAGATACCATTAGATATAATAATTTATCATACCTTATGCTTGAAGAGATTGAAATGTACTGAAATCGATGAGCGAGACCATAAAGGGTTAAGGCAGTGGCAAAGAGATCCACCTGTAGTGCACCCCACACCTGGAAGACCTGCCTGCATACTACAGGATGCAGGGTCAACTCTGACCCCACACACTCGTGACTGAGGATGTCTGCCACTGCATTGTGCTGTCCCGGCATGATCCTGGCATGAAGAGAGACCGAGTTGTCCTCGCACCACCAGAGAATGTCCCCTGCCAGACACGAGAGAGACTCAGACCGGGTGGCCCCACGAGTTCCTCAAATAGGTCAACACTGTCGAATTGTCTGACATGAGAGACACCACTGTGCCCAAGACTTCCTGCTGAAAGGACTGCAAAGCTCGGAAAACAACTATCATCTCCAGGTGGTTGATGTGAAACCTCCGCTCATGTGGAGACCAGACCCCCGAGACGAGAGTCCCCCAGATAAGCATCCCAACTGTGAAGGGATGCATTGGAAAACAGAGAATGTTCTGGCGGAGCCATCACAAACGGAGCTCCCCTGAATAAATGACCCGGATCCATCCACCAGGAGAGGTCTGCCAGACACCACTGTGAAGGAGGAACCCACCACCAGGGTGGTTCCGATTATGCCTTCAGTTTTTCTTTTTCTTTAGGCACCACTGAAGAGACCAAGAGCATACCCAGCTGCCTGGGACCAGCCTCTCCAGAGAAGCCAGATGACCCAGGAGTGAGCTCCATAGAGACACCGTAGGGGCTCTGTCCTCTAAAAATCTCTGCGCCACCGAGAGAAACCAGCTGACCCTTTCTGGCGATGGAAAAACCAGAGCCCTTATTGAATCCAGCACCATGCCCAGGTACTGCTTCCTTTGGCTGAGTACCAGGTCTGATTTGGGCAGATTGATCTGAATAACCAAGTGAGCGCACAGCCGTAACACAGCCCAGATGCCGCCTATGCATCCCTGGAAGGTCGTCCCTGTGATCAATCAATTGTCCAGGTAACGGCACAGGGAGATATCGTGTCAATGAGCCCATGAAAACACTGGAGCCATCACCTTGGTGAAGACCTGCGGGGTGGTGGCGAGGCCAAAACAAAGAACTTTGAACTGAAAAACCTTGCCTCGCCAAACAAACCGCAGGTACTTGCGGGAACACGGGTGGATTGGCACTTGGAAATATGCGTCCCTCAGATCCAGAGACACCATCCAATCCCCCACGTTCATAGACTCCAAAACTGACGCCACTGTCTCCATCCAGAAGGGGCTGACCACTTAAAAACTTATTCAGAGTTGAGAGGTTGAACACAGGTCTCCAACGGCCTGTTACCTTGGGAACAGGGAACAGACGGGCATAAAAGTCTTCTAGCTTGCCCAGCACAAGCTCTATAGCCTCTTTGGCCAACATGTCTTGTACCACTAAGTCCAAGGCCACATGACAATCCGACCCCTCTGCATAACTCACAAACTATTGGTCTGGCCAACAAAGGAGAAGGACATACCCATAATGCAGTCTTCACTACCCACTCTCCTGCCCCAACCTCCATCCACTCTCTCCAGTGCTGCTGCAGGCAAGTGCCCACAGGCACAGGAGAGCAAACTACTTCCCTAGTGAGATCTACCTTGGCCATGGGGTCCGCCACTGCGAGAACTCCTGGCCTGAAAGGATTCCCCTGTAGCGGAGGGCCTAGGGACCGGAGCCGACGAAGAGGAACTGCGAAACGCACCCCTCCTCGTCTGTACTTTTATCTTGCTCCCCCGGGGCCCAAAGGCTGACCCCCGAAAAGAAGAGGCTAACCCCCGCACCACAGAAGAGAGTGCATGTTGCTGAGCAGCTAATTGCTTGTCTTCCTGTACCCTGAGCACCACTGCTGGGTCATATAGCACCACAGAAAAGGGAAAAGAAAGGAGCTGGTGCTTCTCCCTGTCAGACAAGGTATGAGGCAACGAATCCACTACCGCCTGCCTCCTTAACATAAGGAGTCTACAACATAGCTTCTCAGCAGGATGAAGAATGTCCTTATTTGCCTTGGCCAGTGCCAACAAAAATTCCAAAACATCCTGTTCCATGCTAGAAGCAGCACCAGCCCATGTAGCCAACACCTGATCTGTCCAAGAGGCAATGTCAGCCATGGAGCCACACACTTTCTCCAACTGTGCCAACAGGCGGGAGGAGATGAAGACCGCTGGGTTGCCCACCGCCGTAGAACCCCTAACGCCTCATTAACTGGAGGAGGAGCCAGAGAGGCCCCCTCAGGTAGATAAAAAGACCTGGCCCAGTCATACCAGTCCCTAGACAACTGTAAATTTGCAGATTAAGGCTTAAGCTCCTTCAGGGACCTGCATTGGGCTTCCTCATGGATAGCTTGAGCCATAAACGACCGTGAGAGAGAAAAAGAGGGCTGGCAGGGCAAAACTGAGCCCTGCGCCCTTTCTACCTCCTTAAGGTGGGACAAGGAAGGAGCCTCAGGAGCAGGCAGATGAAGATAGTCTCTCACTTAGCCCATGAGGTGCAAAAAAGGGGAAACACCTACTTGATTGGGAGGCGTGTCCTCCTCTTCATCCTCATAAGACTCGGCTGTGGAAACAGGTTGGCCAACTGGCATGGCAGCCGAAAGACTTTGACCCACCCCACTGCCGCCAGGTACAGCAGCTGGTCAGCCAGCCTTAACAGAATCCTCCTGAAAAAGTGGAAAACTATCCGGCACAGACTTACCAGGGTCCATATGGTTCACACCACTGTGAAGAAGGGGATGGCCGCCAGGCATGGGAACCAAGGGGCACACACCAACCCCTACACAAGGCACATGAGTCTGGTTGCCCAGCATGGGAGCCTTGTGGCTGACACCAACACTCACATTCTGGGAAGGGAGAAGTCCATCAGACATAATAACACCAAGCTCCACGCCCAAAGTACTTGGAATGGTCTCTTACGCCTAATCCACATGAGAGGATGATGAGCTGGCCACCAGGCATGGGAGCCATATGGCAGATGCCAGCCTCAACATCCTGGAAAGGAGTCTGGCTGCCAGGCATGGGAGCTGTATGGCAGACGCCGACCTCCATTTCCTGGGTAGTGGGGCGGCCGCTGAGCATGATAGATTGATGGCTGTCGCCAACCCCACCCCTGTAAACAATGCCAAAGGTACCAGGAGCACCAGGCATTTTCTTACCTGAACCGTGGATAAAACCACGGGAGGGGATAAGAGGCTGGCCGCCAGGCATGGGAGCCGTATGACAGATGCCACCATCAATATCCTAGATAGGAGTCTGGCTGCCAGGCATGGGAGCTGTATGGCAAATACCAACCTCTGTATCCCGGGTAGTGGGGCGGCGGCTGGGCATGGTAGACTGATGGCTGTTGCCAACCCCATCCCCGTAAACAGTGCGAAAAGTACCAAGGGCACTGTGCACTGCCTTACCACGGCATGACAGCTACCCATTGTTGTTGGCTCTGTGGCAGACGCTGGTACCATCTCAACTGGTCCCGCGTGCCCTGCCCTCTGCATAGCCCCACTCGTACGCGGCTGGGAATCGTCTACCCATGAAGCCAAAGACTAGAAACCAGAAAATGGGAAACCCTGGGAAGAGGAGAGAAAGAGGGAAAGCCGGTCCAACGTCTCTTCCATCATACACATGCGTTTCTGCAGCTGCTGTGATGAAGGGGAAGACTTACGCTTATTGAAAGAAGAAGCCTTCCTCCTCTCAGTACGATCTTTAATACTATCCAAAAGACGTAGAAACTTGTTGTGTGACAAGGCCTTGCAGCAATCACAACATGAAGCAAGGCTACAAAACACCTCCCTACATGACAGACACTCACCATGAGGGCCCACCATAAGTGACAGGAGGAAAGGAGAACACTTCACACACTTACATGGCATAATAACACACTTACAAACTCCCTGTAGAAGATAGACAAACCAAGGAGCAATGAAAGGCAAACCCAACCACTGCTGAAAAGGAAAAAAACAATGAGTCTGTGAAATAGAGGAGCTGAAGACAACGTGTAAGCCCAGTGACAGCAAAGAGGCGAATGAGGGAATCAGCCTGATGGCTGATACCTCGAAATAGAAAACGGGCAGGGTGTCTTCTCAAAGAAAACGGGAAAGGGCACCTCAAGTATTTCTTTTGTTTCTTTCCTTGAGCTGTTAGACATAATGTAAGTTTGCTGTGGGAATGGAATTTAAGCAATAATTAATAATTATGGGTAGTAATATGTGTAATAACAAAAGATCTTTTCAGCCTTTGAATCTTCAGATACAAGATGCTCAGTCTGTGATTAACTGAACAAAAGAAACCATTTCCAAAGGTACTAAAAATATGAAAGAAATGGTATTTTTCATAAATTATTCAATTAAATAACCTTATACATCCAAGGAATCTTTGGTTACCATGGTACACATTTCACTAACATTTTATGAAATTTCTGTGGCATGCCATATATGTAGAGGTATGAATCAATAAAGAAAATTTAATTTACATATGATAAGTGATGTGTAAGTATTACCAATGACTGTGTGTGAGTGTGTAGATTACTTTACACACATGGATATGGTGCCTAGACTGGAGATGTGTTTCTCCTGGTATCTCAGAACCATGTCATATATTTTGGAGGTTTTTGTATTGCTCTAATTGCATTTTGGAAATAAATAGACCACTATGGTGAACTTGAACTTTAATTTCACCAGGAAATAAGGCAAAGAGGATGGATTTCAACCTTTTTGACTATTTGCAATATGGTAGTGGTTCCCAACCTGTGGTATGTTAAGGCCTGCCAGGTGGCATGTGAGCAATTTTGGGGAAAGCTCTTTGTTACTTTGTTTTTTCATGTACCCTCTATTCTTACCTTCTGAGGGCTCTTGAACTTGAATTTGAGTGTTTCCTATCATTCCCAGAAACTGCATCTGTGCTTGAATTTTGCTCGATCAAACTCTTCCATCTCTGCCTAATCACATTTATCTTTACTTCATGTTGGAAATTTTATCACATCCTACTTTTTCCTAAATAGAGGGTGTAACATTAGTTTTTGTAGATATTTCTAGAGATGAACATACAAATTATTCTAAGAAAAAAATGTTTTATGCATATGTATATGCATTTTGAGGTTTTGTTTAGCTGTGGGATGAAATTTGATTGTGGTAGGGCAACAGATAACAACAACTGGGCCAGGCAGGTGTTTCTGTCGTAGAAACACAATGTCAACATACTCCATCTTACTGTTAGTGTGAGGAATTTTCAACTTTTTTTCATGTAGCCTATTATTTCATTTGTCATTAATTACAGTCATGCTATCATTCTGTAATCATTATCAATAAATCACCTATCTGTCGATACTATTCCTCTCTTTATTGGATATTGTAATACCGAAAAACTTATAGAAATGATGATGTGTTGATGCAGATTGTCCAGTGCTGAAATTGGTTTACCTTTGATAATAGGTTTCTGTTAAGTATCATCAATAACACTGTCAACAATTTCTTTAAGAAAATTCAGCAAGCCTCTCTCTAATGACACACTGACAATATATGCCAATATATGACTATATGACAATCAGAAAGAGACACTACCATACTTCAAATGCAATGCCTGATACTAGGTTCATGTTTATTTTAACCTTTTTTTTTTTTTTTTTTTTTTTTTTTATCAAGACAGTATTCCTGGTCGACTTATCGTCAGCATTATTTATGAATTTGCTGTACTAAGTTGCAGAAACCCTAAAGGAATTTAACACACAGAATCAGTAAACATAAAGGTAATTCAATATACACATAGAAACAGGTAATTTCTCTTCCGCAGCAGTAAGGACACACACACACTCATATAATCAAGATCAAACGAGATGAGCGTCTGCACTGTGCTCCCTTCTAATATTATTTCAAGCCACTAAGAATATCTTTTGCCTAGAGTGTTAACTAAAGGTAAGAGCTATGTTTTAGTGGAGTCCCATCTAGGTAGCAGGCATAAAATGTCACTAACATGGGAAAAGGAGCAAGAAAAGTGAGAACTAAAATGGACAAAGGTGAGGAGTATTTATTTACACCATCTGGTAGGTTTGAATTTCCTAGGCATGATTTCTCAGACTTCAGACTGGAAGATAGGTTTGATGACTGAAACACAAGAGAGAGTCTATTAAGGAGGAGGGTCATACACCTGGAGGACATAATGAAAGAACTAATGGCTAGGCTGAAAAAAAGAACAATGAGATCATGAAGGCAAACACGGAAGTGCTGAAGGAAAACTATGATGGCATGAAAAACAAAGTTTGTGTTAGTGAAAAAAAAATGGAAAATAGTGAAGATCAAGCGAGGAAAAGTGAAAAGCAAAATCATTGAAAGATGGACAAGGAGCAGCAGAAAATTAGTTTTAAAAAGATTATAGAAGAATCGGCCAAAGAAAGTGAACAGGAGGTTGCCAAATGGTAGTAAAGGTAATTAATTAAAAGGAAAATTTGGTTACGGATATTATGGAAAAGAAAAAGTGTGTTATCTTTTGATTAAAGGAAACAGTTATGCCAATTAGACATGAAAAAGCAGAATATGAGAAAAAGCAGACTTGAGAAAGTAGTGATGGAGGTGAAGTATGAGGAAGGAAAAGGCAGCAAGAGATTGAGTGAAGAAACTGAAGTCTATAGACTGGGGAAATGTGAGTAGGGAAAAACACATCCGTTAAAGATTAGGATAAGATCGCAAGCAGGTGCTGAGGAAATCCTGGCAGGCTCATGGGAGCTGAGAAGGAAAGAAGCATATAAAATGCATGGTTGAGATGCAATCTAAATGAAGAGGAAAGAGCTAAACGCAGGCAGTTACGGGAAACAGTCAAAGAAAAAAACTTAACAGAACAGCAGAGGAGAGGACGAGCTACTATTGAAAGGTCAAAGACATGAGACTGAGGAAGTGGTATGCAAGGAGGGAGAACAAAAGAGAAATAAGTATCACTGTAAAAGAAGAAGAGTATTAAAAGTTGGATACACAAACATAAATGGTATTTTAACGGCAAAAATAGAATTGAATGATTATTTAAGAGAAAACAAGTCTGACATCATGGGATTAACTGAGACAAAATGTATGGAGGACTTGAAGCATTGGATATTGGGAAAAATAGCTACAATATATGGAAGAAGAATAGAAAACAAAAAAAGGAGGAGCAGTAATGTTACTTGTAAAGAAAGAGCTACAGGTGGATGAAATAAATTATGGAGAAGGGAGTGCTGAAGTGCTGCAAATACCAATAAGAATTCAAGGGGAAAGAAAAAGGAAGTTTGTCATTGTTTAAATCTTGCCCAGAACAAACTTATTTGGAAATTAAGAATATGAGAACATGCTTAATGATACCAGAAAATATTTACAGAGACTAATTGAAAAGAGTAAAAACATAAAAGTGATGGATGACTTTAATTGTAATTTGGGAAGATCTGACAAGTGAAGGAGGATAAACATCTTGGGACAAATACTATTGAATCTAGCAGTTGACAATATCTTAACTGAATGAGTGAAGGACAGCACAAGGTATAGAGCAAATGAAGAACCATCATGATTGGACTTAATATTTAATAAAGAAACAGAGATACTTGGCAACTTGGAATATAAGAGTCCCCTCGATAGAAGTGACCATGTATTACTTGAACTCAGACTGAAAGAAAGACTGGAAGAAATAAGGAATGAAGACTATAAGAATAGAAGGTACAATTACAGTAAAACTAACTTTGCAGAATTAAGGAAATACTTTGAACAAGCAGACTGAACTGAATTTTATATATTGGAGAAAACTGAAGACAAGTGGAATATTTTAATGAAGAAGTATAATGAAACATGTGCCAATCAAGAAAATAGACAAGCCTAGACACAAATAGTAGTTTAACAGATGTGAGTTAGCAAGGATGGAAAGAGAAAAACCCTGGAATGGATGGAGAAAAAATAGAAGACCAAATCATTGGTTAGACTATGCCTGGAAAAGAAACGAGTAATTAAAGATTTGGAGAATGGAATAGAAAAACTAAGAGAAGGATATAGTAGATAAATGTAAGGACCAGCTAAAATTGTTTTACAGATATGTAAATGACAAGCTGAAAAACAAAGGAGAAATAGCAAACTAAAATACAATAAAATACGAAGACCCAAAAGATATGGCGGGAGTGATAAACAACTGCTTCCAGTCAGTCTTCACCAGAGAAAGTCACTCCCAATGTCAAACCTCAGTGGAATTAACTGATGGTGTTTGTGAAATGCAAGTGTTAGTAGAAGAAGTAAAGAAAATAATGGAAGAACAAGATGTAAGGAGACCCTCAGTTCCCAATGGAGTGTCAAACTGGATTGCAGAGAAATGCAGTTACCAGTTAGCAGACAAAGTCCACAACATCATAATGAGTTCCTTAACAGAAGGTAAAGTACCAACAGATTGGAAAAGAGTGGATATTGTGCCCATATTCAAAGGAGGAAAAAAGGAGGATCCATTAAATTACAGACCAGTGTCATTGACCAAGGTAACAGGAAAAATATGTGAAAGGATAATAAAGAAGAAATGGATGGAATATCTGGAGGACAAAGGTAAGTTGACAGATAGACAATATGGATTCAGAAGAGGAAGATTATGTGTCACAAATTTAATAAGCTTCTACTAAAAAGTGGTTGACATAGTGCAAGAAAGGAATGTCTGGGTGGACTGCATCTTCTTAGATCTAAAGAAGGCATTGACAAGGTCCCACACAAAAGGTTACTGTGGAAACTTGAACAAAAATGGAGGACTATAGGGAGGACTTCTGATATGTTGGATGTAAGTTATATGTACGATATGTTTTCCCCACCACATTCAAGTCAAACTGGCGGAAATCGACAGTTGCTGTACCATTACAATAAAGAGAGGACGTACACCGCTGTGTCTCGCTCTCTCCTTGCTGCTGGCTATTCTACATAGCGCAGTGATAACCACAGTACCTGCAGTGGTTAACTCAAGATGTCTCTGCCTCACCGGTCTCCACGCTCGATGCCCAGGGCCTCGATACTGGTGGTTCCTCGCAGCCTCAAGCCACTGCTCCAACAGGCCAGGCAGACCATCACCAAACAGCAGCAAGCCATCACCACACTACAGGCCGACATGGTGGCCCTCCACACATGCGGCAATGAAGCACCCACCCCTCAGGTGCACCCCCCGGCCGCCCTGGAGAAATGCAACCTGGAAATGATGCTAACTGCATTCAGGTCGTGGAGACGTTCCATGGAATGCTGGCTCCTCCTCTGCAAGTGGCCATGACGGGAAGCAGTCCACCATGTTAGACTCCACTGCACTCCCCTACTGCAGCACGCCGTGGATGCCGGATTCACCTTCGACGAGTGGAGGGCCCTAACACCACAGGCACCGTTAGACGCTATAGGTAAGCTAGTGCTCCGCTCCTCAAATTAGGCAATGCAGTGGGCCAAGTTTTTCAGTGTCAGCTAAGGACAGGAGGAGGTTGTCAGTGATTATTTCACAAGGGGAGCTCGGAAAGCCAACAACTGCACGTTTCAGTGCCCCCAGTGCAGCTGCAACCTCTCAGATCACCTGCTCCTGAAAAAGCTGATGGTGGGCCTCTGTGACACAAGCCTAAAACAACAGGTGTACCAGGGGTGCGACTCCATAGGCAGTGTTGATGTCCTAAGGGCCATGTGTTGTGCATACAAGGCTGCCTGCCATCATGCCGCGAGCGGGAACTCAGGGTGGAAATGCAGTCATGCGGCCGCGTTGGCCGAGGAAGGCGAGCAGACGACCGACGCCGCCGCAGCTGCCGCGGCCAGCAAGATGCTGCCAATATGTACCTGCTGGAACTGCGGCACCATGCACCCCCTTGACAAGGCCTCCTGCCCGGGCTAGGGAGGCAATCTGTCTTAGGTTGCCGGAAACGAGGCCACTTCAAGAAATGCTGCAAGAGTTCAAAGCGTTCCCACAATGCCACACCTGGCAATGCCATCTCAGGCGCTGTGACAGCGGCGGGCATGAACGCGTCCCGCCAACCCACTGTAGTGGTGACAGTGGCGCTTGGGAGGGGAGCCGAGCACTGCACCGTGGCCATGGTGGACACCGGTGCCCAGGTGTGTGTCACTGGCGCAGCCCTGCTGTCCAGCCTCCACATCAAGCCCGCGCAGCTGCAGGGACAAGCAGGCCTGCGGGATGTTGCGAACCTGCCACTATGATGCCTCGGATCGTGCCGGTGCCACATAACCCTTGATGGCTTCACAACAGAGCAAGATGTATACTTCATACCCTCCACTAAGTCGCTGTTTCTGTCACTGAGCATGTGCAGAGAGCTGGGTTTGGTCCCGGCAAATTTTACCCACCACTCCCAGCCGGTGGTGGAAGAACTTGTGGCTAGCGATATGGCCGCTGAGCCTGCCCAGCCCCCCCGCAAGGCCCGCTGTGATACTGTTTCTACCACACGAGGAGCACGTGCGACAGCTGGAGGAATGGCTGCTACAGCACTTCTCAGCCTCGACCTTCAACACCACCAGGAACCCTTTGCCGGTGATGGAAGGTGAGCCACACCGCATTCATCTGGCACCCAACGCTATTCCCTACGCCTGCCACACGCCAGCATCTGTGCCAAAACACTGGGAGGATGAGGTAAAGGGCCAGCTAGAAGAAGACATCAGACATGGGGTCATCGAGCCCATCCGGGCAGGAGAGCCCACGGAGTGGTGCGCCTGCATGGTGGTGGTGGCCAAGAAGTCTGGCCAGTCATGGCGCACTGTTGACTACCAGCACCTTAACACTGTGTGCCGGAGGGAGACACATCACACCCCGGCCCCTTTGACATGGTCTCCAGCGTCCCAAAGCACTCTTACAAGACAGTGGCGGACGCCTACTTGAGGTACCACTAAGTCAGACTAGACGAGGAGAGTCGCAGTTATGGAATTTGGAAATTACTACCCTTGATTCGATATACGGTAAGAAAAATTCAGATACGCTACCCACTCATGTCATCCGAGAAGGCCCAGTGCGGGGGAGCAGGGGTGATAATGTCATCCATGCCACACCTCCCCACCACTCACAGTACTGACTTTAACTTGACCACCCTTGGAGCCTGTTATCTCTTCCCCTCCCCCACCTTTTTTTTTTTTTACTGTATTACATTTTACTTACATGCATTACTAATTAGATGAATAAATGGAATATTAAAGGGTCTATTGTAAGCACAAATATATTCATAATAATCATGGCAAACATTTAAAATCTGCTACCAGCGGCGAACCATACAGCAACTGATAAAGGGCACAGATGGGCCTGGCAAGCCCACTATCAGAGAATGGTGGAAGTCGTATAACATCAAACATGCCTTAGATAACTTCAAGTCATCTTGGGATGAAGTGAAGACGTCTACCATGAACTTGGCGTGGAATAAAGTATGGCCAGAATGTGCGCATGACTTCCCAGGCTTCGCTGAAGATGACATCGGTGCAATCAGAAATGACATAGTAAGTCTGTGCCATAGGGCTGGCTTCAATGAAGTTGATGATGCTGATGTTCATGATCTTTTGGAAAGCCATGCTGAACCTCTCTCAAATGATGAACTTATAGAGCTAGACAAGGCATCACAGGAGGCAGAAAAAGAGGGAGACGAGGAAGAAGAACCTGTGATTGGCCTGGACATCAAAACTCTTAAGAGAATGTCTCGGTGGTATCGAGAAAGCTCTGGAAACCCTGAAGGAACGTGACCCAAATCCTGCCAGGAGTAGCAAAGTGGCTCAAGACGTAGAGAAAAGTGTCAAGATTTATCAAGAAATCTATGATAAAAAAACAAGAAAAACCAAACACTCCTTCATCTACTCATTCTTCCAGCCAGTCAGACATGCCGTCCCTGTCACACCTGCCAACCCTGCTACAGCTGGCCCTTCCACATCCGCTGCCAATGGTTCTACAGCTGGCCCTTCCCCCATATCCTCTTTCTTCAAACCAGTGAAACGTGCCGACCCTGTTGCAACTGGCCCTTCCACATCTGCTTCCGACAGTGCAGACGACGACATCTTATCCTCGTCTGCCCACTCAGCGGAAGATGAGTAAGGGCTGAAATCCCTACACACTCCATTGTTTACATGAGTGGCAGCCCCAATAAGCGAAAAACAGAAGTGATTTGGAGTGAGCACGCCTACTCAGTGGCTACTGAGGGAGGTCTAGGCCCATTTTGCCAGCCAGAAATAGGCCTGGAGATTGAAAATAAGTGTCCCTGCTTGGGTGTATTGGTGCCTGTCGCCACAACAAAGCCTGCTGCATTCCACGTGGGCCCAGCACAAAGGACTATGCCCGTCGAGGACACTGTTGAGGTGGAGGTAGGCATAGCAGTCCTCGAGGACATGGAGATTGTCGAGGAGCCTCATCCTGCACTATGTGGCAAGGAAAAACACCAGGAAAATGCTGCTATTGACCCGATTTCTCGTTGAGATATACCTGCCCCGGCCACCTTGAACCATAAACAAAAGCGTTGTCGCTTGTCTTTCCCTGCAGGCCATGGAAAGATGGCTAGTGAGCTGTTCAGCTGGTTTGCAGCCCTGCTGAAACAACATCCAGACCTGCAGCCACTCTATAAGGAAGGACAGAACCAACCTTATATCATGGTCAGTACTGACTCCTCCTTCTATGCCACCCTGCTGAGTGAGGGCTTCCTGGGCCTTGTTATGGAGTACCCTGGTGAGGAGGGCACTCACCCTGTTATTATCCATAGTGTGGTGACCCACATCTATGTCAACCTGATAGAGGTATCAGCTGGATTCCATGGGCTGAAGAGGAGAATGGGGGGGCAGATACCAAGGCCCCAACTGTTGGGAGTGGTGACAGGGAAAGTGCTCAGTGAGGTACATCTCCTGGGCCTTGGACATCGGCATGTGGAGTGATACACACCAGAACCAGATTTATATTGCCACTGCAGTCGCTGGGGACACAAGGAGTGGCGTTGCCAGTCTGCCCCTCACTGTAGGTACTGTGCCGGCCCCCATAAGGCAGCACAGTGCCTGAATAAGATCAAGGAGGGCACCAAAATCTCTCCTCGCTGCTGCAATTGTCGGGGTGACCACAACACCCACTCCACCCTCTACACTGTCAGGCCTCAGCCCCAAAGGGAGCCTGCCACTGATGAGATGAGTTGGCCCAGGCTTGTGTTCCGCCAGATTCCACCTCCCCAGACCAACGCCTGGGTGACGAAGCCCTCCCTTTCAGCTGCTGCCCCTCACCTGTCCCAGCCTTCCTGCCTCACCACTGGCACTTTGACCACACCTGCCGTGTTCCCGCCTTTGCCGCAGCGTGCTGCTACACTGCCCCCTGTGCCTCCAAAAACGGTGCCCCAGCCAGACGTCACCCAGGAACTGCATGCCACCAACTCCACCCAGCAGCTAATGGATGGTGGTGGTGAGCACACTAGCTCCCAGAGTGGACAACCTGTCTGCAACAGTCTCTGCTCTTAGTAACGAGTTTGCCGCCTTCAAGAACCAGCAGCACACAGTATGCAGTGGGACACCCCCTGTGGCCCCAACCCCATCTCCAGTGCAGTGCTCAACAGGGCCAAGGAGAGAGTGATGTGTGTCAGCATAGCCTGTGTGACCCACCCAAGAAGAAAGTCAATGCTGCAGGGCAGTGTGCAACTGCCACTGCACCCTCACTGAGGATGGATGTCCCCCCCAAGCCAGTCAAGAGAGCCACACGACAACCCCAGAGCCCCTCAGGAATGGCCCCTGCTTCCCCTGCCTCAGAAAGCAAGTCACCTGAGGCAGACTGTGATGAGGATGCTGCAGGTGAATGAACATTGGTCAGCCGCAAGAAGAAGCGCTGCACCAGCCCAATTCCAGTCTGGACTGCCAGCCCTGAGCCAGACCAGGGGTATCTGATGACTGCCAGCCCCGAGCCAGACCAGGGACATCTGATGGCAGCCATACAAATGCTGACGCAGCAGATGTCTTGCCTGGCACAGGAAGTGGACGGCCTGAAGACACAGATACAACACCATCGTGATGAACGGTAGGACTTTCTGCACCCTAACATGGAATGTCAATGGTCTACATGCCCGCTTCACTGACCTACACTCTCATGTCCTTCTCCATAAGCCTTACATTATTGCCTTACAGGAGGTGGGGCCATGGGTGCCTGAGCTGTGGGGTTATGCCTCCCACACCCTCAGTTGTGGTGATGGCAGTAGTGGGGGGACAGCCACTAACATTAAACATGGGATTCCAGTTGACTTCCTGGAAATGGGGGTCACTGAGGGTATTGAATTTATTACTGTTTGCTTGCACACTGTGGGTGAAATTATTAACTTTGTAAACATGTACATTCATGCTGGTGCCTTAAATATTGCAAATTTTCCTGAATATGTTCTTGAGGAGCAGAGTGTTATCATGGGTGACCTTAATGCCAGGCATAAGGAATTAGGAAGCCACCTCACCACCAATGTCAATGGTGTGCGCTGAAAGGCTTTCCTTGACACCACAGATACAGCTGTACTTACTGGGGACCACACACCCACACATGTTCAAGGAGGCAGACTTGATTATGTAGCCCTCATCAATATGCCGACATATACTGCCGAAGCTTATCTTGTCAGGTCATTGCTGAGTGACCACTTCACTCTGGAGACAACCCTACTTGTGCAGTCCGCCCTGGTAGTGCCAAGGAAGCGCTTGACGGTGCCACCATCCAGGATGGCGGGCCTCGTCGTCCATGTGGTGGCATGGTACGCTGCCGTGAAGGGCTCCTTTGCTGATGCAGAGGCACTGTACGACGGACTCCTGCACACCATCGAGGGCTTCATCGCGACTCCAAGGGTTCCAGCAAGGGCCCATGCTCCACGCCGCTGGACTTACGCTACCGACCCTGTGATTCTGAACTGCCAACAGACGCTCGCTGCCTACCAGAGACGTTGGCAGCTCAACCCAGCAGACACAGAGTCACGGGATGCCATGGTTACCGTGGCTCGACACCTCACGGATCTGCGGCAGCAGGAAAGGAAGAAGTACTGGGTCTCCTTCCTGGACAAGGTGCGCAGGACCCGGTCCCTCCGGGAGGTGTGGCACCATGTCAACAGCGTCCGGGGCAAGTCCAGATGACAGGTGTGTGACCCTGATTCTGCAGGCAGGGCACAAGAACTCGTCTTGCAGTGGAAGGAAGCCTCATCCTTCTCTGGCCTTCCTGTGGAACACCAGGAGGCGCTTGATCAGCAAAGACCACGAAGGATGGAGTTGCTTCGCCACAGTGTTTCTCTGCTGGATGACACCTGTGTGCCTATCACGCATGACGAACTCCTCTCGGCAGTCAAGTTGGGCAAGTCAACAGCTCCTGGCAAGGATGGCATCACCTATGATATCCTCAATGCTCTCCTGGAGGTAAAGGTAGACAACCCTATCTTGGATTTATTTAACATGTCTTTCACTGCAGGCAAGCTTCCCACTCTTGGAAAACAGCCATCATCATCCCAATCCCCAAAGGTGATGGCACCTTTCGCCCTATTTCTCTCACCAGCTGTCTGTGCAAGATGATGGAACGGGTAATATTGAACAGGCTTATATACAAGGTGGGCCATGTACTCTCTGGCAATGTACATGGCTTCCTAAAAGGTCACTCTACAAGTCATTGTTTTGTTGAGTGTCTTATAAATAAGGATGCTACCTGCAGAGCTTTCGTTGATCTCAAGGGTGCCTTCGACAGGGCCAACAAAGATGTTATTATGGAGGAACTCATTCTCAAAGGTGTCAAAGGTAGATTATTAGGATGGATCAGGGACTATTTGTACAATAGAACAGCACAGGTTTGGTTTCAAGGTGCAGTCTCCTCTGAGGAAGTCTTTGAGCTTGGAACACCACAGGGTGGAGTCCTTAGTCCAATGCTTTTCAATGTTTTAATGGACAAAATTGCACGCTGTTCCTTTCTGCAGGGCACCCAGGTCCTCATCTATGCTGATGACATACTCCTCCAATGCCCCACACCCAGGATTCTCCAGTTAGCTTTGTCACAACTAGCAGCTTTGTGTGTCCAAATGGGACTAGTGATTAATGAATGTAAAACAAAATTTCAAGCTAAAGGGAAGGTCTCTCGGCTGCCCACTGTAAACAATGTTCCCATCCCTAGAGTTCATATACACAAGTACCTGGGTGTTCAGATGAGCTTTAGGAAGTCTCTTCAAGCCGTCCACTATGTTCGAGACCTCTGTCTGCCACGGCTAGCACCACTTCGGCTGCTAGCCAACAGGGGCCTGGGGGCTGGCATTCCAGTCCTAAGAATGTTCTATATATCTGTCATACGGTCCCTTATTGATTATGCCGCCCTGTTTTAATACAGTTTAGTGCCACCCAACTCCATCCCCTGGAGCTTGTTCAGAATGAAGCCATGCGGATAATCTTGGGATGCCCCAGGACTGCACGGATTGAAGTCCTCAGAGCTGAACTGCACCTGCCGAGTATTATGTGTAGGGTACAGGAAATTACTTGTCGCACAATTAGTCGGATGCTATGCACGGGCTCTGACTCTCTAAAGGGATCACTGACCCCCTGTATCATGATCCTCGCACTCCTACAACACCATACCTCAGGAAGATCTTGGGAGTACTGACAAGTGTAGGTGTAGCCGAGGCTTGTATTAACGTTGTTATGTCACCGCTACAACCCGCCTGGAACCCTCACCGTGTCAGTGTTGATATTCACTCTCTGCATCAGCCCAAGAGGGACTGGCTCCCTCATGTGCTGCAAGACATGTTCATGACTAAATTGTCCAAGTACCCACACGTTCAGGCTATTCATGTTTATTGTGATGGGTTAGTCAATGGCAGCAGGTCTGGATGTGGGCTGTTCATCCGTGACTACATCTCTACCAATCTCTACACTGGCACTGAGGTTTCCAGGTGGCTCCCTGCACACATGTCTTCCACTAGAGCAGAACTGTATGTTGTACTGGAGGCGCTCCACATTGTGGTGTATCCCATAAGAATGTATATTTCTTTATTGACAATCAGGCTGCATTGTATGTCCTTCAATCCACCTCCCTCATGGACTGTGATCTAGTTAATAAGTGTCTTCTTGTTCTCATCCACGCCCTAGAAGGTGCTGGTGCCACGGTCCATTTCATCTAGATACCCTCTCATGTGGGTATCCTGCTAAATGAAAAAGCAGACCACCTTGCTCAGTGTGCCCTACAAGATGACACAGTGGACCCTGGCACTGAGTACACTCTGGGTTAAGGACTTTGTACAAAGTAGCATTAGTGATCAGTTGGAGCTTTGTTGCCATAGGGGCAGTAGCACTAGTCTTCACTATGCATGTGTCTCCCAGAGCTGTGATTACACCTATGGGAAACACACTGCATTCACATGACAGGGTGGCAATGAGACTCAGATTAGGCTACAAATACTTTTGGAAAGTAAGTGCTTCTCCTGGTGTTTGCTGTGTGCTGTGTGCTGCACCAAGGGGATACACTCTGCCTCACTATATCATGGAATGTCCTCTCATTGCTAAATTTAGGCCACAAGGTCAACATGATTTGTACAGCTTCATTGACCATCTAGGATCCTAGACTCAGCCACGCTCAGGGATATACTCAGGGAATATCCTCAGTTTGCTCCCAGACTGTAGGATGTTTATGCAATAAGGTGTGCAATATCTGTACTTATTTATTGAAATATTTGTGTTCTTGTTATGTATACTGTTTAGTGTTATATTTTATATACTTTAACCTTAAGTCTTTGCCCAGGGGGTGGGTGGCAAGGTCCATCCTCCTCCTTTGTTGTAATTATTTATTAATTCAACAATAAATGTATCAATCAATCAATCAATCCCTACTGTCCCTTAGCCTTGGGAGGGACATCATCTGATAGAATACATGGTGAGTGAAAGATAAATAAAAACATTTTCTGCTTATTTCTTTTTGTGCAGTACTTTACATTTTTTTATATGACATTTTCATGTATTTCCATTTCTGTAGGGGTGATTTTTTGACGTGTTCCCTATTATTACATGCTATAATGGGTTCGGTATACGATGATACCGCCTCATTCAACCTATGATATTTTGGTAACCATAGCATCTAGAGACTTCTGGTTTCTTGCATTGCAAAGAGGACAAGTTGCTTGTGGGCAGAACATCATTTGTACTCACTCGTTTATTGAATTTTCAAGTGTAATCAGTATGTGAATACAGGCTATTTTTTGTGTTTCTCGCCAAATTTGCTGAGTTAGCATTTGTACTTACCGACGCTGTGATAGAACTTCGTATATGTAGTACGGAGGAGGAATTGGCGAGTTACCCATGCCTTACTATTGGCACGCCACATGACCTGGAGTTTCTCTTTTAACACCTTATGTGCTTTAAAGGCCCTGGGGTTCTCAGAATGATACACCAACAATGGTTTGACTTTACAGTTACTACTAGCATTAGCACACAGGGCCAAGTCACAGATATGCACACCACATTCATATTTTGCAATTACAGACAACACCTGCTTAATGAAGGTTCACACAATGAAATTACGCTACAACGTAGGTTTCCTTTTACTACCATCTGCTTGTTTAACAAACACCAAACTTGCTTTAACAAAATTTTATCCAGGTAATTTTTTCCAAGTTTGAAAGCCCCCGCCGTATCACGCAAGTCGACAGGCTTTTGAATACAACAGCGCCTCTCGTGGACAAAACACGCATCACTCACTCCCCCTAGTTCAAAACAATAACAGCATCAGCAGCAGCTCGTCTTCCCTCGCTCTACATGCCACCAAAACGCCCTGCAATATTGCCTAGCATTGCTAAGAAGACCAGGAAATCTCTTACTCTCGAAGTGAAGCTGGATATTATTCACAGACACGAGGCGAGAAAACTAATAGTATTGCTTCCCACCATGACTTGAGTCCATCTACTGTCTACCATATTCAAATTAGCAGACTCTATTAAGAAGGCTGGTGAGACTGTATCTTCCCTGCAAGTTAAAAGAGCCACCTGAATTAATGACTCTGCAATGAATAAAATGGAAAGCCTTGTGGAAATGTGGTACATAAATTTTGTATGTGGTACAATGATGTGCCCTTTGTTTACATTCCACAGGTTGCCAGCTAGTGTATTTCCCGCTCCACTCTCCCTCCCTTCATAAATTTAAGATCACCAACATTATAAAGTTACTTACATGCATACATTAGTGTACATTATAATGACTTAGTCTTAAATTAAACTGCTTAAATGTTTAGCTTCATAATTTTTACTTTCATTAAACCTTTTACTGTACAATGATGCACTCTCTCTTTGTTTACTCTCAATGGAAGCTCAAGTTAGGGGTTAAACTTGTTATAATTGGTTCGCTTAACGAAAATTCGCTTAACGAAGGGTTTTTTAGGAACGTAACCCCTTCGTTAAGCGGAGATTGCCTGTATCTTGTGTTTCATATCCATTGTGAGAATCTTCTAAGTTTCTCCTTTTCAGCCTTCTTTGTTTTACTTTAGGAACCCATGATCACAAGGTCTTGAGTTCACAAAACTTAAGAAAACATACACACTGCCAAGGAGCACTGACACGACATGAACAAAGGATTGAACAACGATACAGAACGGGAATCATATGTTGGAGCGTTCGTATATCAAAGTATTACTATATATATAAATATAAATATATATATATATATATATATATATATATATATACAGTGGAGACTCAATACTCGAACTTAATTAGTTCCAAATGGCTGTTCGAGTATTAAAAAGTTCGACTATTGATACCTATAAATCAGGTAATTCGTTCCAATCTTAGCAAAACCTCAAGTTTATAAAAATTTCAATGTAATTTTTAACAATTTTGTTTTGTACATACCGTAAGTGAAGGCTGGTGATGGATAACTTAGAAGAGGAGGGGAGAAGAGTCGGGAGGAGGAGGGAGGTCACCGGAATATGAGTCACCATCCATGAAAACGTCTTTTGTAACTTTTTTCATGTGTGATTTCTGTGAATCCACTAATGGAGTGCTATGGCTCACTAACATTTGTACTCTCACCAGATTCCTTATTTTCATCACTAATAAGCCTCTTTGATGTCATCAAAAGTTTCTAAATGAAAAACTACCGACAAGAAGAAGAAGAAGACAAGAAGAAGAAGAATGTTGTTTTTCTCAAGACTGTGGTAGGACTAGTGATGCGAACTGCCATCCAGTATACCGTTATTACAGTAATACCGGTACAGTAATACCTTTATTACAGTAGTACCGGTATGCCGCTTTTACGAGAATATCAGTATCACCAGTAATACGGCATACAGCATACGGTACAGTGGAGGTTGCGCGAAGGGAGATGACAGAGCTTTGTGTACAACCAAATTTGCTACCGTTTGAGTACCAGATATTTTCACCGCTAATATGTCTTTGAGGTTAATGTAAATATATAAATGAAAAACTACAGATAGAATGCAGGAGAATGTTATTCTCATGACAGCAGCAGCACGTCACAAATGGCGGACGGTGAAGGGGGACGCCAGGGAGCCTTTGTTTACAACCATGGGTGTGGATGTTCAACTATCAGGTATTTTTTCAAGTATTAAATTGATCTTTTGCATTCAAGTATTGAGTCTCCACTGTATATATATATATATATATATATATATATATATATATATATATATATATATATATATACAGTAAGGTCTCGGTTTACGTCAGAGTTACGTTCCTGAAACACGACGTAAGTTGATTTTGTACATAACTCGAGTTTCCGTACATTTCAAAGCATATTATCGAGTTTTCAACCAATCATTGTTTATGGTCATTCAGGTAAGTAAAAGGTTATATTGTTATATTATTTACAACTATGTAGGAATATGAAACACAAGCTTGTTTTTGTTGTTGATTAGGGCCACGAACGCGAAGGACTGCAGGTTGCTGAGAGGGGTGGACGCCTGAGGCCGCCAGGAGGATAGGCAGGTCGAATGTTGTGACGCCCAGGGCGGACAGCTGGGAGCGTAGTGCAGTGTGGTGGGAGTAGAAGCGTGGGCAGCGGAGCAGGAAATGCAATAGGGATCAGCAGACAGGTGCAGATGGTGCAAGTGAGCTGCGAGTGTCGTGTGGCCCAGGCGAAGGCTCCGGAGTTGTTATTGTTGTGATGGTGGGTGCGCGAGCCCTCAAGGTCGTCAACCTCCCCGTTGTCATGGTAACGAGCTTCCCATTTTCTTCTTCACTCCCTCACACACAGCTGCTGCCTCCCTTCTCATGTCTTTTAATTATGTCCTCTTTTTCTTGTAGCGTAATGGTTTTCCTTTTCTTAGCATCACTGCTGTCACTAAGAAGTTTTCTCTTTGGTGCCATTGAGCAAGATACTAAGAACTTGAGTCAGTAAACGCAGAAGTAAGATAACACTTGCCAGGGGCGACGGTGTGGTGAAACTGAGGCAGGGTGTTATTGTATTCAAGCGTGAGGCGGGCGGTGTGATGGGTAACCACTAGTGACACCTGGCAGCCAACAATAACAATACATCCCGCGCTTTATGATTTATAAATTTTCATTTTTTTTATCTTAAATTGCCTTATAGTGGACTGACGTAACTACGAGTTTGACGTAACTCGAGACTGACGTAACCCGGGACCTTACTGTATATATATATATATATATATATATATATATATATATATATATATATATATATATATATATATATATATATTTTGTTACGAATATGTGTGTAAATGCTTATGTGTGTTTTGCGCGGGCTGGCTTTGTGAGTGTTGGCGCGGCGCGTGGGAGAGAGTCGGCAAGAGAGCACGTGCAAGGCAAGACTGTGAGATGCACGCTCTGTTATTAAGACGTGTTGCCTGCTGTTGTGGTCTGTTGTGCCCGCCCCTGGGAACGCCTGTGAGTGCCTGAGTGCCCTGTGTGTGTGTGTAAAGGCTGCCCTGTGATATACTGTGAACTGAGGACTCAGTAAAGGATGTGAGTAAGCTGGTGTTTCTCTGTCCAACGTTGCCCGCCATTACCCGCCATTGTGTGCCTCGTGTTGGTGTGCTCCTGTGTGCTCCAGACCCTTGACAACGAAGCTGACGCAGCCAAAGCTGATAACCATGGGTGAGAAGGTAACAGTGGTGTCAGGAGTGAGGATATAGTGTCCAGTGTTTTACCATGCTTGTGGTTGCTTGTGACTGGTTAGTGGTGGTGAGGCTGAGCCGGGTGAGAGGAAGCCCGACCAGCTCGAGCTGATAACAACTATGCTGGCGTCTATGAGGGCAGAACAGTTGCACACAGCAGTTGATGGAGGTGCTGCAGTCTAGCCTGGGCTCCTTGAGGGCGGAGGCGCAGGATTACACCGATTGTTCCTGCGAAAGTGTGCGAGGTGAACTGGAGCAGAATCTGCAAGCAGTGAAGGGTGACCTGCTGATGGCGAAAGGCGAGCTGGTGAAGGACTGGCAGGCGCTGCGGGATGAGGTGAGATACATAAGGAATGAGGCAATTTGGCGCCAACCGTATATGGAGGGGTGCTCGTGGCATGACAAGGGGTGTTTTGGAAGCCCCGTGGGTTTGTTGGCGTCAAGTTGCCCACCATCTTCCCTCGCTTCCCCATCCGGCATGGCGCGTGCGCCGTCTTTTTCACCTCCACCCTCACCGCCTCACTCGCCTTTCCCCCGCTTCAAGTCTCGCAAGCCTGCCGAGTATGACGGTAAGGTAGCCTGGGAGTCCTATGCTGCCCAGTTTGATCTGCTGGCGGTTGCACAGGGCTGGGACCAGGTTGAGAAGGCCTTGCAGCTGGCCACAGCTCTCATGGGTCCAGCCATCGATGTTTTTGGCCATCTCCTGCCAACGCAGCGTGCCTCCTTCCCTGACATTGCTGAGGCACTGCGTCTTCGCTTCGGGCACTGCCACCAGGCTGAGGTGTATCGTGCCCAGCTGAAGAAGAGGACGAGGCAGAGGGGCGAGACGCTGTCCCAGCTGGCCCATGACGTAGAGGCACTGGTGAGAAGGCCGTACCCAGCGGCCGGTGAGGAAATGGTCACCGTGTTGGTGCGTGATGCCTTTCTGGATGCCTTGGTGGACCACCAGCTGCAGATTTATGTGAGGCAGGCATACCCAGCTGACGTGCAAGTGGCTTTGGCTCGTGCAATGGAGTTTGAGGCCTTCATGCAGACCGCGAGCTCCCTGTCTACCTTCGCTCGGCCCCGCAGTGACGTGAGAGGACACAAGGGTCAAGTGAAGAAGAGGCCAGTGTAACGTGCGGCGAGCCCGGAAGCGTTCGACGGGCGGTGCTGGTGGTGCGGTGAGAAGGGGCACGTGAGAGCCCGGTGCCCGAGGGAGCAAAGGGTGCACTCTCTCGACCAGCCTGATCATGTCGCCTTTCAGCCCTGCTGCGAGGACTGCAGCGGGGCTGGACACCGCTCAAGGCTTGCCCCAGCCTGAAGGAGGTAGTGTCAGCAGGAAACAACTACAGGATGAAGGCAGGGGCCGCCTCTCAGCCAGCCAAAACTCCAGTGCCCCGGCTTGTGTGAAGTGTCACTACACTGTTGGCAACACGCAGGTGAGAGACGCTGTGGATGGGAGGCCGTGTCGCATGACTCTGGACAGCGGCGCAGATCACATGCTGGTGCGGCCAGGGCTGGTGGAGGCTGAGTGGTTGCCAGACTCGCCTCAACAGCTGTGTGGATTAATGGAGGACTGCATGTTGCTGCAGGGTCCGGTGAATGCTCGTGTGCGTGTAGGTGGCGTGGAGAAAGACATGCCGATCTTTGTCGCTGACCTGGACGAGGAGTGTTTACTGGGATACGACTACCTGACGAGGATGGACGCCTGTGTTGACTTCAGGCACAAGAGAATGACAGTACGTGGCCATGACGTGCCTTTCCTTTGTCAAGTCAGGTGTGCCGAGGTAGTTACCATGAAGCGACTGAGGCTGCCCCCACGCACCGAGGACCGCGTTCAGTGCCGTTTAACACGTGTGATGAAGAAGGCCGAGGGTCTGGTGGAGCCTGTGAGTGACCTGCGGCTGACTGATGGTGTGGCACTTGGAAGGAGCCTCGTAGGAGCGGGGAAGGAGTTAGTCACTGTGTTACTGGCTAACTTCTCTGACAAGGCTCGAAATATAACCGCCGGCACGCCGGTTGGGGTGTGTGAAGAGGTGCAGCGGACCGAGGAGCGGCGGCAGGCAGAGCGGCCGCGTATGGCGAGCTTGCTGCCAGGCTTTCTGGAGGACCTGGCGCAGCGGAGCGCCACCCACCTGAAGGAGGCGCAGACGGAGCGGCTTGCGGAGGCCCATCGTGAGGTGCGCAGCAAGCTGAGGACGGCGAGTCACGTTATGAAGGAGCTGTACGACCGCCACATGCGAGACGTCAGGTATGCAGAGGGGAACAGAGTGTGGCTGCACAAACCCCGACGCAGGCGTGGTCTCTTGCCGAAGCTGCAGAGCCCCTGGGAGGGGCCCTATACCGTCGTGACCGTGCCCTCGGTGGCCATGTACAAGATCAGGAGAGGTCACAAGCGGGCGTTGGTAGTGCACGCGGACCGCTTGTGGCGCTACCACGGCCCTGGTAGCTTCTCTTGGGGTTCAGATGAGCCCGAGGAGGAAGGAAGTGCTGAAGAAGAAGATGGAGGACGTCCCCAAGGAGGTTGAGGAGGCAGTGGGCGGTGATGCAGGTGACAGCCAGCTGGTGGTGGAAACTGCTGCTCGCCCGTCCATCACCGCCAGCCTCCTGTGTATCTGAGAGATATTGAACTGTCTTAAATGTTCTAGTTTATTTTGTATGCATTTTGCCTTTCTGTTTTATAGTGTGAAGAAGGTCGGGTCAACCTTTTTATAAGTGGGGGGACAGTTGCTACGAATGTGTGTGTATGTGCATATGTGTGTTTTGCGAGGGCTGGCTTTGTGAGTGTTGGCGCGGTGCGGGGGAGAGAGTCGGCAAGAGAGCATGTGCAAGGCAAGACTGTGAGACGCACGTTCTGTTATTAAGACGTGTTGCCTGCTGTTGTGGTTTGTTGTGTCCGCCCCTGGGAACGCCTGTGAGTGCCTGAGTCCCCTGTGTGTGTGTGTGTGTGTGGAGGCTGCCCTGTGATGTACTGTGAACTGAGGACTCAGTAAAGGACGTGAGTAAGCTGGTGTTTCTCTGTCCGGCGTTGCCCGCCATTACCCGCCATTGTGTGCCTCGTGTTGATGTGCTCCTGTGTGCTCCGGACCCTTGACAACAAAGCTGACGCAGCCAGTGAAAGCGGACAACCAAGGCTGAGAAGGTATATATATATATATATATATATATATATATATATATATATATATATATATATATATATATATTATTACACTGAGCGATATAAATTCTTTTATTTTGTTTAGTTAGCCTCATAGTCGCCACCCGGCTGGTGGGCGATGAGTGTGGGAGAGAGAAAGAATGGAAATGCTGTGATGTCATCCCTCCCTCCCTGAGCTGAGCACAGGGTGGCCGGGGGTAAGCGACGCCAACCTCCTTTGTTTTTCAGTGCACTGAGAGGCCTTAAGGAGAGTAGTCACCGCCGCTGTGTAATAGATTTTATTATAATTATTCCGTGCACTCCTGTGAAGTGTGTCTGGAGGGCCACTCACAGTAAGGGTGAGGTCTGGGAGAGTGTGTAGACCTTGAGGCGAGATGCTGCTGTACTTGGAAAGCGCAGTGAGCAGTTAGTAAGTTCTGTAGTGAGCGGGCTGTGGAGATAAGTAACCGCCATTACATGTGCTGCGACTTTTGGCGGCTTTCATGAGCCTTGCGAGAGACAGGGTGTCACCAGGGGTTCGTGGTTACGGAAACTGCTGTTATCTCTGCCCAGTAGGTGGCTGGGAGAGATTGCTGTCTGGTACTGGGCAGTAATCAGTGTTATGAATTCTGTTTAGCGGGATCAAGTACTGCGCCTCTGTGGGTTGCCGGGGAAGGAGATTAGGGAGTCGTAGTGTTGTTGTAGTGAGAGGACCTAACGTCCTTACGTAGTAAGTAGTACAGGAGGAAAATACCCTCCAGTAGTAAGTAGAAGTAGTAATGGTGGTAGAGGAGGTGTGAGGCAGCTCCTTTGTTCCCCCATAGTGCGTGGGAGGTGAGCCAAACGTGAGTTGAGGCCCAGTAAGGGTGGCGGGGCAGTCTTCCCCCACTCCTGTGTCGAGTTAGTTCTGACCTGAGGTATTTGTGTCTGTTATCGTCTGCCACGTATGGGAGACGTGTGTAGTGTGTTTTGCCGAGGCTGAGGGCCTCATAGAATATTGTGGGCCGTAGTGTGCTGTGTTAGCAGCCTTGGTGGTGTGGGACCGGCTGGAGAGAAGTGTGCCGGTGTGTGTGAAAGTGGCTGACGAGGAGGTGGGCTAGTATGCAGTACCGCGGCGGGCCAGATATTATGCTGCTTGTAGTGAGTGTGGACTATCTCCCTTGTGGAGGGCTCCAGACCACTACATTCAGCTAGGAGTGGAGTTGTCTTGAGTAAAGTAGGTGGATTGTCCTACGTGAGGGCGGTTCTACCAAGACAACTTTCTCTCCGCATTCCCGTGTAGAATTACTTGTTATTATCTCTTAGGACGAGGAGGAGGAGGAGGTGACGAGTAACCTTTCCCAATCTCTGAGATTAAGATTTTGGTGGCGACCTAGGGAAGCAGCTTCTGTCCGTTTTTTAAGAGTTTGAAAAGAACCTGGTTGCGCCTTGCTAGTGCGGCGGTGTATGCCGGTTGGCCGCACTCCTGGGACGAGCTGTCCTGTATGCTAGCGGTCGTGACATAAATTGGCGACCTCGCCAGGATTGTTCTTCGAGTAGTAACAGTAGTTGGGAGTGTGAGAGTAGTT
The DNA here is from genome assembly GCF_017591435.1 of Portunus trituberculatus. NCBI lineage: Eukaryota > Metazoa > Arthropoda > Malacostraca > Decapoda > Portunidae > Portunus > Portunus trituberculatus. The sequence goes on from NC_059301.1 coordinate 33,557,062, forward strand.
GTGATAGTGTAAATTTTTGTATTTTACGTCACCTTATCGCCATCATGAGTACTGAGCAAGCTACCACAAGCCCCGCGGGCGAGCGTAATTACTCCAGTGTCCCAAGGTAGCGGCAGCGAGGACTTGGCCCAGCATCGGGTATAGAGTTTCCTTTCCCCTCCTCCTGCTGGAGAGGAGCGGCCTGCCAGTCCTACTCCTAGTGTTGGGGGCTTCTTTCAGATTAGCGCAGATATGTCTGAAGAGAGGAAGTACCAGCTCGAGCTGAGGTGAATGGAGATGGAAATGGAGGAGAGGAGATTAGCAGCACAGATGGAGGAGAAGAGGCTTGCGCTAGAAGATAAGAAGCTTGCATTAGAGATGGAAGAGAAGAAGCTTGAGACGGAGATGGAAGTAAGGAGGTTAGAAGCAGTGGAAGCAGATAAAGTGCGGCCCCATGATTTAGAGAAGATGCGAGTTGAGGCTACCACTCATTGCCCTCCTTCCCATGGCGGAGAGGGAAAAGTAACTGCTGAGAGCCAAATAGTATGTAGCCTCAAGTTAATCCCTGACTTCGATGAGAGCAGGGTTACTGAGTGGTTCCGCCGGTTTGAGAAGAAGGCTGCAGAATTTGACTGGCCTGCCAAACGGTGGGTAGGCTTAGTGGCAAATAAGTTAACCGGCAAAGCTTTCGATGTGTATGACCAGATGGCAGTAGCCAATTTAGAAAAGTACGAGGAGTTTAAGGCCGACATCCTGCGTGCTTATGAACTGCGCCCTGAAGCCTACCGCCAGCAGTTCCGCGGGGAGAAGCGAAAGGCCAGCTTGTCATACCTTGAGCGTGCCCGTCACCTCCAGGAGACCCTAGAGAAGTGGCTGGCCAGTGAGAGGGTTACCACTTTCTCAGCACTTAAAGAACTTATGGTGCTGGAGCAGTTCATCACGGAGGCCGATAGGGAGTTGGTGCTGCTCCTCCAAGAGAAACAGTTCGCCACCGTTAAGGAGGTTGCCACATGGGCGGATGACCATATGTTGGCCCATAAGAGTGTGGCAGGAGCCAGCAGTAGCCATCATAGGGATGGGGCTAGTGGCCAGGGCCATAAAGGGTCCAGTCAGCAGGGGCATAGTGGCAGTGCCGGCCCTTCAGGATTTCCACGGCTGGGCACCAGTAAGCCGGCTAACACTCCTAGGGTGCCTCGCACCCCTTACGATCCTAAGAGGTGACAGAGCCAGCCCCCACCTACCGCAACGCCCTGGTACAACAACCAGCCCCAGTGTTACTATTGCTGGGTGTCTGGGCATTTTAAGTTTAATTGCCCTAAACTTGCTGCTGCTGTTGCCCCCTCACCTGCTACTCCTAAGCCTCCTCAGAAGCCTGTGGCCCTGCTGGTGTGGCCCAGCCAGCAGGGTGAAGACTGGTTGGTGCTACCAGCCAGCCACAGTACCGTGAAGACTGCTGCTCCACTAATGTCTGCCACCCGGATGGACAGGCCTGACCCACCTGTCCTCTCAACCGGTGAGGTTTCCTGTACACCATTCTTGTGCCGTGGCACAGCTGAGTTGGGGGAGTGATAGATTCGACGTGACTGTGTTGAGGGATACAGTGGTCCATTACGTGTGCCACGACTTTTGGCAGCTTTCATGAGCCTTGCGAGAGACAGGGTGTCGCCAGGGATTCATGGTTACGGAAACTGCTGTTATCTCTGCCCAGTAGGTGGCTGGGAGAGATTGCTGTCTGGTACTGGGCAGTAATCAGTGTTGTGAATTCCGTGTAGCGGGATCAAGTACTGCGCTTCTGTGGGTTGCCGGGGAAGGAGATTAGGGAGTCGTAGTGTTGTTGTACTGAGAGGACCTAACGTCCTTTTGTAGTATGTAGTATAGGAGGAAAATACCCTCCAGCAGTAAGTAGAAGTAGTAGTGGTGGTAGAGGAGGTGTGAGGCAGCTCCTTTGTTCCCCCATAGTGCATGGGAGGTGAGCCACACGAGTTGAGGCCCAGTAAGGGTGGCGGGACAGTCTTCCCCCACTCCTGTGTCGAGTTAGTTCTGACCTGAGGTATTTGTGTCTGTTATCGTCTGCCTCGTCCGGGAGACGTGTGTAGTGTGTTTCGCCAAGGCTTAGGGCCTCATAGAATATTGTGGGCCGTAGTGTGCTGTGTTAGCAGCCTTGGTGGTGTGGGGCTGGCTGGAAAGAAGTGTGCCGGTGTATGTGAAAGCGGCTGACGAGGAGGTGGGCTAGTATGCAGTACCGCGGCGGGCCAGATATTACCCTGCCTGTAGTGAGTATGAACTCTCTCCCTTGTGGAGGGCTCCAGACCACTACATTCAGCTAGGAGTGGAGTTGTCTTGAGTAGAGTAGGTGGATTGTCCTACGTGAGGGCGGTTCTACCAAGACAAGTTTCTCTCCGCACTCCCGTGTAGAATTACTTGTTATTATCTCTTAGGACGAGGAGGAGGAGGAGGAGGTGACGAATAACCTTTCCCAATCTCTGAGGTTAAGATTGTGGTGGCGATCTAGGGAAGCAGCTTCTGTCTGTTTTTTAAGAGTTTGAAAAGAACCTGGTTGCGCCTTGCTAGTGAGGCGGTGTATACCGGTTGGCCGCACTCCTGGGACGAGCTGTCCTGTAGGCTAGCGGGCGTGACAATATATATATATATATATATATATATATATATATATATATATATATATATATATATATATATATATATATATGGAGGAGGTAGTAGACACCTACCGGAACAATAACTTACTCCCAGTGAGATCTAATAGCACTAGTTCAGGGGGTGCTGTGAACCTTCCATTAAAGCTAGTTGTGATCTTGCTGAATGTTTCCCTTTGTGTCTCACAACTCAAGGAGGCAGTCACAGCCTATCCTCTAAAGACAACTCTCCTTCTTCACACAAAACTACATGCACTTTCCACACATACACCCTTCACTCCAAATCAAAATTTAAAGAAAAATGGGACCCGAAATAAACAATGCCTCGGAGTCCTCCTCTGGGGAGGGGACCAAAAATGTCCCCAGGTCGGATACCTCTCCTGTTAAAGACCACAAATGCCTTGACACCTCCCTCAACTTTTTCTACATTAACATTATTCTGCAACATTCGCAATCTTACATCTAATTTTCAATCTGTGGAACACCACCTCTCCTCTACTAAACCTCATCTTCTTTTCCTCACCGAAACACAGCTGTCTGAGGCAACTGACAGTAGCCCCTTCTCTGTTCCCATCTACTTTCTCGATTCTCATTTTCATTCCAAAGCTTGATGTTGCGTCTATGTACGCAACAACTTAACTTGCTCTCGTGCCCACGCTCTTGAGTTTTCTGAATTTTCCACCATCTGGCTATGACTTAACAGTCACTCTCAAACTAAATTCATCTGTGCTGTTTATCTCTCCCCTAACTCTTCTGACTATAGTAAATTCTTCGACTATTTAACTTCTACAGTGGAGCACATTCTGTCCCTCTACCCTTTCGCTGAGATTTCCATTCTTGGAGATTTCAATGTTCACCACCAGCTTTGGCTTTCCTCTGACTATTTCTTGTCTACGATCAAAATTCTTCGTAATGATGTTTTCCATGCCCTTGCTGGCCTAAACCCTAGGAAGGCTTATGGACCTGATGGGGTCCCTCCTATTGTTCTCAAAAACTGTGCTTCCGTGCTTGCACCTTGCCTGGCCAAACTCTTCCAACTTTGTCTATCGACTTCTACATTTCCTTCCTGCTGGAAGTTCGCCTACCTTCAGCCTGTTCCTAAAAAGGGTGACCGTTCTAACACCTCAAACTACCGTCCTATAGCTTTAATCTCTTGCTTGTCTAAAGTTTTTGAATCTATCCTGAATAGGAAGATTCTCAAACATCTGTCACTTCACAATCTTCTGCCTAATCGCCAGTATGGCTTCCGTCAAGGTTGCTCTACTAGTGATCTTCTGGCTTTCCTTACTGAGTCTTGGTCATCCTCTTTTAGAGATTTTGGTGAAAATTTTGCTGTAGCATTAGACATATCAAAAGCTTTTGATAGAGTCTGGCATAAAGCTTTGATTTCAAAACTGCCCTCCTACGGCTTCTATCCTTCTCTCTGCAACTTTATCTCAAGTTTCCTTTCCGACCGCTCTATTGCTGCTGTGGTAAACGGCTACTGTTCTTCTCCTAAACCTATTAATAGTGGTGTTCCTCAGGGTTCTGTCCTGTCACCCACTCTCTTTTTATTATTCATTAATGACCTTCTTAACCAAACTTCTAGCCCTATCCACTCCTACGCTGATGATACCATCCTACATCTTTCCCCGTTCTTTCAGAGACGTCCAACCCTTCAGGAAGTCAACAGATCACGCGGGGATGCCACGGAATGCCTGACTTCCTATCTTTCTAAGACTTCCGATTGGGGTAGAGAAAATCTAGTAGTTTTCAATGCCTCAAAAACTCAATTCCTCCATCTATCAACTTGGCACAACCTTCCAGACAACTATCCCCTCTTCTTCAATGACACTCGACTGTCTCCCTCTTCCACAATGAATATCCTCGGTCTGTCCTTTGCTCATAATTTCTTAACTGGAAACTTCACATCTCATGTCTTGCTAAAACAGCTTCTATGAAGTTAGGTGTTCTGAGGCGTCTCCGACAGTTTTTCTCGCCCCTCCAGCTGCTTACTCTGTATAAGGGCCTTATCTGTCCTTGTATGGAGTACTCTTCGCATGTTTGGGGGTGTTCCAGTCACACAGCTTTGCTTGATAGGATGGAATCGAAAGCTCTTTGTCTCATCAACTCTCCTCTGACTAACTGTCTTCAGTCTCTTTCTCACTGCCGAAATGTTGCATCCCTTTCTATCTTTTATCACTATTTTCATGGTAACTGTTCTACTGATCTTGTTAACTGCATGCCTCCCCTTCTCCTGCGGCCTCGCTGCACAAGGCTTACTTCTTCCTCTCATCCCTATTCTGTCCAACTCACTAATGCAAGAGTTAACCAGTACTCTCAATCATTCATCCCTTTCACTAGTAAACTCTGGAACTCTCTCCCTGCATCTGTATTTCCGAATTCCTACAACTTGTCTTCTTTTAAGAGGGAGGTATCGAGGCATTTGCTCCCCTAATTCCGGTGGACGGTTTTGGCACTTTTTGCACTTTTTAGAGAGCCAGCACTCAAGTGAGCCTTTTTTAACTTTCTTTTTTTTTGCCCTTGGCTGGCCCTCTCCCTACATTAAAAAAAAAAAAAAAAAAAAAAAAAAAAAATATATATATATATATATATATATATATATATATATATATATATATATATATATATATATATATATATATATATATATATATATATATATATATATATATATATATATATATATATATATATATATATATATATATATATATATATATATATATATATATATATATATATATATATATACAAAGAAAAAAAAAGTATGATAAAGGGTAGAAGTGGTATTACACTACATTAAAACACACTGGTGCTGATTTAGTCATATATTATCTTTGTTTCACTTAATGAATGTCATCACCTTACTTACATCTACACAGATCTGCTTTCTCCTCCAAAATTGTCAGCCTTTATTTGACTGATCCTCACATATGCAGAATCATTCTTTTTTGTACACACTGCAGTTGGGCACAAAATTAGGGACGAGCTACATAAACAATTCATGTTTTCTTTGTTAATATTGACAAAAATATATATATTTAAGGCTATTTTTGTTTTTACATTTTCAGTTGATTTAATTGGTTTGGAACAATTATACTCAGTAAGTTTCATTCCTTTGTAATGCTTTGAAAATGACAAGACAAAGATGAATGAGACATAATATAATGAGAAAAAAAAAAAAAAAAAAAAAAAAAAACCTTATTAACTTTTGTTAACTTTTCATTACATTTGTCATGCCACTTGAAGACTTGCAAATGCAGTAATAATACCACTGATTGGTGCTCTCACTTGCTGAATGGCTTATAATTATAATCCCATCTGGTTTCAAAATGTGCACCAAACTAGAGCTGCATTTTTTACAAAATCATCATATAATTATTTTGAACCATACTGTACAGAAAAAATATTGTATCTTAGTAAGAATACAGTAACTTTCAGCATTTCAAAACAAGACATGAATATGTAGATGAATCAGTGAGCAAAGTGATCAGCCACTGGAAGTGTTACAATGTTTTCGTCCTCAGGTGACAAAACTATTAGAGTTGATGAAACTGAGTTTAACAAGTGACATATATCACAAGGGAACAGAGCTTTTGATCATTATACAGAATTTCTTTAATTATCAGTAGAAAGATTAAATAAGTTAACCAAAAATGAGAATTTAGCATAAGAATTTTAGAGGTTCGTATGGAACAAAAGAATTTAACGTCCGGCCTCATGTGCCCATCACACAGCCAATCCTATATTATTTGTGCTCATTCTGTCTTTATAGTTTCATAATCTATGATAAAGCCAAATATATATATATATATATATATATATATATATATATATATATATATATATATATATATATATATATATATATATATATATATATATATATATATATATATATATATATATATATATATATATATATATATGATGGTACTGAATTTATAATTAGATTTTAATCTTTCAGCAACAATACTACATATTCACTGTTAAGGCATCATCATATGTATATGTATTCATGTATGCATCCATTACATAAAATTAGCTTTAATGATGGACATATACAACATGCACTATATTGCTAAATGCTTAATTGCTTGATAAAGTGGATGTTGCATCATGAACATCATTTATATAATTTTCTTATTACTAATGTACTTGGTGATTGCTTTATGTACCTGTAATTTACAATATACAGACTCCAGTCATCAATCTTTCCCCAGATCAACATTACAGTACAACAAACTCACAATCTATTTCTTCATAATGCAATGCAAGCATTCTTAGAAATGTTGAATAAAAAAAATTGTTGGCACTGGAGGAAGAAATGGAGAGCCCAAACATAAAGTATAAAGTTTTGTGTATATGCATTATGCATACTTCGAACTTTATTGAAGGCAATCCAGAAACAGAAGACGATGGCTAAAAGATTAAAGTGTGTCCTACTACTGCCAACCTCCTTCTGTTTCACAACATAGATGTGAAATGTATTATGAATACAGGATTTGATTCCTTCCTCCAGATAGATCTCATTTCATTGTCATGACTAGTTGGCAACCTGCACTGCAACAGCATGTATCTACTATGAACATCTTTATGGTTCAGTTTCACTCAATGCATCTTAATTTATTCAGAAAAAAAGTCTATAGCTGATCAAATAGCATATATATATATATATATATATATATATATATATATATATATATATATATATATATATATATATATATATATATATATATATATATATATATATATATATATATATATATATATATATATATATATATATATATATATATATATATATATATATATATATATATATATATATATATATATATATGCACAAAGTGTTTAACAGTTCCATTATGACTTCTATTCTATTACTATATTGTCAAAGAAAAATATACCATGATACACTGTGTCAATGCAGTATTACATACATATCACAGGAGTGGCTTTGTGCTTTTCCAACCTTCCAACTTGTTTCAACAGAGCTGTCATCAATAACTACAGATCAACATTTCTTAATGCACAGGTAATGCAACCTGACAAGTAATGCAACTGAAGTTCAGGGATTCTAGGAAATGTTTCCTTATTTGCAGTGCAACACATGCAAATTTGTTCCATAGACCAACTGATGAATCATCTTGTAATTTTAGAGAACAACTAATTGTCAGTGACCATCATTTATTCTGATATAATCACATAAATCTTTGCCATCTAGATTTGCTGCAGTAGCAGTAATCTCAATATGTTTTCTTGCTATCTTCTTATGGAGTAGATAGCTGTCTGGTATGGATCACTGCATGAAGTTAGGTGACCATAGGGCACAAATAATGCTTTTTTTTTTTTCCTGAAAGAATGAGGATACCTAACTGGTTAGGTTTGAATGAAGGAGTACTGACAGTGAAAGATTAAGAAATACTGATCTGGAGAGGGCTCGATTATAAATCAGAGCTACAAATTAGATTTGGCACCAAAACCTTGAACAGTGTACGTATGTCTATCTTAAATTTTATATCACAAGAGTTCACTTCTAACCTAAGCTGTTATTTATATGTTTGTATAGTAGCATTATCATTAGTGTGTCAGCTATGATAACCTTGGGATGAATAATGTGAAATCTGTCAATAGTGAACTACTCTAAAATAATGAAAGTCTACAATTGGATTCCTTTCTGATAAAACTGACAACATACTGATGGCTGGTTTAGCTGTTACATGCTAGTGATTATCTGGGACTTTCTATGCTTGGAAAGATGTAAAGATAGTTACATTCTTAATAGTAAAGAGAAGTTCAAGTGATTACATAACACTTCACATAAATGTGGCATGTTTTATCACAACTACTGAACAAGATACTACAAGTCGGGTGAAATGACCTGAAGTACTGTTTTTTAAAAGGACTAAACAACATGCAAAGAATATTCTTAAAGACTGGTAAACATGGATCAGGAAAGAGAAAGGGTGGTAGGCTGCCTCAAAGTGCATCATGAAAATTATTTAATACGCCCAATTCCTAAGTAAGCATTAATTTCTAATTCTTATTATCTTTTAAACTGAAATTCAGATATGCCACCAAAAGGTATCAAAATTTAATCTCACATAATATTATCTATTTTAAATTATTCAGAAACTTAGTGTGAAAGTCAATGAGAGCAAAAAATGGAAAAAAGACAAATGCATGCAGGGCGCCAAGTCCAAACGTGTGTCAGTCTTCTTAGCTGACATCAAAAAGAGCCTTGGTGAATGGAAGGAAGTAGGTACAGTCATAGGTAATGAACAATGGAGTGGAGCATGTGTTCAATACTGAATATATCTACAAAATAGCACATATTTAAAATATTGCACATTTTTATATATAGTCTCACCCTACCTTTATCATTTGAAGCACAAACTACCTAAACCTTAACTTATAAGTTATCTAAAGGAGATATAGTTGTGGTGTGTTGCAAAAAGGCAGAGTGAAGAGACAAAAGCCCACCACCATAAAGCCCTCTTACCTGAGTGATGCTATCACTGTATAATATCTGCATATCTGCTATCAGTAACATGCAAGTAACAAGTAGAGAAGAAATATCACCATAAAAAAAAATATATACATAATACTTTGAGAAGGCAGACACCACTGATGTCACAACCTGATGTAATAAATCCTTGCACTAGTAGATGGGAACCCAAGGACTGCTAAAGGGCTGCAATGTCACTGCCCATAAAACAATGTTATTGTAGCAGAGTATAACACTGCCAAAATATGGAAGAAACTGAATTAATAGAGTTAAGTTTTCTTATGTCTATGTGTATCTAAGTGTTTATCTTATTCTGGGTTAATATTGCAGTTCCCTGTATCTGATTCTTCATTAAATTATATTACTTCATTACAAATGATGCTTACGGAAGGAATCCTAGCTGTCAATTTCAACCAAGAACTTTTGAGGGGTTGGCTACATCCACAGCATCACATACAATAAATCTTGTGTAATCAATTTATGTGCACTCTTTTCCCTGATCAGCTCTAGCAGATAATTAAAAAGCACAACAATCAAGCAGCGTCATAGTTGCAGACAAAATTTCTGTATCATACCAGAAGCACTAGTCTTATTAATCCTAATAATTTCCCTAGTAGATCAGTCTGAGCTAGTAAAGAGCATTAATAACATGCATGCACCTCAACTAGGAATAGGATACTGCTTTCTCTTCAATCTCAAGCAGAGAAACTATCCCTCTGTAAACTGTGTTACATAAAATGGAAGGTTAGAGGTGAATGCACATTGCTGCACACCATCATCACACATCCTTCACATCTAGGAATGGTTCTTCTGAATGCAGAAGCAAAAAGAGGCATGACAATCAATTTAAAGACTAAAATCAGTTTATAGAAGATGACTGAGATGAATGTGTCTGAGTGGGTTCTTATACAGTATACAGGCAGGAGACACTGGCAGGATAGGATTATGATGAAGGTTATAGCTGCATCACAAGGAATATATGACTCACCTCAGCAGTGGCTGGTTGTGAACCTTAAGTATCACAATCATTTGCACACAAAGACATCATACAAACTTGGAAGCCACTTGCACAACATAGGTGACAGAAATCTGGCAAAACACTCACTTTGCATAGTTAATAAAGACAAGATTCATGATTCTCTGCAGAAACTGATTTCTTTTATTCTTTTCTGTAAAAGTATTAAACATTTTGATTCTGTGCTGGCTGTTTGGGAGAAAGACCATACTGTTTGCCATAAAGACACATCAATGTCTGAATGACCCTCAGCCTAGGTCAATTCCCTCTGCCATCCAAAGTAACTGACGTTATCTCATTCTTCGACAACTGATTGAACATAAATACTTTTTCCAAAAAATTCATACAAGATACTACTTCCATAAACATCACACCTTTAAAACATATATAAAAACAATTACAAAAAAAAAAAATTTTTATACACAATCCTCAAAAATAAATCTATGGATTATGACAACATTACACATTCATGACAGACCACATGACTCATATTCACTGATCTCATATGAGTGTGGACTGGTGCATGCTGATGGCCCCACCTAGAAACTCCTAGAAACTTTAGTAACCACTGACTATCTTTCATGAAGTTATTTTCATCTGAATACCCCTGCAATCTTAAGAAAAAAGTCCACAAGAGAATATTTGTACCATATAAAATTCAAACTCAAGAGTGTAAGTGGTATAGGTTATCATTGCATTAATTCTTTTTCACTTTACTTCTATCTCAATAGTCCTAACTTTTTTTCACTTGCTTTCAAGATGAAATACATTAAGTAAAAACCCTCGCCTGCTTAAGCCAAGAGTATTACTTGCAGCGAAAACAGCTCTATTCACACTCTCCTCCTTTGGCTGCAAACAGAATATTCAGGTCTTTCTTACATTACTGCTTACCAGTTAATGAAGCTCTAAATGAACTCTTTACTAAAATAATTAATAACATAAAATAAACCAGTTTAAACTAAAACTGTTTACTTAAGATATGGTCCACACTTTAAAGGATGGCTGGGACAGGTTTATTATTTTTTCATTTTGTTGACTCTATGGTGTTTCTAGAATTGAAAACCTGTTGAAATGCTGTACATTTTCAATATTTACATAAATAATGCATAACAATGTAAAATTTGCTATTTCTTGCATATATAATGTTTTGCATGTAATTCTTGCATAACTCATGCATTTAGTTTTCTTACTCACATGCTTGTCATTAACAATTTGTCTCTTGACTGGATATCAAGCCATTTCATGGCTTTAAAATGACAATTTTCTTTATTCTCAACACTGTTAGTGCGAGGCACTGCCACAGCTAACTTCAATGGCAACACTACAGGTGCTGGGACCTCAATTCTCCTCCTGAGAAGGCTGGGAAGGCCTCTATATACCCGGTATGTAAAAATGCCAAACAAGATAAGAAAAAAAAGTATGAGCACATTTTCTAAACCAAAAATTGGAAAGCAGGCTGCCTTTGAGCACATGTACTACATATATCTTTATAGTACATACATTTGTCCCAGCACTAACATCCTCTATTCTCCCACCCACAGTGACAACACCTGACACTGAACACCCACACAAACACACATTCCCATTTCCACACACAAGCTGGACTAGTTATCATCACTAAAGAACCTTGGATAAGAATCAATGAGTCTCTGGATGAGTGCTTGGTCCTTAAGGGCAACTGGCTCCTCCTCAGCCAAGATATTAGAGCAGCAAGTAGAAACCTCTTGGCACCTGTGCTGATGCTCCTGCCACCCCCCAGCTTCCACCAAACCCCACAACAAGTGGAGGTATTCATTACGCCGCTGCAAAGAGATACACATTACAGATAAGGAAACAATTTGTGCATAAATTTCTTACATTACAATGAGGATCTAGTAAGCATTTTCTGTAATTCACTATCTTATACAATATGACACTGTCTGATCCAGCAGAGGGGAACCTATAGCCTCCAGACTGAATAAGGCCCACAGGGCCATTTGATTAGGCTTGCAACGCTGTTCAAAGTAAGGCGCTTTTTACTGCAGTTTTTGTTGTCTTAGCCAGTGGCTTTTCTACATAAAAAAAAAAAATAATAAATAAAAATAAATAAATAAATGAATAAAATAAAATAATAATAATAATAATAATAATAATAATAATAATAATAATAATAATAGATAAATAAACAGTTAGAACATAAGAAATAAAATAAAACATAACTTGAAGTTGCAGAAGTTAATTCATGAATGCACTCATAAAAATATCTTATTACTCAACTCTCATATCTATATTAGAACTGTTAATGTGTGAATGTCACCAGGGCCATCATCTGCCTTGAGTTGCCACTAACAAATTATCTCTCTCCATCTCCATCTCTCCTCCTCCATGTGTTCTTGTGAATCATTACATGCTGGAAGGTGCTATATGATCTCATTTATGCCATCTACTTCCCATTTTCTAAGTACATCTACTATCTCTATTTGCAATACTTCCATTCAAATTTCCAAATACAACTTTACTTCTCCATTTCCAAATTTTCTTTATGTCTCCCTTCAAGTCCTTTAAAAATTCCCTCACCTTTTCAATATTTTGATTCACACTGCACACACACACACACACACACACACACACACACAAATACATGCTTATCCTATCTTTTTTTACTACCATGGGTTTCTACACATCCTTCCTTTTATCCTACACACCATACCATACCACTCCTTCCCACCACAAATCATTATTATTTCTGTTCATGGGATCCTTTACATCATGTTTTCATAAGTCTTTTTAAAGCTTTGTATAATCTGTTGTATTCATGTAATTCAAATTCATTGAAGCCACTTTCGCACACAATCTCCTTTCCTATGGTAAGAAGGAACTCTTCTGTCCATAGACATGTTGTCTTCCCCAGTAGAGGATCACTGGCACCTGGCAGAGTTAGTGCAATGCTCTTTCCTGAGGAACACTGGTTGTTTAAAAAAAATAATACATAAATAAATAAAAAATAAAATATATGAATAAAGTTATAATAATAAAAATAAAATAAGTATTATTTTGAGGAAAAGTTTGGAAGTTATGGGTCAAACATGGTCAAAGAAACAGAAACAACAAATGTTCAGTTAATTGCAGATGCTAATCTTAAGACAAAATAAATTGGCCATAAGATGCACACAGCCAGGATTTAAATTCCTGACACAGACACTCAAGGTAAACAATAGTCCTGATATGTTACTTTGGTCAGTCTTGTCTGTCATTACAAAGATAAATCACTAAGTTTTTTTTTTTTTTTTTTTTTTTTTTTTTACAAATGCAAATAACATCACTGTTTAATTCCTACTTTGTCATCAGCAGGAAGGTCAGTCAGCTGGCGGATGATGATGTCACACACCACCCGCTCATCATTGGTGTAGAAGATGGAGGCGGTGGCACGGGTTGAATACATGTCACGCATCATTTTGAGGATGGAGTTTGGTGGTCGTGGTTCATGCTCAAACATGGCCAAGGGATCCTCTGGACATTTGTTTTTGAACAATAAATTAGTACAAGAGTGAGAAATAATAGACGAGGACAGCAGTATAGCCTCTATCAATTCACTTAAGGATCAATCATTACCATCACTTGAGATAAAGATAAGAACTCAACATCTTGGTCCCATTTGCTCTTCTACTGATTTTCACTAGATGTTTTGCATTGTTGGTGCAAGTTCTACTTAAAAGATATGTTACAATGTTTTAAATCAAATTTCTATCACAAAAAAATTAGGTCTTTTTCATGACAATTTAGTGATTCAAAGCCCAAAGACCTTCCTCCCTTCACTTTGTCTTATTTGTTTTCTCTGTACTTACCTTCTCTATTGAACAAAAGGAGAAGCTTTTCAGTGAAATGCTTAGTGTGTTCTCTCTGTCCAAGAAGCCTTATCAACACATTCTCCATGTCACCTTCTGCCTTGGATAGCTTGGTTTCCTCTGTAGTCCTGACTCCTGTTTTCCCTTCTTCTCCTACTGCTTCCATACCATTGGAAAGAGTGGTTGTAGGAGAAACACAGGAAAAAGAAGGGGTAGTGTACTGAAGGTTGAAAGCCAATACCAAAGTGAGATAGAGCTCTGCTAGCTGCTCAGTGTCTGGGTGCTCGTTGTAGTGTTCTATTCCATCCAGCAGCAGTAGCAAAAAGGATTCATTCATGACACCTGTCAAGTGAAGGAAGAGATGTTTAGTCAGGAGTGCACAGGGAAAAGTTGCATGATAAAATTTTTTCATATACCTATTGAAATGAGAGAGAGGAGAGAGAGAGAGAAAAAAAAGTTAATGGATAAACTGAAGCAAAGACTATATACAAATAATAATTCTTTTGCAACTTGGATGGTGAGTCACAAAGCAAGAAATTTCCATGCTCATGAGTTTCTCTTGTCCAATAAATAGTTTGAGCTCATCTTGCTAATCCCTATTTCTACCCTTGGTTCTCTCTCTCTCTCTCTCTCTCTCTCTCTCTCTCTCTCTCTCTCTTCTCTCTCTCTCTCTCTCTCTGTATCTCATATTTACTATAATTATCATTATTATTATTAGTAGTAGTAGAGGAGGTGGATGGAAACACAGGTGTAAGAAGTTGAGTTTTTACACCTGTGTTTCCCTCCACCGCCCCCTTCCAAATTGTCTGAACGTCTGTACATTATTATCATCATTATTATTGTCATTATTATTATTGTGGAAGGAAATGAAGTCAGGAGTAAAGCATGTACTCGCCTTTCAGCCCATGTTTTCCTTCATAACTTTCCACAACTCAATATAATGTTCCCATATAATTTTCATTATAATCATTATTATTATTATTATCAATATCATTCAGTAAAAATACATCAAAATTGATCATTCTGCTGGAAATAAAGCCACAATGGAACGATAATTGAGAGAGAGAGAGAGAGAGAGAGAGAGAGAGAGAGAGAGAGAGAGAGAGAGAGAGAGAGAGAGAGAGAGAGAGAGAGAGAGAGAGAGAGAGAGAGAGAGAGAGATTAACTTTGTCACCATTGTAAGTGAGTCTTCTAACATTTATACATAGCAAACATAGGTGAGATCGGGTAAATGTATTTTCTCTGAATATCTTTTCCTTTGCTCTCCCTCTTCTTTTCAATGTTTTAGTTAATACTGTTCTCTTTGTTTAATTCAGTGTTTTCTATTTTGCTTTTCTTTGAAATGTTATATATATATATATATATATATATATATATATATATATATATATATATATATATATATATATATATATATATATATATATATATATTTTTTTTTTTTTTTTTTTTCCCATAAAGTTTTTACTTACAAAGGGCTGTTTGTCTTATGTAATTTATTTGTTATTCACAATCTGTAAACAAATGGCAAACATAATAAAGTGTTTAAAGTGTTTAAAGAGAGAGAGAGAGAGAGAGAGAGAGAGAGAGAGAGAGAGAGAGAGAGAGAGAGAGAGAGAGAGAGAGAGAGAGAGAGAGAGAGAGGATTCTGCATCTTGTTATGATATTGAGAGAGAGAGAGAGGATTCTGCATCTTGTTATGATATTGGAGAGAGAGAGAGAGAGAGAGAGAGAGAGAGAGAGAGAGAGAGAGAGAGAGAGAGAGAGAGAGAGAGAGAGAGAGAGAGAGAGAGAGAGAGGATTCTGCATCTTGTTATGATATTGGAATTGCTTCATAATTTATCTTTGGTATTTTTGATGTTCACAAAAACTGGATCCACAGAATAATTTATGAAACTCTCTCTCTCTCTCTCTCTCTCTTTCTTGACCTCAGACCTGGGTCAGATCAGAGCTGCTTTGGCAGTGCGAAGCTATTCTGTCATATCTAATAGAAAATATTCAGTATTAATAGTTTTCCCAATAACTTAAGTCATAACTATATACAACCTTGTTATAAGAAGTGAGAAAATGGATCATACTTAATTACAACTTAACAAAGTGAGACACATTTTGTTGCCATTATGGTGGCACACAAGTGACAACCAATTGGCACTTCTTGCAACTCAACTGACCCCACCCCAGCACCCCAAAATGATTTGGATGACTATAATTATTTGAAATTATAGGTGCCAAATGACATTGTGCGATGAAGGTATTTACGAATACATAGTTAAGAAAGACATACTAAAGTGTGGGTAAGGCAGAGTGTCTCCCATGCACAGCACCATGCCCAGCACCAGAGAGATATACTGTAACTGCTCCTCACTGCATGTACTTTCCAACATCTCTCTGTAAGACATAAAAATATTACTAAGCATTATTCACCTATGTTTTGAAGTCATGACTAATCCTTCAGAAGAAATGCCTGGTACATACATTAGTGTGGAGAAAACTAGAAAATAATCCCATTTTTAAGATAAGAGGTAAAATGTTAATATCAAACTACTGTAGGTAAATCAAATGATGTCTGTAAATGTGAGGAGCATCAGGAATAATTTAAACAAGCATAAGATCAGAGGATTCATAGCATGGCTTAGCAAAAAAATCATTTCTTGCTGGCACTTTATTATAAATTTTATTGAGCAGCATATAATGAGGATAATCATGACATAATAGTGAGGCACTTCATAAGATGTCCAAACAGAACCTCTTAAACAAGGTTTCATCAAAGACTCGTGCTTCCATTCTTTTAATTTTTCTTTTTGTAATTAGTGCATAACTTTTCTAATTCAGGAACCATATTAATATACTTTGCTTTAGTTTTTCTTCTTTTTTTTTATGATGACCATACAACTTAATGATATTAAAATTTGTTTGTACTCATTGTAGTGATAATTTTCTTTACCATGTATTTCAGTAGAAAATAAGATATCATCCTTATGTTCTTCAACATCCAATACATATAAACTATCCCCAAATATCTTGTTCATTTTCTTGAGACAAATGATCTACTATCACTATTCACAGACTTTTTCTTTCATTCACTTTTAATATCATGTCAGTTTCCGATTCCAATGCTGAAATAATTTTCCTTCCTCCTACTAAATTTAATTTCTCATTTTGTACTCCATTCATATATAATCATCTTGATATTTTTTTGCATAGTTTCACAATTTTTGTGGCTTCCAACTTTGCATCATCCCCAAATAAATCTTCTTGAGTAACATAATCTATATAATCAGAGGTTCCTTACTACCTACAGAGACTAGCTAGCAGATACAGTCGCAAACTTTAAAGTTCCAGGTGTATAGTTTAAGGCAGTAGTTCCCAACCCAAGGGTCGTGAAGCGTTTTTCCTGGAGTCACCAAGACCTCAAAATAAAACATTGTCAACTCTCAATTAAAAGAGATTTTTTTTTAGGATATAAAGTCACATATTGGTTGAGGGATATTGGCTAATTTTTGCTTGGGTATTGTATAATCATCTAAATGTAGTAGTCCTAACTGCCAATCCTGTATCAGACATGTCTCTACTTGACAGGCTACAGCCAGACAGCGTATTATAAAAGAAATTGTAGACATTTGGCAGATCTCGTAGTAAAGAAAAATATATAAACACAATTGTGGATTTTTATTTATTGATTTGTGTATATTTCTATTCATAAATATATGTAGGACACCAAATTTTAATGCTGGTATCCCTGAACTGTACCATATGTGTTTGATATGTGAACATCACCGTCCACGTCCACCTAGCCACTACTACAGCTGTACTGTTGCAGAAGGAAAAATTGTCTGCAATTTGTTCGTCTTATGTCGGTAAGTTAATGCATTTGTACTTGTATAGTGATTTTGAATGTGCTGAATAGGTTGCACTCAGCCTTTGATTCCATAAAATTCTTAATTACTCATGAAAAAGTGGTGTGCTGACAATTGAAATTGAGTACTTCCCTTGCCGATGAAGTATTGCACCACAGTATATCAGTGGATGATATTCATAACTGAGCCTTCTAAAACCAAATGGAAATGGTACCACCCACCATATTTTGAGAGAGAGTGGAGCAAGGAAAGAGGAAGAGAAGGAGAGGGGCATGGGAAGAGGGGGAAGAGGCATTTTACCTCCCTCCTCCTCCTATATTTTCCTCTTTCCCCTTGCCATTCTTTCCTTGTTCCTCTTTCCCTTCTCCTTCCAAGCCCCTTCTCCTGTTTCTTTTTTACCCCTCCCCTCTTCTCTTAATTAATAATGTTTCTTATTCCCTCCATTCCTCTTCAATCTTTCCTTTGCCCTCCTCCTCTTCCTCTCCTCCTTTTTACTTACCTCTTTTCCTTGCTATTCCTTATTTAGCACACACCCTCTTTCTCTTTATATCTCCTTTTTCCTGTTCCTTCCCCCCTACTGGGCTACCCTCTTCCTTTACTCCTCCCTGTTATCTTTCCTTGTCTCTGTCCCAAATCTTTCCTATTCTCCTTACCATCCTTCTCTTTCCTTGCCCCCCCTCCTATACTTTCCTTGGTCCCTTCCCCTCTTCTTTTCTTGGCCCCTCCCCTCCCTACCTTCTTGGCAGACTCTACCAAACATCTTTTGTCTGATCTGCAATTGAACAATTACATATTTCATTTCAGATTCTTCTGTGATGTTCAGAAAGTGGCTGTACAAAGAATTCCTTGGCATTGGATTTACATGTCTCATTGATCATGGGACTGAAAAACTTCAATGCATTGTATGTGCGAAGTGCTCAGCCATGAATCGCTTAAAGACAATAAGTTTAAGCACCATCTCCAGGTATTTCAAGAGGAAAGAAGAACAACTGAAGCATCAGCAGTTAGACAACCCTATGTACACAGGAGTGTATTCTGTTCAAGAAGCAACACTTGTATCCTATCTCATTGCAAAAAGAATTGCTAAGTGTATGCAGCCACACACAATTGGGGAAAAGTTGATAAAGCCAGCAGCCCTTGATGTGGTTCGTACCATCCTCGGAAATGCTGCAGTGAAAAAAAAAATGAAAATATTTCACTGTCACATAACACAATCAACCGATGAATTCAAGAGATGTCAGGAGACATCAAAGAACAGGTAGTGGTTGCCATCAAGGAGAGTGGAAAATTCAGCTTGCAGTTGGATGAGTCAACTGATGTCAATGACGATGCTCAGCTCTTGGTATATGTGTGGTACCACGGGAAGAGTGACATTGAAGAGAACTTCCTGTTCTGTAAATGACTGCAGATGACAAACAATAAGAGAAGATCTGCTGAAGTTGGTTGACAGTTTCATCAAAGAAGAAAAACTTAAATGAGATCAGTGCTAAAGTGTATGCTCGGATGGAGCACCGGCAATGCTAGAGGCATGTCTGGGTTTCACTGCCAGGGTAAAACAAGTCAACCCCACAGTGAAAGTGACTCATTGTCTACTCCACCGGGAAAACCTTGCCTCTCAGAAAATGTCACTTGAGCTTAACACTATTATAGAAGATGTGATTCACATAGTGAATTTTATTAAATCATCAGCCTTGAATTCAAGGCTGTTCAGTAAGATGTTCTCTGATATGGGATCAGAATATGAGCACCTGCTTTACTACTTTTCTGTCAGGTGGCTGTCCCGAGGAAAAGTGCTCCAGAGGGTGCTTGACATGCGTGTAGAGGTTGAAATCTTCTTAAACAAGAAGAAACATGCACTGGCATCAAGGTGATTGCTTAAACTGACATATCTGACAGCCATATTTTCAGAGTTGAATTTGCTGAATATGTCCAGGCAAGGAAAAGATGAAACTCTTATCTCTGTGCCAAAAAAGCTCAAGGCTTTCAAGGCAAAGCTAAGGTGGAATGGAAAGATCAAACAGGGAAAAACTGTGTCCTTTAAACTTTTGAACCTTTTTCTGGAAGATGAAGAAGATGCCTCACTTCTGAACATACAAAGTGTTATTGTTGGGCACCTTGAGAAATTGAGTGAGGAGTTTGACAGGTATATTCCAGATGGAGAGCTGCATGAGAAGTATAAATGGTTGCGCAGATCCTTCGATGTCCAAGCAAAAAACCTTTCAAAAGAAGAGTCTTCTATCTGAAATCTGCAAGAGGAGCTCAATTGAGGTGCAGCATGACGAAACTCTTAATTTTAACTTTCAGCGACAAACATTAGGTGTGTTCTGGAATGCTGTGAAGAAAGAAAAACCAGTCC
Organism: Portunus trituberculatus; assembly: GCF_017591435.1. NCBI lineage: Eukaryota > Metazoa > Arthropoda > Malacostraca > Decapoda > Portunidae > Portunus > Portunus trituberculatus. The sequence continues at coordinate 33,577,267 of NC_059301.1, forward strand.
TTGAATGTGAGGCTGTGAAAGTGTTATTGCCTTTCGCTACAACATAATTAAATGAATCAGGATTTGCAGCTCTGACTGCCATCAAAACAATACACAGAAATTGGCTGCAACCAGAACATGAATTAAGGGTAGCACTTTCCAGGACTGAACCACGAATAGAGAAACTTTGCAACATGATCTAGGCCCAAGGCTCCCATTGAAATTTACTTATCATTTCACAGAAACAAATATACTTTTAATTTGTTTTTTGAGGAATGTGACAGAATATTATTCCAGAAGTGGTTGTTTTGATTAATGTCAAACTTTCAAATTCATAATGCTGTATGTAAATACAGTAATACTCCACTTAACGCACGTTCGTTTAACGAATTTCCGGTTAAACGTACTATATAAAGTTAGACCAAAAGTCCGCATAATGTACAACCACATCTGTTTTAGCGAATTTTCTGGGTTTGAATTTGCCGGGTGAGGGACCGAACGCGGCAGCTTCGCTGTGATTGGCTGGCCCCGCCTCTGTCTCTAGCGCTTCTGGAGCTGGATCCAAGATTCTTTAACAGCGTCAGAGCAACCTCTTGTAGCGAAATGGCATCCATGAATGCTTGGAGGGACGGTGACAAGGTTGCTATCAGGTTGCTCTGAGGTTACTGTCTTATATGCATTTATGTTCACAAAACAACATTTCTATTAGCTTTTTACAAACCTTGCCCCCAAAAAAGGATTGTTTTGTAATGTATCAAGTGAAATCTTACATGGAATACCAAAAAATAAAGCAGAGATGAGATGAGCCACAGACGAAGCAGGAGATTCGCGGCCACTCGGCCGCTTCTTCTTCTTGTTGTGACCATTTTAGCCTGCGTGTTGTCTTTCCCCATGATATTTGTTTCCACTCCTCTATTGTCATAGAGGCCTTATTTCAAGTTTTTTTTAAATGTGCTTTGGCATGGAAATACTTGAAAGATGTCTAAAGAAATGTAGAGAACGCTTTTTAAAAATTTCTCCTTATGTCATGATATGGTTTTTCAAAAGTTTTTGCATTTCATACCGTCATCAAAACAGCATGAAAAGCTATTATTTTGCCTCATTAAAAACTGTCGAATCACTTTAGGAAAAAATTGGTCGCACAAAAAGTTACCCCAATCCCTGTCACTAAGTACATCAAGTTTCAAGGCAGCATGTATAATGGTTGCTTTTATACAGCTATTTATATCTGGGAAAATCATGTTTTGAGATACACTCTTTAAAGATTTAAAAGTTTAGTACCCACACTATATGTTTATCAAAATTAGTAAATTTATTATATGTTGTGTGTTGATCTATAGAGAAACTGCACACAAAGAATGATCTAACTATCCAATACATAGTACTTCATTTCAGAAGATATTTACCTCGTGGTAACACTATCATACTTCCTGGGTCTGATTCTTTGTGCCTTTGCCGGTAGATTTAGCTCACTGGTGGGTGTCCTAAGAATGCTATTTCATAGAATTATGGTTTATTTTAACTGTCAGTAGGCACCTTCCCTGTTCTCCATGAGACAATCCTCTCCAAGTAAATTTTTTGGTCCTAATTAAGATCAGCACCTCCAGATATGTACGTTTCTCCCTCTGCATTCCTCTTCTCCTCCTCCTCATGTATTTTTCTTATTTTCTTTTCCTTGATTCAATCTTCTTTGTTTCTGCTATCAAAATTGAGATCCTCTTCCTGTCCCTTCCTTCCAAAATCTCCTTCCTGGCTGTGCCAAGTGCCTCAGCTTCACCTGCCACAGAGTCATCATCTCTTCCCTCTTCTTTTCATTAATCTCCTATTCTCTTTTCTTTTTCTTCATCCCTCACATCTTCTTCAGCTGCTGTAGCCTATTTTATTTATTCCCCTTGTTGCAGTAGGATGATCAGCAAAAAAAAAAAAAAAAAAAAAAAAAAAAAAAAAACTGCAAGAGCCTGCAATCAGGAGTGTGACATAACCTATCCCTCCACCTTTCTTTGCTGCAATGGTGGGATGGTGTATGCAAGGCAAAAAGGAAGTGAGTAATTTGAGGGGTAGAGCCTCATCACAGAGACCAATATTAGTGGTAAAATGGCAAGGAAAAACAGGCAACATACTACAATGCTTAGAGAGTGTTTACTGCGTAATGCTCATCTTGTAGTGTACGCCACTCATGTCCCTTTAAATGTGTCAGAATGAGTGTTGCTGTATGCATAGACCCATGATTCAAATTGCCATAATATGAATACAGAATATTTTTCCTACAATAATCTGAAAGACAAAAAAGTCATAATTTACTAAATCTTGACTGCAGCATGCCCTTAATAATATATATGCAACTAAATCAGTGGGGTTGTGGTTATATCTTGGGGAACATAATTGGGGTCACCTGAAAAAAAAGGTTGGAAACCACTGGTCTACGGTAAATCTCATGTCAAGGTTTTGTCTGATTATCTAATGCAACTTGTGAAACATCACAAAAATGTAAATGCAATCACATGCAAGTGTTTGGCAAGCCTGCATCTCTAAAGCTACTGTTCAGACAAGATTAAGAATTTTGAATTTGCCAATGAACAAAGCCAAGGAAGTTTAAAAGGTTCAGGGCCAATATTCTACAAACAATCATAGCTAGTGACAAAACTTTAGATGTAAGTCCATCTATGACAGGCTCTTATTTTGTGACATAGTCATAAGTGCTAAGACAGGATTCACCATATCATAGCATCACCAATGACCATGTTAACTCTTGTCAACATCGTGAGAACATGGCTGTACATACCATAACATGCTCTCCAACATTTTCATTAACAAGTTTATGATAAATATCAGTAATGATGACTTAAGTAATATCCTTCTTTGATGCAATAATATATTATTGTAAATTAGTGTTGGGAGGAGTACGATCAGTTTTCCCAAAACTCAAACAAACATTGCCCCGCATGGCCAGCATGTGTCAGGCTATTGGGTGAAATCTTCTATTTATCATGTTTCTTTTGTTTGGATACACTGTCTAACTATTCCCAAAAGTAGTATCATGATGTCAAAATAATTTAGATCAAAGAAAATAAACTCAAGAACCTATTTTTATCTGTATATTAAAAGTTAACAAATTGTGAACCTTAAGACGGTCAGTAGAATTACTGTCAAGAATTGTGTGAGACCTGACGATAACTATGTAGAATATGGCCCCAGAAGATTTACAGCATTGAGATTACACATTCAATGTGAAATTCATAGTATGGATACTCTTCCAAGAAATAATTCAGCCATGCATTGTATTGTGTATCATGGGACAGTCCTCAATTAATTAATTAATTAATTAGATGGTGGTTGTAAAATTAATCAAATGTATCAGAGAAAACCACACTCACGAGGATACAAACTATTTTGACATACAAGATGTAGTGAATATCAAAGCCCTCACGGCAGTACTGGCAACCATTCCCATGAGACAGAACAGACAGCAACATAAGATCATTTATCCCTTTACCAGATGTTTTGTAAAATTCACAAAACAACTTTAGTCTTTGATTGTAGCAGTCTCCATCATTAGAAATGCACCACATATCCTCATACATATAAGAAAATTCATATGTGCATGTTTACAAGCATTCAATTTTCATTTAAACACTAAGAGGTATTAAAAAAAATCATGACTGGCTAGGCTCATCACACAGTTCACTGGAGTTTCCACCTTTGGTCTATACATTGTAATTTTTGCCAACAAAACAACACGTTCCATGAGAAACATCTCCCACAGTACAACAAGGTACTGCATCTAACATATTCTAGTGTAACAAATATGCATCTAATGTCTGTCCTCTTATCCTCACAAAAAAATTATGACTATATTATCTTCATACATGCTAGAGGCTCAGCTTTATATTCTAGGTATTTACCTAGTTGTATTGTACAGGGTTGGAGCGGGGCTCATAGTGTCCTGTCTACAGGACACTATCCAATTTTCTTTAAAGTTATGCACATTATGTGCTGTAACAACTTCATCATTCAATGCATTCCACTTTTCCATTGTTCTATGTGGAAAACTGTATTTTCCAATATCCTTCACACACTGCCTCATCCTAATCTTCTTTACATGTCCTCTTATCCTTCTACCTTCTTTTGTTCTTCTGTCACCAGCACCAGGTCTTCCTTGTCTACTTTTTCAATGCCATTTACTATTTTATACATTGTTATTAGGTCTCATTGTTCTCTTCTATCTTGTAAGGTTGGCAATCACATTTCCTACAGCATTTCTTCATATGTTAGGTCCATTAGTTCCAGCACCATCCTTATAGTTATTTTCTGGATCCATTCTAATCTTCTTATATCTTTTTTCAAGATCGGTGACCACACCACTGCTGCATATTCCAGATTTGGACGTATCATGCTCCTAATAATTTTTTTCATCATATCTTTGTCCATAAATTGAAATATCACCCTAATATTAGTCAACATTTTATATGCTAATCCAAATATTTTTCTTATATGTTTTTCAGGGTTAAGATTTTCCTGTATAATCACTCCCAGATCTTTTTCCCCTTTAGTCTTCATTATTTGTTCCTCTCCCATCAGATAGTTCCATACCAGTCTTCTCTCACTCTTTCCCAATTCCATTACGTGACATTTCTTGGCATTGAACTCTAATTTCCACTTCTTACTCCACTCATTGATTTTGTTGATATCTTCCTGCAGCAGCAAACAGTCCTCTTGGGTTTTGTTTACTCTTAGCAATTTTGCATCATTAGGAAACAAATTAATATAACTGTTTACCCCATAATGTGGGTGAACACTGACCCTTATGGCACTCCACTTGTTACTTTACTCCAAGATGAGTATGTATCTCCAATCATAGTTCTCATCTCTCTGTCCTCCAAGTAATCCCTTATCCAATCTAGCAAAGTTCTTCTCAGTCCTCCTGTGCTATCTAATTTCCAAAGTAGTCTCCCGTGAGGGACTTTATCAAAAGCCCTTTTTATGGTCAGGTATACCGTGTCCACCCATCCATTTCTGCTCTCCAGTCCTTCTATTACTCTTGAGTAGAAACTTAATAAGTTCGATACACATGACCTTCCTGTGCTGAACCCAAATTGTCTGTTTGACATAACTTGTTCTTCTTCCAGATATTCAACCCATTTTCTTTGATAACAATTTCACATAACTTCCCCACAACACTTGTAAGTAACACCGGTCTGTAATTTAATGGCTCAGTTGACTTTCCTCCTCTGATTATTGGGATTATATTGGCTCTTCCATTCTAGTGGTACTCCTCCTTCTTTTAATGAACTTGTAATCATTTACCAAATTGGATCTAACAGCTGCTCTTTACATTCTTTTAATGCCCAGCCTGGTACACCATCCGATCCCATTGGTTTTGACATCCAAATTATCTAGTAGTCTTCCAATATCTTCTTTCTGCACTGATTTCCTGGAATCCTCGGCAATGCAATGTCCTATTTGGTTCTGCAAATTCCTTCTTCTTCATCTTATCATTTATAAATTTGTAGAAAAGCTTGGGTTCATCTTCACTTTTTCGTACCACATCTCTCTCAAAGTTTCTCTCTCTCATTACTCTAATATATTCATTTCTCGCATCCTTATACTGCTGTCTGTTATTTTCATTTCTCTACTTTTTGAGATTCTTCCAAGCTTCATCTTTTGCCTTTTTAACTTCAGCAAAATATTTTCTTAACTTTTCAAAATCTGCTCTTACATAATCTAATATCTCTCGTTGTAGTCTTCTCTGTATCTAATCCCATCTTATTCCTGCATTTCCAACACTAATGTTACATGATCACTTCTTCCCACTGGACTGAGGTTTTGCATGTTGGGAGGGGGCTCTGGCTTCTTTGTGAATACTAGGTCAAGGAATGATGGTTCTTCTTCCCCCGTGTACCGTGTTGATTCTTCCACCTACTGATCCAGTATATTTACCATAGTCAACTGTAACACCTCCTCAGTCCATTGTCCAGCATTACCCATTACTTCCATCTCTCTCTCTCTAGTATACTCTTACAGTTAAAGTCTCCTACTAACAGTATTTTTTTTTCATCTCTTCTCATATTATCTAGGCACTTAATCACATCTCTTTGCATATCCCTATGTTCCTCAGTTTCCCTTATATTTGTCTTAGGTGGTACATACATAAATGTGATTTTCCTTTTTTTCAATTCCTTTGTTTTGATTGTTACTCCCATTACTTCCACCATACCATCATCATATTGCACCTCCTCCACACATATTATGAGGAACCATTATTAGCTCTCCTCCTCCCCCTTTTCCCTTCCTGTCTCTTCTCCAGCTATTATATCCCTCTTCTTTAAAGCTAATATGGATCTCCTCTTTAATTTTTTTCCTACTATACACATTACATGTGTGTGTATTTACCTAGTTGTAGTTTTACAGGGCCTGGGGTTTATGCTCGTGTGGCCCCGTCTCCATATCTACACTTATGCATTTTCTCTTTAAAACTATGCAACACTCATTGCTGACACCACTTCCTCAATCAAACTGTTCCAAGTCTCAACACATCTTTGCGGGAAACTATATTTTTTAACATCTCTCAGACATCTTGCCTTCCTCAGTTTCTTACTATGCAATCTTGTGCTTCTAATGTCATATTCTTCTCTCAAGATTAGTTTCTCATTATCCAATTGATCCATTTCTTTAATCAATTTATAAACTTGTATCAGATCCCCTTTCTCTCTTCTCTGTTCCAGGGTTGGTAGATCCATAGCTTTTAGTCTCTTCTCATATGTCATCCCTTTAAATTCTGGAACCATTCTTGTAGCTATTTTTTGTAGTCTCTCCAGTTTCCTTATGTGTATCTTTTTATGGGGGTCCACACAACTCCTGCATATTCCAATCTAGGTCTTATTTTAGTACTTATCAATTTCTTCATCATTTCTTTGTCCATATAGTGAAATGTTAATCCAATATTCCTTAGCAAATTATGTCTCTCTGAAAATTCTATCAATATGGCTTACCGGTTGATTGTTTTCTTCCATCGTCACTCCCAAGTCCTTTTCCTTTTTTACTTTTTCTAGTTCTACTCCATCTCCCATCTTATAGAATCCCACTGGTCGTCTTTCACTTTTTCCCATTTCCATGACATGGCTTTTGTCCACATTGAAATCCATCTCCCATTTTTACTCCATTTCCAGATCTTGTTTAAGTCTTCCTGCAATATTTCACAATCCTCTTTTTGTTTTATGACTCTGCACAGTTTTGCATCATCTGCAAACAGATTTATGTAGCTGTTCACTCCCTCTGGCATGTTGTTTACATATACGAGAAAAAGTATTGGCACCAATACTGACCCCTGTGGCACTCCGCTGTCTACTGCTCTCCACTTGGACTTCATATCTTTAACTACCGTCCTTATTTCTCTCCCCCTCAAGTAATTTTCCATCCATCTCAATGTGCTTCCTTTTAAGCCACCCTTCTCCTCTAACTTCCATAGTAATCTTTCATGTGGCACTTTATCAAACGCCTTTTTTAAATCTAAATAAATACAGTCAATCCATCCCTCTCTCTCTTGTACTTTATCAACTATTCTAGAGTAGAAACTCAATAAATTTGTTACACATGAGCAACCTTTTCTAAAACCAAATTGGCTACTTGATAATAATTTATTGTCTTCAAGAAATCCATTGTTTCTTTATTACTCTTTCACACATCTTACATATTAAACTAGTTAGTGATACTGGTCTGTAATTTAAAGATTCTTCCTTCCTTCCACTCATATATGGGAACCACCTAATCTCTTTTCCATTCTACTGGTACTGTTCCATTTTCTATTGAGCATTTTATGATGTACTATATAGGACTTGCTAGTTCTTCTCTACATTCTTTTAATATTCTAACTAAGACTTCATCCGGTCCCATTGCCTTCTCCTCATCTAATTCCGTCATCAACTCTTTTACTTCAAGCTTGGTTACTTCAATCTCTTTCATATGGACAGTCTCTCTATTACCCTGTGGTCTTTCAAATTTGGATTCCTTAGTAAAGACCTCCTGAAATTTACTATTTAACAGTTCTGCCATACTTTTTGGGTCTTCCACCATCCCGTTCTCTCCTTTTAACCTTTCTATTGTTTCTTTTTGCCTTGTGTGTGTGTGTGTGTGTGTGTGTGTGTGTGTGTGTGTGTGTGTGTGTGTGCACGTACTGCAACTGTTTCCTCACCTTGCCAGCTCCACTGGAAACACAGATGCTGACAGATAAGAAATATTGGCTGCTGACATCTGGCACACGGCTCCAAACACCTACAAAGTAAAAGATAATATAATATCAATAAAGAAGAAAACATTAAGAGAATATGAATCAATGGTAAAATTGATCTAAAAATCACTCTAACATGTAGCGTCTCCAAAATCATGAACTGAAAAAAAGAAATTAGTGCAATTAAAAAAGTGTAATAGATGCTCTATAATGAGTTCAGTTAATGACAATCCAATCTAAGAATGGTATGAAAAGACAAGGGAGAAGAATAACTTGATAAAGAGGAGAAATAGGAAGTTTTCTGGTATTACATATGAATAAATAAATAGAAACATACATAGGAAGAGGTAAGACTGAGGGTCTTTCTACGCTAATACCATCCTGAGGGCCTAAATAAAAAAAATTGGTCTAAACTAGGTTTGCAATATATCAAATGGTCAAATTAAACTTGAAAACCTGAAGTTTCTGAATTCAAAGAGATAACTGAAAAATATCAAGCCAAATTTTTGTATGAGGCTTTTGAATTTTAAGAAAATTGTAAAAGAAATTTTTACAAGAAAACCCTAATTTAATGTTCCCATTTTTTTCATTACATGGAAGGTTGTTGATTCTGACTTCGATGTATGTTAGAAGTATGGTCATCATTGTGTTAGCTTCGGATGTTATTGGCAACTGTAAGCAATTTAGTACTCAGTAATAATTAATCATAAAAAAACAATTTTGAATTTAACGACCATAAAAAAAATTTGACGTTTCTTTGTATAAGTCGGTGATTTTTTGGAGCAGTTTAATATAACTTCATATCAATGTAGATTTAGTTGAGGGGGTACCTATGCACCATTTACCTTTTTCTGTGATTATCTGTTTTCCTGGAATTCTGTTACAGTCGATACATTTTTTTCATTACGGTCATTTCATTGTGCAAATGAAACAGTAACATACTGTCATTCTGCGTGCATATGCTGGTACCATCTGTAATCTGTGTTTTGTTTGTGTTTTCAAAGAATGGAGATTGTGACACTATTCAAGAAGACAGTGCCAAGCCTTTGCAGGGATACCTACATCTTTCAAAATGTGTCATTACCCATCACTATTTAATTAACAATTGATAGTTTATATATATATATATATATATATATATATATATATATATATATATATATATATATATATATATATATATATATACAGTGGTACTTAAGACATACAATTTTAATTCGTTCCGTGATGATTGTTGTATATAAAAAAAAATTGTATATCAGATCAATTTTTCCCATAGAAATCAATGGAAATACAATTAATTCGTTCTTGTGATATGAATTTATCCCCCCCACCCCACTAAAAATAACATGCTTTAACTACCAACCAAATACATATTTGATATAAGATAAATACAATGTTTATTGTATGCATCATATAAATTAACTATATTGCTCAAAATAACAACTTAACCCGCAAAACTAGGGACACGATAGACGTTCATCATACAAGGCACGGGACACGTTGATAGACGTTTAGGCTTTTTACAGCTATATTTTGGTTATTTTCTTCACATTTTCTTTGCTTATGAGCTGGCAACACTCATCAGGAATAAACATATGCTCTACGTCACTGTGTCACCAACGATAAATGGTAGGAGCGATCGACAGTGATTTCATTGTGTCTGATTCCGCCACCTCTCCCGTGCGCGTTACTTCTATACCTTGGGTCTCTTGCCATGTTACGGGGAGACAACTTTTGAATGCGAATGGTATCAGAACAGGCGACAGAGAGAGAGAGAGAGAGAGAGAGAGAGAGAGAGAGAGAGAGAGAGAGAGAGAGAGAGAGAGAGAGAGAGAGAGAGAGAGAGAGAGAGAGAGGATACAAGGGGCCCATTTTCTCACGCACTAGCCAAGGCCGCTGAACCCAATCGGACGCAAGGCCACATAAACCAATGATACCACCTCATTCAATCTGTGATATTTTGGTAACCATGACATCTAGAGACTTCTGGTTTTTTTGCATTGCAAAGAGGAAGAGTTGCTTGTGGGCAGAACACCATTTGTACTCACTCGTTTATTGAATTTTTAAGTGTAATCAGTATGTAATATAAGCTATTTTGTGTGTTTCTCGCTAAACTTAATAAAAATTACACACTGCCGAGGAGCACAGACACATACATGCATAAAGGATGAACAATGATACACAACGCGGGCTGAATGTTCGGGTGGACGCAGGTAGCCGAGCGATTGCTGCGCCACCTACGGATGGCTAATCGTATCTTAAAAATATCGTCGTATTTCAAGGCATCAATTATATAAAATTTTACATCGTATATAAAAAAAATTGTATGTTAGGGTGATCGTATGTCGAAGTACCACTGTATATATATATATATATATATATATATATATATATATATATATATATATATATATATATATATATATATATATATATGATAGAGAGGTTGCCCACAAAAGGTACTTGAGCCTTCCATTACCTGAATCTCAGGCACTTTATATTTCTGCCCAGAATCATCCCAAATCTATTCTTCAGCTTGCCAAACACTCCTTCATAAATAGAAAATGTAAAAATCTTTCAAACTCCAATTCCCATCTGGCCAAAAACGTCTCCAATAACTTCACTTCTTCATCTTTCCCTTCTTTATTTCATCCTGATGGCAACACTGCCATCTCATCTGTCTCTATAGCTGAACTCTCAAACCTTTGCTAACAACTCCACTTTGGTTGATTCTGGGCTTGTCCCTCCCTCTACTCCTCCCTTTGACTATTTCATGCCTTAAATTAAAGTTCTTCGTAATGATGTTTTCCATGCCCTTGCTGGCCTAAATCCTCAGAGGGCTTATGGATCTGATGGGATCCCTTCTATTGTTCTCAAAAACTGTGCTTCCATGATTACACCTTGCCTGGCCAAACTCTTTCAACTATGTCTATTGACTTCTACCTTTCCTTCATGCTGGATGTTTGCCTACATTCAGCCTGTTCCTAAAAATCCCCCAAACTACTGTCCTATAGCTTAATTTCTTGCTTATCTAAAATTTCTTAATGTATCCTCAATAGGAAGATTCTTAAACATCTGTCACTTCACAATATTCTCTTGGATCGCCAGTATGGCTTCCGTCAAGGTCGCTCTACTGGTGATCTTCTGGCTTTCCTTACTGAGTCTTGGTCATCCTCTTTTAGAGTTTTCAGTAAAACCTTTGCAGTTGCATTAGACATATTAAAAGCTTTTGATAGAGTCTGGCACAAAGCTTTAATTTCAAAACTGCCCTCCTACAGTTTCTATCCTTCTCTCTGCAACTTTATCTCAAGTTTCCTTTCCGACCGTTTTATTGCAGCCGTGGTAGATGGCCACTGTTCTTCTCCTAAATCTCTTAACAGTGGTGTTCCTCAGGGTTCTGTCATGTCACCCACTCTCTTTCTATTATTCATTAATGACCTTCTTAGCCAAACTTCTTTCCTTATCCACTCTTATGCTGATGATACCACCCTACACTTTTCCATGTCTTTTCAGAGATGATCAGCCCTTAAGGAAGTTAACAGATCACACAGGGACGCCACAGAGCACATGACTACTGATCTTTCTAAGATTTCTGATTGGGGCAGAGAAAGCTTAGTAGTGTTCAATGCCTCAAAAATTCAATTCCTGCATCTATCACCTCGACACACCTTCTAGAGAACTATCCCCTCTTCTTCAATGACACTCAGCTGTCCTCATCTTCTACATTGAATAACCTCAGTCTGTCTTTTATGCATAATCTAAACTAGAAACTTCACATCCCATCTTTTGCTAAAACAGCTTCTATGAAGTTAGGCATTCTGTGGCATCTCTGCCAGTTTTACTTGTCCCTCCAACAGCTAACTCTGTACCAGGGCCTTATCCATCCTTGCATGGAGTACTCTTTGCATGTTTGGGGGAGCTTCACTCACACAATTTTGTTAGATAGAGTGGAATCAAAAGCTTTTCGTCTCATCAACTCCACTCCTTTGACTGACTGTCTTCAGCCTCTTTCTTTTATCGCTATTTTCATGCTAACTGTTCTACTGATCTTCCTAACTGCATGCCTCCCCTCCTCCTGTGGCATCACTGCACAAGGCTTTTTTTTCTTCCTCTCATCCTTATTCTGTCCAACTCTCTAACACAAAAAATAACCAGTACTCTCGATCATTCATACCTTTCTCTGGTAAACTCTGGAACTTCCTGCCTGCTTCTGTATTTCCATCTTCCTATGACATGACTTCTATTAAGAGGGAGATTTCAAGACATTTGTCCCTTAATTTTGGATATCTCATATGGCCTTTAAGGGAACTGGCAACCCAGTGTTTTTTTTTTTTGTTGCTCTTGGCCAGTTGCCCCTCTTTTTGCATTAAAAAAAAAAAAAAAATATACAGTCAGTGCCGAAAGTGATGGCACAGCATGTTTTTTTCGCTTCGCAACAAAAGAAAATAGAAAGAAAGTTATTTTCATGGTACTTATCTTTCCTCTAGTACTTGATTGGGTTACCATGCCTCTTCAGGTAACTCTGTAAACGTTTTGGAACAGATAAAGCCAGGTTTTGTAGGAATGAAGGCTCCAGGTTTTCCCAAATCTCCTGGATGTGGTTGACAAGTTTGTCCACTGTGGAGGTGTCATGGCCACGTAAGCGGCGCTTTATCAAACTCCAGATGTTCTCTATCGGGTTTAAATCAGGGCTATTACCTGGCCAATCTTTGATGTATTCAATGTTGACTCAGTCAAACCAATTTTTGATCAATTTGGCGGTGTGAGCTGGTGCACCGTCTTGCATAAATATTTCACTGTTGCATTTAGTGAAACAGTCCTCAAGGTGTTCAGCAAGAAGCTCAAGATAGCGATCTTTGTTAATAGTGACATTTTTTGGCAACACTACCAATGTCCCAGTGCCATGATACCCAAATGCTCCCCATACCATGACATTTGCTGGGTGTTTTACAGTTCCCTCAGTGTACTTAAGGAGGTAAGGATCTGAGCCAGGACGTAGCCTAACTTTCCCTCCTTGGTTGCCAGTCACTGTAAAAGTTGCCTCATCAGACCAGAGAACTGTTTTCCACTTCTCTGGATCCCATGCTAAATGTTTACGGCAAAACAACTGCCTTTTCTTCTTTTGTACTGCTGTTAAAATGGGTTTCTTTCGTGGTGCACGATACCGGAATTTTAGGTCGTCACGAAGGCATTTCTGAATTGTTCGCACTGAGACTTCCTGAAGGAGCCTAGGGTTCTTTTCCTTGAGTTCTTTGACACTGATGCGTGGTTCATTGTCCACTTGACGCTTCAGTATCTTCAGGGTCCTCGTAGATGTGATGTGACACGAGGCCTCCCAGTCCTCTTCTTCTCAGAAGGCGGCGGGACACTCCCTCCCGCGTCCCTGCATTTTTTCGTCCAACGCTGCACACTACGGAGTGTAACACCCGTGATAGCAGCAATTTCTTTATTTCCTTTTCCTACTTGGCTCAGGGTACTTATAGCTGCAATTTGATCTTTTGTCAGCTCCTTCCTTGGCCCCATTGCTACGCACAAGATAGGTTAGCAATGCAAACTTTGTAAGAAAAAACACGTGGTGCAACATAGACAGTCAGACATACCCAGCCCGTATGAAGTAATGCCTCACACTGAGACAGTTATACTTCATCAGCTGCTCAAGGTCACGTGTATGAGCCCACTATTTACGCGCCAACAAAATCGGCGGATTTGATCCTTGTTGCTAGGGGGTGGTTTGATTCCCGCCGAAAATTATGGCGCGGGATGTTTTGTGCCATCACTTTGGGCGCTGACTGTGTGTGTATATATATATATATATATATATATATATATATATATATATATATATATATATATATATATATATGAGGTCCCGCGTTCTATATTATACCCAAGCGACATCCTGCTCAAATTTGAGATAATGCTATCACATGGTCAATCAGACCATATACTTTCATGTGGACGTGGTGGATGTGAAGAAATACAAGATAATATACGCAAAAAACCCAATAGCAATTACTTGGGTTTACGTCTTTAGCACTCGGCATACATATTTTTATGCAGTGCGCGAGGTAAAGTATACACAAGCGCCATTCCCGTGACAATAGGCAAAGCAGCTTGCTTTTCGCGCATGCTAAAGTGTACCCATGCGACATAAGCGGCGTGAATAGTCTCGTCCCTAGCCTCTAGTGCAAGCTATAGTATTACTCCCGCTCTCGTCCCGAGCTTGAGTTTTTTATTACAAGCTTGCCATGCAGCACGTGTTGCTCTTAACATATTTATAACATTCAGAAAAAAAATTATAAAAAAATATTTTATAGCAATAGCTTAACAAAATCATTATCAAACACTCTATTGACACTCACCATCATTATACAACATAAAAGAACATGCTAACCTCTGCCAGGTGTAATGGTTCTTGCATAAAATGAAAACTTTTTTGCCAATTCCTCGTCTTTTCTGGTTAACCCCTTCCTTACCGCAAGACTGTTTTGTGGTACGTGCGTACCACGCGCAAAAGCGACCTCGTGGTACCGCAAGATGCTGCCGTGATGCGTGCGTACACCAATACATTTCCGTGTATAACAGTGGCCTGAGTGCGGATTTTGCCTTTTTCATACTCCACGTGGTTCACTATAAACAAACAAACACTGGAGGCGTTATTTTTAGCCACCCCAGCGTAACAAAACCATCCCCCCCCACTAGCCAATCAATATCGGAGTTAATTTTTCATGCATAAACTATAAAGCCAATCACTATTCTTTGACATATATTATTCCCACAGTCCCCCCAAGAACATCAGTTCTCTAGTATCGGCCGTGGTAAAACTGTTCTATTGCCTCTAGTTAGAGATAATAGCGTCTGCTTCGTGTAGCAGCGATGAGGATTATCATAATTATGAGACAGATAGTGAGGATATACTGGAAGACTCTCCTGATGAATATGATTCAGACTATGATCCTGAAAAAGAAATAGGAGAGAGTGATAGTGACAGCAGTGTTGAAACCCTCTCGGCAAGTGAGGTGGAGCAGCCTACTTATGACTGCCTCAGGGCCACCCTCACCAGGTGCAGAGTGTGTGGTGCTGAATTTATGATTAGTGCACAATTTATGATTATGTTTACGTTTTCTTTTATTAATAAAATGACAAAAATATGTTTAGAAAAAAGTACATAACACTGAGTTAGAAAGAAATATAATGTGTAGATCTGGCCGTGAGGCACGTGCGCACATGGGCAGGGGGCTGCAGTATAGGAGGGGAACGCTTTGTTTATATCGGGCGGTGGCTGCGGTAAGGAAGGGGTTAATGATGGGGGGGGAGGGGAAGTGTATCTTAACAAAAAGTTAATGGAGCAAAGTAGAGATGATAGGCTTTAAGATGATGCAAACCCCATTACCCTAGGTGTAATACTCTTCATGATATCGATCTTTAAAGAAAAAAACTTTGAACTCGATTTCTGAGACTTTTTAAAAATGGTGGATGGGTATACTAGAGTGCGTGGCCTCATATATATATATATATATATATATATATATATATATATATATATATATATATATATATATATATATATATATATATATATATATATATATATATATATATATATATATATATATATATATATATATATATATATATATACAGTGCGAGAACCAATCAGGCACCTTGTATGAGTGCCTGTGGGTATGTACAAAACCTCTGAGTCAACTAATCTCTTTGTTTGGCAGGCTGGGAAACCTTCTCTCTCATGCATCAACATGAAACAACATGTTTTTCTGCAATATGGCTGTATTTTTTCATTTTATCGCGAACGGCTAAGTAGTGGGGAACACTGTATATGTATACGAACAATACATGTACACGCAACCACCGCTTAACGAAAGGGTTACGTTCCTAAAAAAACCTTCGTTAAGCGAATCAATCATAACAAGTTTAACCCTGACTTGAACTTCCATTGAGAGTAAACAAAGCGAGAGTGCATCATAGTACAGTAAAAGGTTTAATGAAAGTAAAAAAATTATGAAGTTAAACATTTAGGCAGTTTGATTTAAGTCATTATAATGTACACTAATGTATGTATGTATGTAACTTTATAATGTTGATGATCTGAAATTTATGAAGGGAGGGAGAGTGAAACGGGAAAGACACTAACCGGCAACCTGTGGAATGCAAACAAAGGGTGCATCATTGTACCGCATACAAAACTTATGTACCACATTTCCACAAGGCTTTCCATTTTATCCATTGTAGAGTCACGAGTTCAGGTGGTTCTTTTAGCTTGCAAGGAAGATACGGTCTCACCAGCCTTCTTAATAGAGTCTGCTGACTTGAAAATAGTAGGGACAGTAGATAGAGTCAAGATGGTGGCGAGCAATGCTATTAGTTTTCTCGCCTCGTGTCTGAATAATATCCAGCTTCACTTCAAGAGTAAGAGAGTTCCTGGTCTTCTTAGCAACACTTGGTGACATTGCAGGGCGTTTTGGTGGTAAGTTGAGCGAGGGAAGACGAGCTGCTGCTGACGCTGTTATTGTTTTGAACAGGGGGAGTGAGTAGTGCATGTGTTATCCACGAGAGGTGCTGGTGTATTCAAAAGCCTGTCAGCTTGCTTGATACAAAGGGGCTTTCAAACTTGGAAAAAATTACCTGGATAAAATTTCATTAAACCGAGTTTGGTGTTTGTTAAACGAGCAGATGGTAGTAAAATGAAACCTTCGTTGTAGTGAAATTTCATTGTGTGAACCTTCATTAAGCGGGTGTTGCCTGTACAATACTTTACGTACATAGTGTTACATTCACCGGTTAAATGGGTAAGATTGGCATCGGGGAGCCGGTGAACAATAACAATAAAAAAAAAAAAAAACACTGCAGGTTCAACTGGTGAGGATATGCAAAGGGGGCACTTAAGAAGCTATTTTATAACCCAATAATAATGAAACGGACATACACATATAGATATAACATGAAATACATGAAACTGACATACACACACACACACACACATATATATATATATATATATATATATATATATATATATATATATATATATATATATATATATATATATATATATATATATATATATATATATATATATATATATATATATATATATATATATATATATATATATATATATATATATATATATATATATATATATATACTTAACCCTCGGCTATCGCGCCCAATTGGGACCGAAATAGCCGCGCCATAACCGAAAACGCGATAGCCGAATTGATCTTGGCGAGAAGGCAGTTTTGGCCAATGAGCGCTCATATATCCCATGACGTCATGGCTGGGCGCGCGATAGCAGGCATCTGAGGTCGCGATAATGAAATTTTCGCTGCTTTTCATGGGTGTGTGATAGCTGAAGTCGCGATAGCCGAGGGTTGACTGTATATATATATATATATATATATATATATATATATATATATATATATATATATATCACAGAAATAAATAAAACAATAAAGAACCCAACTTAATACCTAATAATAATACTAATCCTATATGGAGGCAACGTGGAAAAAACAGGACGAGGGGAAGGGATCCTTATGAGGTGTCGCAGTGGTGAAGTGCTGGGTGATGTGGATCCCACGGTAATCCAAGAGGCGTTGTGTTCACTGGTTGAGGCCTTGACCTCGACTGACTTCCAGAAATCAGGGAGCTCGCTTAACACTTCCACTTGAGTCGAATGGGGCCACGTGAATCCAACTTCGGGACAGTAGCGGGGCTTCATGAAACGGTGACGTGGTGGGTTCATGAGACTGTGACATGGAAGGTTCATGAGACGGTGACGTGGAAGGGGAGGTGGAGAGGTGGCGAACGAGGTAGCAAGCGGAGGAGGTGAGGGTAGTGGAGTATGTTACGGGCGGGCCGTAACACTTGTAACGTACATTGTCGCCAATATTACACACCAAATTACCAAATTACTGTACGTACAGTATTTGTAAGTGACGCCACGGACCCCGTGATATAGCGAAAAACCTGCAGAATGTATCTAAGAGTATGTATAAAACCCACGAAACAGTGAGGCAGCGAAAGTCGAACCGCAAAATAGTGAGGGAACACTGTATATACATACATACATAAATATAGATATAGATATACATATATATGTACATATGTGTGTGTGTGTGTGTGTGTGTGTGTGTGTGTGTGTGTGTGTATATATATATATATATATATATATATATATATATATATATATATATATATATATATATATATATATATATATATATATATATATATACGGTACATATGCGTTCCTGAAAACCTTACCGCATATCGAATTTACCATATACTAAAGCCATTATAACATGTAATAATAGAGAATGCGTTCCAGCACGTCAAAAGTCACCCCTACAGAAATGAAAATACGTGAAAATAAACATTAAAAAAAAATTAAAAAGTAAAGTAATGCGCAAAAGAAATAAACAGAAAATGTTTTTATTTACCTTACACTCGCCATGTATTCTATCAGATGATGTCCTTCCCGAGGCTA